>NC_059482.1:8237293-8547293 GCF_018139145.2 Gymnogyps californianus
CTTCTAATGCCTTGCAAATCTCCAATGTCCAAACTTCAGACAGTAGATGGGTCTTGCAAGAATGCAGATTTCTAATCATATTCATTTTTCAGTTTACTCAGACACACGTATTTACCAAAAAAATACACACAATTGTGTATTTTAGTGCTGTGATTTTATATGTTTGTGTCTACTGTTTTCCCAGAGCCAGAGGAGGATTCCGACTGCCATCCTGGGAAAATGTTTCACTTTCAGAAATTTAAAACACAGTAAAAAGGAACAGATAGATGAAACTTCGTATTTATTACAAAACTAGAGAAAACGTGGCAGAAAAAAACTCTCACATACAGTAAACAGGTGTGTATAAATTACCGTCACTTCACTGAAAGAGAGACAGTAGAAGCCAGACTATAATGAAGTCTGAACACACAAAAATTGGAAGCCATGATAAGAGAAAAACCGACTATTGAATCTCAAGGCCTGCATTTTTCTTCCCTAAAGTATGGAATGAAAGCCCGCAAAATCTCAAACCATCTCCTTCCACTTGAAACCTTAAGCAACCCTCAAAAACAGGGAACTGCAAAACAGCGTTTTAAGCTATGTTGTTAGAACATTTATTAATCAGAACCGTAATGAGAATTAATGGAAAGACATGCACATTTTTTTCTTTAACAGAGGAGAACAATCTCTTCTGAAAACATTATGGCAACCACAATTTTAAATTTTTTTCAGGATAGTTCTTTTTATATAGTCTGAAATGCCAGATGAGATTTATATATGTCAATAAGATACATATTTTAAAAAAAAAGGATACGTATCATATTTGCTTCATTTTACTACTGTGTCAGTTTGGGTGTAAGATGTGACAGTTCTGGCACTGGTGGACACCTATCCATGGGAAATTAAACTGAGCTCAGCAGAGTATTTCACAGGAACCCATGAATAGTGGGATCCTTCCTTTATTTCTTTCGTAAGATCTAAGCTGAAAGGCTAGGGTATGTCTACGTGGACAGGTACAGACAAACACAAGTTCTCTCTGCCAGCTCCCAGCTGTGTGAATTCAAGTCATTTCCACTCAAAATGTCATGTAGGTTTGTTGGTCCTCAGTCAAGCTAACAACACCCTACCATGTGACGCAGTACAGATAAACCTTTATAAGTGCAAACTCCTGAGCCTCACTGTGCCACCTTGCCACTCATACTTAGTTTAAAAGTACCATTTTAGGACTGCATCATTTGGAGACATATATGGAAAGCATTTAAAAGTGTATCTTTATGTATTTATGCCTGTACAAACTACAGCCCAGATCTGAAATGAGTACAGAGAAGCATCATTACGCATAATCACTGAATCCAGTACTGTAAGCCTAGAATACTACTCAATATCAGTGATGGTGCTACCTAAGTTATTTGCAATTGTACTGAGTACATCAGTAGAAAGCAGTTATTGGATTGAACATATTCCACGTGAAGTCAGTTTAAAAGTGCCCATTAACTGCCATGAGAAAAGCCAGCCATTAAAATACCAATTGTTCAGTTCTGTTTGCTTATTTTTTGGTTACTGCATTTTCATTAAAATTATTTATCTTTCCTTACTAGGAACCTGCCACATTGATGCTGATGAATTATCAATGTGAATACTCTACCAGTGGCTTTTTAACATGTATTTAAAAAAGGAAGCCAAATGCTTCTGTGTTATTTTGATACTTAACAAAATCAAAATTATTCTTTACTACAAGGGTATAGCTTAAATAATTTGGTGTACTCAAACTGTTACAAACCTAAAAGAAATAAGCAAATAGTCTGAGAAAGCTTTGAACTCTGAGATTTTACTTCTTTTAATGCATTTAGAGCCATGCGGTTTGTGACCAAAAAAAGAGAAAGGAGCATGGCAATCAAGTTCATAAAACAGAGTTATCTGTTCAGTTGTGTTCACTGTGAAATGCTAAAAGTTAAGCTTTGTATTTGAGTCCCTGTTGGATTAGTTACACTACATCTTTTTAGTTCTCTACAGGCCAACCTCCAGCAGCGCAATCAGCCCCTGAGTGTCTTTCACATCCGTGCACTCCCACTGAAGTTGGTGGGAGTCCATATGGGTGCAGGGAGCCCTTCCTACTGACTGCACTGCAGGATTAGGTCAGAGCCACTTAGAATTTTTTAAGTCTCTTTCTCTATTACACTGGTCCAGACAGTGATGCAGTAAACAGCATTAATGTTTTAAAAAGGTAAATAGCAAATATCGGTATCACTATAAACTAAGATGACAATTTTGGACAAATGGATAACGAGTCTAGGCATTGCTTTCTTAAGTTAAATTATTGCAAGTAGCTCCACTGTATAACGTATGAGAGAGACATGTATAAATAATTTTAAAATACGTTACTACAGGATGCTATCCATTATTTCGTAGCACTTATACATTATAATGTGCATTAGTTCTTACTGTCCTACTCAACACTGCTCTAAATAACTAAGGGGGGAAATGTGTATTAATCATTTACTGATTACTAATATATTATTTATAAGTGGCCATAAATTAAAAGTGTAATTTTTACAATAAAAATGTGTTCCTTAAGGCACAGACACAATGAACTTAATGTAAAGTCTATATATTTATATGTTTAACAAAATTTATATATAGTTTAAGGTTAAGAATGTGGGAGAACCTTGTAAGAGTGAAAATTATATATACTAATGACATGCTACTGCCCTAAAAAGAACTATAAAACATATTGTGTTATGCAATACTAGAGGTCAAGTTTTATTTTCCTCCCATAGTTTACTCATCTCCAAACTACAGATCCCATTAAAGTCAATCGAAAAAAATTTCAAATTACTTAAGCCACAGTTGATTGGGCCATTTGATACATCTGAAACTATATTCAGTGTAGAAATATCTTCTTCCTTCTTGCTGAAGACATACACAGGAATAAAAAATGTTAGCAAAGATATAAATGTCAGGAATGTCAATAGGATTTAGAGACAGATTATATATGCTGCAATTTTCAAGATATCCAAAATGGGTTTGGACCATCTTTAATGACAGGCAAAACGCAGAGCTTATCTGAGGAATGACAGGGACATTGGCTCACCTGTGATTTACCTGCATGCTATAAGACGAAAGTTGTATTTCTGCTACTGCAGAATCAAATCAGAAACCTGGTTAAGAGTTGCCCCATAGTCTCTCTGTACTCCTGGTATGGAAGAAATAATCTAAGCACTTTACTTGGGGCACTCTGCCAATTCTAACTTTTCTTACCAACTCACCTGCACTGAGGGGCACAGTGTGTCAGAGACTCATCCACTGCGTGGCTACCTGGACAGGAAAGGAAGCACTCAGGCCTATCACCTACCCTGGTAATTCCAACAGTCAGCACACAGGAAATTGAAATCTTGCCTTCTGTCTATGAAACAGATATAGGATGCTGACATAAAATAAGTTTGAGTTCTGTAGACTTGTAATTTTTGAAAAAATTTTTGTGTTTACTATAGCAATTCGGAGGAAGATGATGTAACCAGCACCAAAATACCATCAGCGGTATTTTTATCAACTGCAGAACCAGATATTAAATCCTCCGCATGCCCCCTGCAAGCCACCTGATACTATGGATAGCCTGTCTGACATGAGTGTGGAGCTACCTTCTAAAGTAAATGAAGTTCCAAAGTATTTATTCTACAGCCATTTTAGTCATGCGAGTTTGGGGTGTTGATTGAGAACTTTCTCATTCTGTTGATTACACAAAGCCTTTCCAGTGAAAAGACTGTGCATACCATTAACACTCATCTTAGACATGGAACTCCTGGGATGCTAGGAAAAAAGTCCTTTTATTAGGCCAAATACAGGTTTCTTTTTCACAGGTAATTTTTCTACAATTTTTTCTTCATTTTCTTTTTCTTTATGCTCAGACAAAAGCACCCTTTGGTGAGCAGCATCTGTTCAGCATACTAGTTCAGTTAAATATTGCCTGATAACTAATGAAGCTCATATGTTTTCTACAGGTTTTTCCTGAAGCAAACTTTGCTGTTACTTGTATTTGAATTTTCTAAGAGTATTTCTCTTCCAGGGAAGCATTCTGAAACAAAAGAGAAGACAGCAAATTATCTACACCACATTTCAGTGGCCTGAAAGTCTTATTACAACCAAAAATCTAAAAGATATCCCTTTTATTTTTAATCTACTAATGGATAGCTTAACTAGGTGGCAATAATACTTAGCATTTTACATGCCAGATAAAATACTCAAATATAAACTAATCAGTTGTTAAAACCATATCTCAATGAGTATTCCTATCCCCAGTTTCTAGTTAGGGAAACTGAGGCAGGAAGCAAGATGACTTTGCTGAGGGCTACCCAATTACCCTTTGCTCTCCTTACAGTCCTGTATGCTTTTGCAACCCCTGTTAGTGACGTAAGCAGAGTCAGAACTCAGATTAAAGATAGGTACCTGCAGCTCGTTTAACAGCATAAAACAAATACAGGCACTAGTACCAGATGGTATGCAGTTTTTTACATTCAAGTAAATCTTTAAGTGTTCTTATTCACATGCCCCATAGATCCTAGAAACTATTTCCTACTGATAGAAAGCTACTGAAAACAATAAAGATCTCATACATGAAAAGGAACCTGTTAAAAAACATGAACAAGTTTCTCAAGTAAGTGAAGGGACTGTGTGGCTCAGGGGAAGGTTATTGAATTTCAGAAAGCTTTAAATCTAAGATACCTTTTGAATCCGTCCCAGATTCACCGTGAATGAAAACCATTACCATCGTATATGCGCTGAGGTATGTGAGATGAATTTGGTGTCTCAATCTAGTGTCTTTTGAGCAGTCATTCGGATCACAAAGTCACTATGACATCTTTCAGTAACTGGCATTCTTATTGATGGAATCAACAGGATTTAATGGCCATGGAGACTGAACTACCTTCGCTCACACTTCAGGCATATTGATGAGGCAGAGGGGATGTTTGTGCTGTCATTGACTATACTATTGCAGCTTGAAGATAAACAGAGGGATTTCAGTTTTCAAGGCTGTCAATCTGGCATTTTCCACAAGAAGGAAACACACTAAAAACAAAGAGGGGAGCAGTCCAGCTCCAAATGACACTAATAATGATAAATGGATTGGAAGACCATACTTAATACCATTCATGTTTGTTTAAAATAAAAGGCACATGCCAAGTTTTCAACATCCTGATTCTCAGTCCTTTTTAAAAGAACCAGCTGTATGTGGAGAGAGAAGGAAAGACAGCACAAGTGTATGCTGTAGCACTGCAGTGAAATGATACCGTACTGAAACGATAGAAACTCTTTGCATATAGCAGTTGGAAACCCAAATGTAACATATTTCTGTATTTCAAGCAGCCCAGGCACAACGAGCATCTAACCAGAATGCATGAGGAGTAAAAGTACTTCCATAGAGTGATAGCTTCAGTAAAGTTAGTCATTATGGATGGGAAACACATTAATTTTTTATTTTTCCTTGACAACAAGATTCCTAACTGTTGACAAGTTCATCAGGAAACTTGGTGAGATTTATTATGACATTTCATAGTAACTCCACTTTATAGGAAAAATTCAAATGGCTGCCAACATTTTGCGGAGGGGAAAAAAAAGAGAATTACTTTTTTAGTAACAACTGCTGGGTGAATCTCAAAATTTGGAGACTTGTATTCTTCTATTGAGTAAGCATCTGAAAGTGAGGGCTTTACTTTGAAAGGATAAGAACTTAGGCAGACTGCTTTAATAATTGAAATAGAAATGGAAGATCATTCTTTAAGTGCTTGCTTTTCAGCAAGAAAATACTTAAGATTTTTCTCTTGAAACAAAGAGGAGATTAACCACTGAAAAAAGGTTTTTTTAAAAACTTGCAAGAAAATTTCCACAGCCCCAGCTATTGAGTTGAGATACATGCCAGGAATTTCAGAGGAAATTATGAGATGGAAGGGGAAAGAACTACCAACCACTTCATTTTCTTCACAGCTCACTGGCACAGGCAGTCTCAAAATATTTTTCTTTGCAATGCTGGTACAACCATTGAAAATAATCATGCCGAAGTTTTGTAAGGGAATCTTTTCTTCCTATTATTACTGGCTTACTTAGAAAACAACATACCAGAAACATCAAAGGAGGACATTTTTCAAGATTAATACTACAACCCTATTTTCAAGCCCAGGAAGTTTATCTCATTTGTATGAAATTCAAGTAGGCTATACAATTCTGTATGCTTAACAGTGAATTGCTGAACCTTTTGGTATGTTCCCAACATTTCAAACTTCTTACTTCATTCAGTCATTTCATCTCTGGGCTTGCGACACTACAGATAACTATGTATGTCACCTGTACCTGACGAATCCGTAGCCTGAAGTAAGTAAGAAGACATACAGTTTCTATCACAACTAATATGTATTCTAGCAGTCAATAAATGTGTTACGTATCTGTAAAGATACATAGGATAGTTTGTCAGTAAGATGACCCTTCTGTCACCCACTCATTGAGCTGCTAAATTTACCAGCCTGGAGGCTACAAACTGGAGACTACACCAATTCTTTCATTGCATGAAGGTAGCCTAAGAGAAGAAGTTGCCTTTCATAAGCTAAGTGATAAGACACCATTGTAACAGAAGCATATGTGAACACATTTGCTTGCCAGTCTCATCTTTTCAATGTTCAGCCTTTGACTCTTCTTTGCTTTTCCTTGAGTTTATTTTTTGCATTTTTTTAACCTGCAACACTAATTTCAGACACTAGTTGTAGCTTATCTGTAGGAAACACTAATTAATTATAAACCAGAATCTTCTAAAATTTATCACATATTAATCAAAGAGTCAACACAATTAACAAAATTTACTCCCCTTCTGCATTTTCGTTGGTTCCACAATAAACAGCATAATTTCTGAGTAAGGAAAGACTTAAATTTTGCCCTTATTAAGCACGAATTATTAGCACACCTGTGTGAGTTACAGGATTAAATTCCACAGAATTTTCACGGTGCTCTAAAGGATAAAAAGACATTAGTAGAAATCAATGGATACTACAGCACCAAATGATGCACTTTTAAAAAGATCATTTTATGGTAAGGAGTTAAACCTGGATTTCATCACTTAGTTATCCTCTGATATATGTCCTCCTTCTGGAGGAGCTAAGATACACAGGCCTCTTACCAAAGGAAAACAAACAGAAACAAGCTCATAGTTGTCACTGAGTAAGAAACAGCACAGGTCAAAAGTTCAGATTTTGGTTCAAGTTCACTCCCTAAAGTCAAACAAAGTCAAAATGTCCACTGTAACTATGGCCTTGGTTTTTGATCCACACTAGTGAGGAAACTTTCCCCTTTGCTGGAAGTTAGATTACAAGGCATTATGTTTATCTGTAGTAAATGTATATGTTAGCAATACATATATATATATTTATTTTCTCACTGCTCCCTTGCTGCTCACTGGTCATTGCTATGGGACAGCCTTCATCAGAAATCTGTATGTTTAAATATTGCATTATACCAATTTATCTTCTCTTTAATAAACATCATCTCTCAAATGTTCCTTGAATCCACTATACACTTTGAAACTGGACTGACCAGTGCATGTTTGATAATGTACAACTAAAATACCGACAGAGGCTTACAAGTAATCCTGTTTTGTTTTTCTGTGACAAATTAGTCACATCTGAAGCAACAATGCAAAACCTGTATTTCAGTTGGCTGCCTTCAGAAACTGCTATAGTAATTGCACGTAAGTAAATTAGGGCTTCTAACGTAAACATTAATAAAGTCTATACCATATTTGTGCTGACAAAGTGCAGTAACAGAGCACACTATCTACCTTTCCAGATTGCCAGTATTAAAAAACTGACAACAATATGTTTCCTTGGTTGGTTGTTCTCTAGAGATAAAGTTAAGAAATTATTGTTGTAACAATGCAGAGGGTAGAAAATATTTCTGTTTAATGATAAATATCTATACATTCTTGTCTGAATAAAGTAAAACAACCCAAACCAGCGCACATACATGTACAACATCCATGAAAATGAAGGATAGTTGTATACTTAAACAGAAGGACCACTGTTACGATCACAGTGAGTCGCTGAGGATGTCAATAAAATTTGAGAGGCACTGCTAGGCTTTAAATGGGTGTGTAATTAGGAATCACATTATTTAATGGAGGGCTGTCAACATGGACATGTGTAGCAAGATCCGAAGTCTTTGGCCTGTACTCCAAGACAACGAAACACAACACAAAGCAGCCTTGTGTCAAATAAATAAGCCCAAATACGCACTAGGTAGCTGAAAAGCAAGGCACAGTCATTGGGTAGAATGCTACATAAAACCAGATACAAAGTTTCTTTCTTACAACTATCTTGCATACATTACATTGGAAAAAGGGCAAGGCCCTAGAATCTTTTGCACCCATTTTTATGACTACCAGGACTGTAAACTACCATAACACAGTAACTGAGCACAACATTCCCATACAAAACATTGCACTCACATAGAAAACTCTTCAAAAGGATCGTATTGAGAAAAAGAATGGGGCAAAAGAGAAAGAAAAGCAGGCAGACTTACCTGTTGAATGAAATTTAGCAGGGCTAAAAAAACCGCAACCCGCATCCTTTAGTTTACCCTATTTGCTTAACTCTAGTTCTTACTTCAACTCTGTATGAATAAGTACACAAGTTTGTGTCAAATCAAGAAAACTGTGCATATAACAATTCAGAAACATTTGCTGTGCCTTGGTAATCTCTGCTCCGTGTTTCCTATTAAAGGGTCATGGGATTAAGGGCTTTTATCTCAAGTTTACTGGCTCTTTAGTTTAGCATTTTGCCTTACTGTATTATATTTGTATAACATTCCTACTAAGGCACCACGAGGCTATTAGATATGTGATGCCAAGAAATGGAAGTCATTCACCAACATTAAGAAATGCCACATCGTTTGGATTTCCTTTTTGCCTAATTTCAGAACACATTATGTGTTAAATCTATGGTAATATACAGAACGTATTTCTTCGGTATTTATCTGCCACTGCACTGTAAAACTGTAAAACAGTTTTCATCCCCAGAACAATAAATAGCTCTTAATCCTGTCTTTTGTCTCTGCCTTAGGGAAATGACACCTTTACCTAAGCTTTCAAGCTGGTTCAACAACATTTGAGCACAGTGCAAAAAAAAAGATCAGTCTCTAGCATATAGTATCACTGATATTCTTTACTTCAGTATTTACTCTATATTTTTCTGTAAGGACATTTGTTCACATACGTTCTCTGTCTGTAGCTCTACATGCTCACTTATAAACTGCACAGCTAAAACCAGTGTTTCACAAGGTCTGAGAGTGTTCTCTATTTTAGTGCATATTATTGGTGTATTCTGTAGTAGCTAGGAAACCTTAGGCAACGAATTGTACCCATGCTGGATTCAATGCTGAATTCTGAATTTAAATGACCAAAACACTATAGGGTGTAGTTTCATATCTATGCTTCCTATGTGGGAATCACAAAGAATTTTCAATCTAAAAATATCTAACAGACATTTTTATTGAAGTGAATGTGATCCTTATTGGTACAAGCATTCCAGCCTTGTACTTGTACTTCCTTGCCTTCATACTTCAGCTCGTGGATGTGATCAATTAAGCACACAACATGGCAGAATACCATCCTAATATAGTTATTCTTTTTTATATAGAGTCCACTAAATACACACACGCTGGTGAAATCAGACCTGATTGATATTAAATGAGTTTCTCAGGGACTCTGGGATTACAGATCAAGAACAAGGACCTTCACTAAACTACCTGATTTGTCATAGACAGTATTGGATCTGTGAGAAAAATCCATTGCAAAGTATTTGATGCAAGCAAACATAACCCGAGGAGTGAAAGGATGACACCGTAGCTGGTTCATTACTATCATGACCATTGCTTCAGATGTCTTCATTCACAGACCAACCTTCACCTTAAAAACAAATCAATTTCCTGAGTACTTAAAGGAACTTCATTAGTCCACTGTCTGCAGTATTATCCAATACTAATCTTTACATCTTCCCCACAAAAAAATTCAAATATTACTTACTTATATAACCTGGTTCAAGCTTCCACTCATCCCACACGCTTTTAACCTGACCACTCCCATCTGTGCACAGGACAGTTACACAATCTGAGGAGTAATTGTTTCTTTCTCCCTATATATAATTTTACATATACTTGTATATGTATACACATACACACAACATATACATCCTGAAGATATGGGAGAAAGCTCAGTGGTATGCTGCAAGTTTTAGGTTCATTGTTTATGGAACAATGAAGGATAACAGGTAGGGAATAAAAAACTACAGGTTTGGAAGGAAAAATAATTGCACAATGACCCTATTGTGTGCAAGACTAGATACGTTTGGTTTTGGTGGTTTTTTTTAAATTGTGTATTTCTGTTGTACCAACTGAGAATGTGAGTGATACCAATCAGCAAAATAAAGGACAAAGTTTGAAGGTACTAACATGTTTCACTCACTACAGAAGAGGTATCATTACTGTCAGTTCTGTGGAATCGTTATTTGGCTGGTGGAATCATTATTTGGCCGGCTGAGCACAGTGGCACCATCACTCTGCTGGATTCTATAGCTCCCACTTAGCCACTATCCCTCAATGCTCTCAAATCAGAAATCAGCCTGGCAGAAGGTCTTAATCAACACAACAAAACCATCCTAAATGGATGTGAAATAATATATAACACCTGAGATTCAACATTGAATCTGGACTGAATTTAACCACTTGGGAGGACTTACTGATGGCAGTGTCATGCAAAGCCAAGCCCAATGATATTTCGCACCATTGTACCTGTTGCCCTGAGTTTGGTGTTAAACACACATCTCAGTAAATACATCCATTTTTGTTTGCCTGTTTTGATGCAATAAAGCGCTGAAAATTGGAATCTTGGGCAAAAGAAAAAAAAATAAATTGCAAGCCTTTCATTTACATAAATTGAAAATTCATCTGAATTAAACAGACATGGTTTTTCTTTATAGTTGCCAACATTCTACATATCTGAAAATTTTATGCTTGAAGTGGTTTATCATAAATGGACATTTCTGAAGGTCCCTCAAGGCAGACAAGTGCACTTCTAGAGAATTAGACACAGCTTTGTTTGAAAGCATCCTAAATTTCTTTAATTTCGATGAGAGAAAAATTGTCAAGTAACATGTAACATCAATTTTGCACTGATCATCTGTGATGGAGTCTGTCAGTAATATCCGTTCTTAATTCAAAGTAAACTAATTTTATTTTCCTTTTTCTAAAACAGAATATCCATCTCAATTTTACTGCTTACAGAGATTATAAAGTAACTAGCAAAGAAAACAGGTAGAATCTATTTATCCATAGGCAGTCACATAGCCTTGCAAAATCATTTTGGTGTCTCTGTAGACAGCTGTCTCCAATATGAACACAAATTACAATCTCTAAGGTTAAAGATTAGAAGATTTCTTCACCTACAAGTCCATCTCCTCTGACCTGGTCCTTCACTTTTTCTGGCAGAGTGCAAGTGCTACATTTAAAGCCTTTGTTTAACTAATTAATTACCATTGCAAAGAAACTGATTTAAAGTTTTTAAACTGTTTATGTAGATACTTGAAGGCAGCTCCCAGTGAAATTTCTGCTCTCACACCAGTATATAATAGAGTAGCTGTACTGACATCAGTGAAGATACTCTAGAAATTCATCATTGTAACATAGGTCAGATGGTGGTCCCTGGGCTCTGTAAGATGTTGACCTATTCAGAGAAAGGTCAGTTTGCTGTAGAAGACAGTTTATAAGCAGAAAAGAACCTAACATACACTGATGCTAAGTGCTTTTGATCCGACCAGGAATATTTTGCACACACATGAACTAACAGAAATGCAGGTATCTTGAAGTACATGAAAGCTGATCTTGTGTTGTGTGGGATTTTGCAACCTCAGACACATATCATTAAAAGAATTTAATATAGCCTCCTCTTCATGACACTTGAGCAAAAACTTTATAAGTCTTTTAAAGCAGAAATTTGCACTCCCTAACATGTGTATGTTCTTATATACTTAACTCTGTCAGTGGTTTACAGAGTTTCAGTGAATTTTGCAAGCATGTAAATGGGCTCTTAACATACGGACCTCGATTCTAAAAAAAACCCACAACACCCAAACAGAAAAGAACTGTGATGAGAAACAAGGAAAACCATAATGTTTATTAATTTCTCTACACAAAACCCTGTCCACGAAAAATTGTCCAAGGTACTGAGCTCTGTTGTTGTTCTCAGCTTTTCATCAATTTCATAAGCAAAATTAGTTGCTGAGATTCTTTCTGCTTCAGATAAACCATTGTGAAATTTGGATATTTATTTCACATTTTTATGAAGCTGAAATGAACAAGCTGACAGCATAACTCACACTACATTGATTCAATGCCAGTGCTAGTTAATGGAGAAGCCGATTCTCACTGAATGTATGACCTCCTGATATCCCAAGGCATTTTTGTTTCAAATACCTCCAAACACACTGAATTATTTAGAGCGCAAAAATGTTACAAATGCTCGGTACATCTGCAATATCTATACCTATGTATATAGGCATAAATATCTATCAACACCTTTGTAAACATACACATGCACTGAAATTTGGCTGAATGCACCACCACCACCACATTGCTTTAATACATTTATAAATTGAAGCTAGAAATAACTATGTAAGAATGCAGAAATATTGAGATAACGTAGGTATTTAGCAATGTGCAACCTTTAAGGAAGATATGGATATGTAAGAACGTCATAAATTTCTGCTGTGCAAGGTCCATTTGATTTCACACAATATAGATTAGAACTCAGAAACTTGTCACAGAACATCACTGTTAAAATACACAGTAACCATATGTCCTTCAGTCTCTCAGAAAACATTACTTGCAGATTCATTGGGCCAAATAATTTCAGCTGTAATTTGATTAACTGTAATGGAGTTACACTAGTGACAAATTTGGTCATTGTTAGTCTATTGCCCTAAGGTTGCAATTTACTGAGCCTTTGTATGTCATTAACCACTATTTTTGAAGGAGTATACTATAGTATAGAGTATTTGTCTGCAGATAAGCGGTCTAATTTTTTCTGTAAAGTATGAAATCTAAGTCTTCCTTAGATATTCAAATAAAGCTTTAAAAGCATCAGCCATGACATTTTTCATAAATGTTTTCCAACTGCCCCATGGATATTGGCACGTATGTGTTCCAACATTAAGAAATGATAAGAGACTTAAGAACAGATATACTGTGAGAAGATATCTTCTTAAATTCTTTATTCAATCAGGTGTGAAACAGTATAATATCTTAGAAGGACACATTTGGTAGCATGAAAGACAAGTGCAGTGAGGCTTGAGCTTGCTAAATTCATTGCATTCTTCAACCTTAGAGCTGCAAATAGATTATTTTTTAACCTATCAAGAGGATGGCAGGTATTCTGCAAGCAACTGGCATTGTGAAGCAATTTAAATAATCTCTATTTGTTAGCTGGTTTAGTGATTGCTAAACTGTATGTGTTAAGTTTCTTACAAGCTTTTTGCTATTTTGATTTCACTCAGTAACTTCTAGGCTAATAGCTTGCATTTCCAAGCCTGACACAGACAATGCATCCACTGCTCAAAACGGATTTGAAGGCACAGCTTTAGGAAAGCTGGAAGCTTGACTTTTGAAGCGGAGTTTGCAGGGTAGGTTAAAATGTGTCTATGGTAAAATACAGACAAAGCTTTTGCTTTGTGAACTGCAGACCTGCCAAACTACTCTGAAATTATTTGCTTAGTCTCCAGGAAATGACTGCAGTTATCTAACCAAGTCCATCCTAGACTATTATGACTACAAAATATCTTTTGCCTGTCTCTTGTGTTTTCCTGATCTCTTGGAACAAGGAGGGCTAGAAGCGTTATTCAGCCTCACAGGTTTTTATTAATTACATC
The DNA here is from genome assembly GCF_018139145.2 of Gymnogyps californianus. Classification (NCBI taxonomy): domain Eukaryota; kingdom Metazoa; phylum Chordata; class Aves; order Accipitriformes; family Cathartidae; genus Gymnogyps; species Gymnogyps californianus. The sequence continues at coordinate 8,251,225 of NC_059482.1, forward strand.
TATGAAATGCATTTAATTTATTTTGAAAACTGTATAAACTTGTTTATCATTTCAATCTGGCAACACTTTACTATTAAAAAGTTACTGAAATTTGCTGAAGTCCTAAACTTTGCCTGCATTTTTAATTGATGCATATCACTTATTTTCCTTTGAAACTTGCACTTAGTACACAGACAGATGGATGCACTGAAGCATGATATTAATCAAAAAGAAATCCAAAAACATGCTGTAGCATACGGGCATCTTAGGCCATCCACATACTTGAGTGCGCATTTCCAATCTGGGCAGAGAGTTAGGAATCCCCTTGGTTTTGCATAGAAAACTACACACATTTTCATGCAGATAAAATACTTTACATGATATTTGTCAACAAGGAAGCATCCTTCATCTAGTCTACTAATGTGGCTTGTTCTAATGCTGCAGCTTCTGATGCCCAAAGGGCTGTTGCCTCCATATGCTCACTTGTGACTGCCATGACAAAATCTCTGCTATGAAGAGAGAGAACGGGAGCACAATCTCAAGCTTCACACATGAAGAGGAACAAAGTTGTCACTGCATAAAGGATGGAAAGACTGGTTCAGAAGGTCACTATTTGACACAGGCAACCAGTCTTTCGCTCTGGTAAATACAATGGGAATTCTAAAAATGCAAATAATACAGATACTGGGACATGTTCAGAGGCATGCTATTCTATACATAATATTTGCCAAAAATATTAGGAAGTCCTTTGTATTGCTTAGAGTGTAACTGTCCTTGTAGTTTCTTTCTTCATTATATCAGAAAGAAAATACAAAGCATGTACTGAATGTATATGTATGTGCTTTAGGATTCACACATCTTTTATAACAATTTAATTGCATAGATTTCTATACATACACATTTTTCTATACTTACAGTTAATACCAATGCAATCTACCTGGGCCAATCAATATGGTATAAAAATACAATTATTAACATAGCCTATTGTAAGCACAGTGCATTTTAAACGCTACTGCCTCCTGCGTGGTTCTATGACCCGACTCATGCCTGACTATATCTTCCTTTTAGTGCTCCTTAGTTTGACAGCAGATCCAACCAATAACTTCTTGGTTGCTAGTACTAAAGGGATTTGTTATTGTGTGTGGTTTTCACCTCACAGACCAGGTAAATAATTTAATTATGATCCCTCTGACTTTTTATGACATGAGAAATTCAAGCAAGCTGTATTTTTAACAGTAATATTTTACTACAAAAGAAGTAAGGGACAGGTGGGTATGAAACTGTCCTAACAGAGACCGGCAGAATCAAGAGACATGCAGATTAACAGGAGGGTAAGATTGCTTCTTTCCTTGTGCAATGTTTTCAAGAGCTCAACCCCATCAGAAACAGATGAAAAAGAAATTATATTCCCTGTGAAATCAGGTGTTCCTGATCAGTCAGATTTTTCTAGGTGAGAAGCAAAAAGTTCAGTTCTCTGCTTTACTGAGACCCATCTTGTATGACTGTTTACTATGTCTGCTTTTGGTTTGAACCTATCTTTTCAAAGTGTTTCTAAAGCTGTCTTTCCTTCAGGGCCTCTTTCAGGAGGCCCCTTTTCTGATGACCAAGAGGGTATGTACATGCAAACAAACAACTGTGTTTGGATGTATCTGTTTAAAAACATCTCTCGCTACCCTGGAATTGGTTAGCCCACCTCCCTATGCATACTGGTAGAAGCAGGTTCTGTGTTTTGAAAGTTTGTGTAAGGAACAGGTTATGAAGCTGAACTTACTCCAAAGCCTGTTAAAAACCACAGGATCATCTCCATTCACTCTACTGGGCTCTGGAACCAGCTCAGGAAGCAAAATGTCTGCAGCGTGGGCAGGGACTGATAGGAGGACAGAACAGTGCCAAACATCATCATAAACCAAAACTGTTATGCATCAGCTTTACCCCATGGCAAGGGCCCACATCCACATTTTTGTAACCAGATGGTTACCCAGAAGCTTATGACAGAAAGTGAAATCCTTTCTTATTATTGTTCACCACACTGAGACAGAATAAAGATAATGGGCCTGGCAGTGCCACACCGAAAACTTAACATCAGTACGAGTTCCTTCACACATTGTACTTTTAGGACTGTTTTCAAGTCCTTCTCAGACAAAAGTGTTCTTAAAGTTTTATGTTTGAGCATGCTATTTGTGTTTCAGTCTATTATTGTACATGACCAAGGATTTTTAAATATGTATTTCTCTGACGGTATGAATTGTGATAGATTTTAGCATTCACATCTTACAGTCTAGCTTCAAGCTTTTCTCACACTTGATTTGTATCTTGTGTCTTAGTGGATAACAAAAAAGCGCTTTTATATGAGCTATAAATTTTATGCAGATTCTTTTTACACTGAACCCCATTTTCAAAATCAAAATTACATCTATACTGTATTTGCCAAACAGTCAAATCAATGTCCAAATAATAACTAAAAAAATACATATTTTCAAGAATATAAGACAAATTAATATAAAGAGCATTACGAATCCTTTGAAGCACAACAAAAGGAGCCATGGTTAAAATTTTAACAAGTTAGAATCATTAGCTAAACAAATTCTGACAGCCTAGCTTTGCACTTCCAGTCACACATGCTCAGAACAAAGGCTTGATATATGAGGGAACTTTAATAGGTCCCTCTGCATATGACTAATTTTTCCTCAAACAGTCATTTTTTATTTCATATTTTACTCTGGATCTTGAAATGCCACATTTTATTAATCTGCGTCACTCATATGGATTGTTAAAAGAACAGACTAACATTGAAGGAAGTGCATCTCATCATTACCATACATATGTGGGATGACAAAGGAATGTGTTAAAATTTGGAAGAGTAACAATTATTAAAAGTAGAACAAGCAAGAATAGAATATACCCTGTTTTCCTCTAAACTCCATCCCAAACTGCACAGACACAAATGGCAATGGCAAGAATTTGTCCAGAAAAGTCCTATTTTGCATTTGCACCCTCAGTAAACAATAAAACGGGGACACACTCACTGACATTTGCACCAGCTATTGTACAGCTAAGACAATCTCACTGAAGAACCAAAGATGATAAAACTGGGCCTTTGCCTTTATTCCTTTTAGATAACCCTCCCTGTTTGTGTGAAACAGTACCATCATGTTGAAAACATTTTCATGTATTTAGCAGGATTAGTCGAAAGCAGAAACAATAGATTTTGAATAAACTGACTCTCCCCTTGGATAATACTGACTGAGGAAACCTGTAAGACTCAAAATACCAACACAGAACTCAACATAACTGCACTGTATCTTAATGAAAGTATAGTATGCACTTGGAAAGGGGGTTGAGAAAGATGTTAAGGCTTATCTGAGCACAGAAGGCTGTTCTGAAGTTCATACACATACAATAAAATTCTTGCAATGGTGCATTTTAATGGCATATCCTTTCTCTTAATAACAAAGTGAAAGGGTGGAAAGAAGAAGCAGTAGAAAAAATATAGAAATGTGAAGAATAAAATATACAAAATCTTAATATAAAGTTGTCTAGAAGATAATATTTCCAATATCGAAACATTTGCCTGAGGAACAGGCAGTACAAACTCAGTTACATAGACTATCCCAAGGAGGAAATAAACCCAAACAAACTACTGAAGTAATTATCACAGCTCAATTGTTTACCAACCTGCTCCAATCAAAACAAAATATTATCACAAAAATAAAATAGCCACACTACACTGTCAAAACCAATGGGTGGCAGGGGGAGGGTATCCAAGGTAATAGAAAGATACTTAACTGTTTACATCCACTAGATGTAAATATATGTACTTTTTTATTTGATACTGCAAAAGAGCTTATCAGGTAATGATCTCAGCTAACCACCCACATTTATACTGCAGCTTTCCTGTCTGTGCTTTGCAGAATTATCTGTTCCTAATTCCCAGCTTTACTTCCTGAATTTTGAGGACCACTTTAAGACTGAGGAGTAGCTGGATTGAATAAGACAGAAATCGTCTTCCTCTCACATAGTGCAAAGTTGCAGATGAGCACTGAAAATGCAACTGACAACTTTCCTTTTAATCGATCTAAATTAGGAGTCTCTCCAACTTTCAAATGGTTTCCTAATGAAGTGCTATATGAATGAGGGCCCCGAATATAGATGTTTGAAAGCTGAACGTTTCAAAACAGTAATGTAGCAGAAAATTATATGATTTTAAGATACTGGAATAGTGATGGGATGAAAATCCATACAGGTCAAAGACATACTTGTAATGAAAACAAACTAAACCTAACTCGTGCTGCATGATAACATATGGTTCTCTTTTATATTGCTGTCACTTCCTATGATGCTTTCATTAAGCTTTCATTAAGTGTCCGCAGTCAAGACAAGCTGTAGGACTTTGAGCTCCCCCAGATACTCTATTATCCGGAGACCCCATACTATTGCAGTATCCTTATTCCCCACTCTTATTTCTCTGCACCCTTCCAAACCCCACTTACTCTGTCCAATCTGTGGTCAAGAAAGGTCTACCCTGTTACCCATGGACTACTACAGAACCAGACAAAACTTGGACCATCTGTTCTTTTTTCTTCTGTGTAGAGAAACAGATCTAAAAGCCACTGAAAGAACGCCATGGAGGCTATCCTACCTTTAAGAAAGGTGACATCGGGCACTGTAGCTTTTGCGCCTAACATGCAACCACAACTCTTACTAAGAATTATTCACACCTGCATCTTTAAAATTATAATATATAGACTTGTACAGCTATTGGATAGCAAAGACTTTGCTAAATATTGCAAGACAGTTAGCATATAACATAAAATGGCATTTGACCCTAACTCTATTATATTTGCTCCTCAGACTACTTGTTTGGGCATCTGCCTAAGGAGAAAACACAACAGATGGATATAGACAGAGATGGAGATTTACAAAAAAATAAGCAGACAATGTTTGTCCTGGTATCACTACACCATGATTAAACAACTAGGCTTAAAAGATGAAAACATAATTTCAATAACATGCGTATTTTGCTGGTGATCACATCAGACACAAAAGAGTAAGTGCTATACAGATGTCAGTGTAATATATTAGGATCCGAAAACCTGTTCTCACCTTTCTCTGAAGAAGACAGAGAGGAAAAAAATGGGAGACTTTTAAGTCAACCTAACACTTGATTTTTTTTTTTTTTTCTGCTGAAAAAACTAATTGCAGAAGTTGAAATGCATTCAAAACAAAGTGATTGTATCCACCTAGGTTTAGTGGGGCGGAGGAAGAGAAAAGAGTCTAAAGTTAAATTGAAAGTTATATAAAACAGGCAAAATCACAATTCCTAGCCTTGGCTGAATATGAGCAGAGCAATTTGGCAATTATTCAGCTACATCTGCATTCATGTCACACCCTGGAATACCCTGGTGTTTACCTGCAAAAGGTTCTGATTAGTGACGTATTGCTTCAAACCTCCTTGTAAGCAGTCTTCTGAGGAAAGTTGTGTTTTTCCCCCAGAGACAGATGGTTAGATAGACAGGAATTAAAAAAATGTCTTTAGTACCTTTCAAAGAAAATCATTTGACACTCCTAAATGAATATAGTGATTTCTGTCCCCACATACAGGATGATAAAAGCAAAGAAGAAAAGTTGTCCCTAAATTTTGAAACACTTTTACTGACAAAATTTGCACAAATCAAACAGTGCAATTATACTTAAATGACCCTTACAAATGCTCCATTATCCCACCAATCTGATCTGGGAAGAATGATTTCCCAGACCCAAATCTGGCAAACAATATAATCCTGAGATTGTGAGTAGAACATACAAACCAGGCCTCTCAGAAATGCGATATTATGACAAGTATAAAGGCTATTAAGTCATAGAATCACAGAATCAGAGAATGGTTTGGGTTGGAAGGGACCTTAAAGATCATGTAGTTCCAACCCCCCTGCCATAGGCAGGGACACCTTCCACTAGACCAGGTTGCTCAAAGCCCCATCCAACCTGGCCTTGAACACTTCCAGGGACAGGGCATCCACAGCCTCTCTGGGCAACCTGTTCCAGTGCCTCACCACCCTCACAGTAAAGAACTTCTTTCTTACATCTAATCTAAATCTACCCTCTTTCAGTTTAAAGCCATTAGCCTTTGTCCTATCACTACATGCCCTTGTAACAAGTCCCTCTCCAGCTTTCTTGTAGGCCCCCTTTAGGTACTGGAAGGCTGCTATAAGGTCTCCCCGGAGCCTTCTCTTCTCCAGGCTGAACAACCCCAACTCTCTCAGCCTGTCTTCATAGGAGAGGTGCTCCAGCCCTCTGATCAACTTTGTGGTCCTCCTCTGGACTCACTCCAACAGGTCCATGTCCTTCTTATGTTGAGGGCCCCAGAGTTGAACGCAGTACTCCAGGTGGGGTCTCACGAGAGCAGAGTAGAGGGGGAGAATCAAGTCGGTCAACAGCAAAGCCCTTGAAGCCTATGACTTCTAAACTAGAATTGGAAATGAACAATTATTTTAAGTTCAAGCTGTATTTGGATCTGGCAGACATTTAGTTCTGGCCCACTTCATGTTTATTCATTTGGCAGGCCTGAAGGTGGAAGAATTACTTTCAAGCCAGACTCTATTGCTCGCATAGCAATCTTCCATTTATTAAGAAATATAGATTTTTTAAAATTACATTTTCTGCAAAAAGTTAGATTTTAAATTAAAGTTCAGTCTTCCTGCCCTCACCTTAGAGGCTCTACATGACTCTGCTCCTCCCTTCTCATTTGATTTAGTCTCTTCTCTCATCACCCTTCACCTGTATCACTCCAAAGCAATTTAACATAATCAAGTGTCCACCTCTCCCAAAGCCACTTCCACATTCTTACCTTCCCCTTCTTCAAAAGAATACATTTCCTAAGCTAGTTTACTAGTACTATTGTCCCCTCCACATTCAACCTGAAGGCTCAGTATTTTGCATTCATTCTTCAGAGTTACCATACAATTTGTTTTGAATCCTCCATTTCATCTATTTATCTAATTTCTTTTAAATTTCATTAAGCTAGGCATTGTTTTCACTCATGCACAGTCAGGTTGCTTTGATCGCAGTAAAATTTCCTCAGGGAAGCAATTCCTATTTTCACTTAATATTATAACTTACCTTTAAAAACAACAACAAGATAGATTGGGGCTTAAAATAAATGGTCGAGTTGCTCATATTTTATAAAAGCTAGTTTACTTAATACTAATAGTGAAGAGATGTTGACAATTTAGGCAACAATTTATAAGAGCAAGAGCGGAATGAAATTACTATGATTTATTCTAGTGCTGTTCTGTGTCTGTATTTCTGGAAGTTACAGGTAAGAAGTCTGTACCAGAGAAAAGGAAAATACAACCTGAATGTGTTAGCATTTCCAGGACTAAAATATTGTTTGCAGATCTGCTGTTATCTGGAGATAATAGTGTACTACTGTGATTGAAAGAGAGTCCCACAGATACTGCTAAACATATGTTGGCATAACTTCCCTACCCAGGGCTCAGCAAGTAACCCCAATCTGAAATAACGTCATCTTCACAGGAGTACTTGAAACATCTCTAGTTGGAGTTTCTTTAAGGAACTCCATAGTATAGATTCTAGATGTTTTAATCAAAACCTGATGTTTACCATTTTACTCCAAATGAACCACGGCTCCTCCACTGTTTGATGAAAAATCTTTTCAAGTTGTTGCACCAAATAGCTGACAGTAATTACATTTGCACCACTTGTTTTATTGCATTTTCTCACTGTAGGCATCTGTGTGCCATGCAGCTTCAAGAGGCAAACAGAAAAAAAGCTCTGCAACCTCTTTGACAAAGAATATTTTTGGCGAACACACTGCACTAACATGAAGTGTCAGGATATCAGAGACTCTCTGAGGAGTTCAGCAAACATATCTAAAGAAATCCAAAGGACTGATTATAAGTCCTTTTCAAGACTGCTAGACCCTTCTTTAAAAAGCTGCAGTCTGAATAAAGAGTCAGTTGCTTATCCTGAATGACCTTCCTGATAAGGTAAAAAAGGGGAATGAGGAATAAAAGATGTTGAAGTTAAAAATAATTCTGTCCAATCTGTGATAATATTTCCATGTGTAATTAGTATTTAAATATATAGCAGTTTGTTAACTGCTATATACCTAACTATTTCATATATACATTTCAGAAATAAAAATGTTCCTTCATCACCCAGGTATATGTGTAGTAGTGAAATGTAAATCAAATGAATACCTTGATACTAACATTTCTCTACCAAGATAAATCTGACTGGTTTTAAATTCATGTAATTATATGGAATCCCTAAACCATCACTAATCTGAATATCTCTAAGAGATATAGATGACCTATTCAAAAACTGATTCTGCCTTAAGTAGCACCTGAATTGGTTTTGCTTAACTAGTATTAATTAGCACAACATGGAGATACACCAAAAACATTTTCATATTTATACTGAGCGCTATCACCTGATACTTTTTTGATGCTTTCTACTCTAACACTGAAATTGAGTTACCACTACACATCAACAGGCTATGTGCTGTGAATCCCGACTACACACTAAATGACAACTACTCTGTTCCACTGGGCAGTTACCACACAAGAAAGTGAAGAAAAGTCTACTGATCTTGGCCAATGTCCTGACTTCTCCCTCCACATTCAGCATATCCTCCTTTCTGCAAATATTTTCTTCTCAGAAACCCCTCTTCATTGCCAAAATCTAATAGTTTGCAAGTTTTGGTGGCCCCATTTTTACCTTTCATTCCCTATGACAGTTACTTCCCAGCTGATATGAGACTTTTCCCAAGAAGCTTAACATCTTTTAAGACCTTAAAAAAAGTTTGGTGGATTGTTTCCAACTTATCTGAAGAGTGCCACTTTTCAGAAAGGCTAATTTTAGGAATGGGAGTCAATCCAAATTCACTCCCTAGAGAACTGAGAGTGTATATCTACAGTGAACATAACTTCAGGAAGCAAAACTGTATCATTCACTCCACTTTGATGCAGTAGTTAGAACTTTTCCTGAAATTTCACCAGCGTTCTTGAACCTTCAGCCCTTTGCATGGCTGGACAGGGCAAGCCAGTCACAGATATGTTTTAACCTTATGAGGACTGACATCTTTTTTCATATGAGCTGAGAAAGCCATTTTCTTCTACTTTTCAATAACTAAAACTGTATTCAAACGACTACAATATATAAAGTAAGCCTACCCACTTAGCAGGGACTAGAACAGTACAAAAGATTCAGAAAAAGAAAATGATTAAACTAAGGAAAAAATCTCCTTTAAATTTGACCAATTACCAGTCACTGATAGGAAAAAACCTCCCAGTACTTTAACTGTTAAAGAATTTGCCGACTAAATATACACAAAAAAGAGCTCATTAGTATATTCAGAGAGGAAAAGAACTGCTACCATCTCATTTAGCAAGCACAAGGGCACATCCTCAGCTTTTTATAATTACACGTCACTCAGTGAGACTGTGCACATCCCAGCTTGTTCTTCTGTGACAGCAGTAAACACGGTTTGATGAAAACTGCTAATTTAGAAATTAGGCACCAAAAATAGAATCTTAATCTGCCACTCCAGCAAGTATGACAACATAAGGGATAGATTAATCTGAACTTCCCTACAGTAGACAATCTGGTCTCAACAAGGGGTGTGTGACAGGCAGGTTATGGATGATGATCTTAATGAACCACTACTTCACCATGTAGTTCTAGTAATATCCTTCACTTCATTCTGTTTCAACTAACTTAAATAAAAGTAACAAAAATTTCCATTCAATCTGATGCATTTAAGCTGAATATTTCTTCTCTTTTAGTGCAAATCTGTTTGCTGTCTGTCGTAAGTCAGTGACAGATACTTCCATCATTAGCAACAGAAATGCAGCTTTGTATGGCACTTTGTACAGCCCTACCTCAGCAACAAACAGAAAAAAAAATTAACACTGTCCCTTCATTATCAAATATTTAATACTGAAAGAGGTCTGTAATTTTGGATTTCTGCATTGCAATAATTTTGACAGGAGTGGGCTCCAACCCATGACAGGGCTGCGCAAAGAATCGCCTTTCTGCTGTAGCAGAGCCTTATTGCAGTAATTCCAGACAATAAATTCAGGGAATGCTAAGAATGAGTGACCATAAGGCATATGCATTCTTTTACTTAAACATGTCCTTGTTTGGTGAGGTGATGCTGTATTTTAGTGTCAGTGAATGCTTACTCCAAGAAAAAAAATGTGCACATATTCTCTTTTGGTAAAACTAAGAACACCCTCCTATAGTAAGCAATCACTAACATATAAACTACATTAATTTGATTATTAAATTAATATTAAACTAATTAATGTTGAAGGCACTGGTCAATAAAAGTAAGCAGTTCCTTTGCTGTGATTAACATAACAGTGTATATAGTCCATATATAAAAAGTATGTGTGTATATATGTGTGTGTATAAATATGTTATATGTAAAAATTTTTTAAATATATATATTAGAATATATATATAAGTGAAGCATATTTCAAAGTGATGACTGTATTATATTGCTTCCTGGGTTTCTGAGGAAGCATGAAGAAGCAGTCTTCTTCCTCACCTGGGGATGAATAATTCTCTTCTTATTCATCTACAGTTTCATATTGTTTCTCCTCTATAGCATGAAAAACTTGCACAGAAATCATTCTTTGTGATATCTGAGAGATACAGATTCCTGAGACACACAGAAAATTGATTCACAAGAAGCTACATGCATACAACACAAGTGACAATATCTTGTTTCTGTACACCCTGAGCCACAAACCATGACTACCACAGCCATCTGAAACAGGGATGGACCCCCATCCACTTCTATCCCTCTAGCATAGCCACACAGTCTTATAAATGTTAGAACAGAGTTAATTGCAACCCAACACTATACATAGTGTTTTTCTTCCAATCTCTCTGCAAGTTTAGCCTAAATTCAATATGTTTCTACTGTAGGCTATGTTTACTGAAATAAAGCTACATTCAACTATGGGCAACCTGTCTTTGAACATATGCTGTAGGCAGCAATCTAGCAGAGAAATGGGCAACAAGCTGTGAGACTAAACTTTTATCATCATCTCTATAAATCAAGATGAAAGCTATAGACTTCCTCCTGTGGACCTCATACAGCCTTGAGAAAAAAGTTAAAATATTTAGATTGAAAAGACAAAATAATATAAAGAGAAAAAGAAGAACTCAAAATTAAAATTAGTTGAAGCATTTGTCCAGTACTAAGCGCACGTCCAGTTCCCAAGAATGCATATTTTTATTTATGTTTTAAAGATATACTTGACATCAATGACTAATTAGTAAGATTAATGATGGCTGTCCCATCCAGAAGTGTTCTTTCTTCAGTTCCATTCATGTTGCTAGCACAGACTACAACTAAGAATGAATTCCTACTAAACCAACTGTACAGCAAGTTGTAACAGCACAGCTTTAGTGCAGCAAGTGAGAGAGACCACTTGGTAATTCTCATCTGTCAGCTAATTAAGCAATTTATAGTATGTCATATAGGCAGGTAATATCACCTGAAGTCCCTGAAATATGAAATCCATACAGATTCCATTAAGTTTCCAACATATATAAAATTACTGTAGAGAACAGGTTTTGCACTGATGTTTTTATAATAGTAATGAATTACAAAAACACTGTCCTTTGTGCTTTCTTCGGAGGATTGCAAAATTCTTCAATATATGGTTAAAAGAGACTTCGCAATTCTATTGTGGTCATGCTTGTATTTTGTAGTGGAAATATTAAGGTACAAAGATGTTTAGCAACTCACCAAAAGTCAGAATTAATCTGAACTAGAAGCCACACCTAGTGAACTGTATCTGTATGAAACACTTCACCCCTTGCTTTCCATAGAGAAAGAAAACTGAATTAACAGCTACTACCCTACAGCTGTCACCTGCCTTTGTGCCATGGGTTGTCACCCCTGCAAGACAGTCAACAGAAAACAGCATTGCCTTTGACTTAACTCAGTTTACAATCAGACAGATTAGCTTAACCCCCCAATAAAGAGGAACTGGAGTAATGGGGGTCTGCCTTGTTCTACTGACCCTCTCATATGGATAGAAATCTCTTGCAGAAATGTAATGAGAGATAGCCAGAGGCTGTTAACAACTTAAACACCTGTTTCCTTAGTGAATGCAAGTTAAACTGTACTGTAGGCTGTAGAATGTCAAGAATACACTCCCTTCTTTTATATTTATACTATTGTGATACAAAAATAGAGAAGAATCATCTCAGTCACATAAGAATGTGGTGTACTTTTCTGCACTCTTTTCCACTTTTCCTCCCTCATTCTAGAAACTACTCACTTTTGCATCTACATTAAAGGATAGCCACCCCTTTTCCAGGGGTGTACACTGCAGCTAAATGTGGTGATTGGTCTGATTCAGGAGAAAGAACGTGGCACAAATAAGGTTGTGCAATTATCTTTTAGGAACTGCTTTCTGAGATTGCTCTTGCATTGCTTCTCTCCAGTCCGTTTGGCTGCATTCGAGCTCTACACATAGGCACTGACAGCTCACTTCTGCCTTCCTACACTGGGTCCATACTTAATCGTGCCAGTCAGACACACAAATAGGAGGCAGAGACCCAAAGATTTTGACAGACCTGGGTCTCTTCCTTTATTCCCCTTAGCATTCTCTAAACACATCAATGCCCATGTGTCTACACAATGGACTAACTGTGTCTGGATACATTCACCAATTTGTATAAATTTTTGGCCTACTGTTTAAGCTATACCTTCCTGTGTTGGCATCACTTTTTTGTTATCAGAGGGATAAAAGAAATAACCTTACACCGAGCACTAGCATCAAATGTAGAAGCTGCATGTAAAGATATGTCTACACTTTAAAAAAAAAAAAAAAAAAAAAAAATCATACTTAGGACAGAGATGTCCTCTGAAATCTACAGAGCAAAGCTCACCTCTAATACACTGTTTTTACCCTGCATGCAAAAGTCTCATTGATCTCACTGGGTGATCCACTCAAAGTGAGAGCTGCTTATTAGAGTTGAGCTTCAATGTGCAGATCTAAAGAGGGAAATTTTGTCCTTCAGACAGAACTATGATCAAGACATAAATTTAGGCAAAAAGGAAACAGGAACATGTGGACAACTACTGCATTTACACAAGCAAAGTGGGTAGCAAGATAGCCAATGTGAGTGCCTTGAAATGACCTTTACATCGCTGCATAGACAAAACTGTGTAGAAATGTAATGCAAGGGAAAAAGGTATTCCTTTTGTACAAAAGGCATATACCAAATTATGGAGTTCATCACAACAAGCAGTAGAAAAAGAAATTACAAAAACAGTTTTGCCCTTATTTTTTACCTATTAGTTGTTGTGTCCTCTTCTACAATCTCTCTAGTATTCTACATGTTCCAGCCTTTTGTTTAATCCTCTGCCTTGGAAATAATGAACCACAAAAAAATCAACAGTAACCTTCATACTTATTGCATTGTCTTATAATGGCATCAAATAAAAAAGAGCTGTAGTATCTTTCTGACTTACATCCCTGTTAACATGGCTCTGATAGAACATACATTTATCACAACCATTTCAGACTAGTAGTAATATGCTGAAGAGCTAAGTACGAAGTATTGTAATATTAATCTTTCTGCCTTTTAGGAGCATTGTGCAAGATTTTTTATCTCCTGATTTGACACGGGAAATGACTGGTACATGCCAAAACTATTCCAATTATATAAAAAGGCAAATTTTCCTTATTTCATTTCAAGACAAGGCATTTTTCAAATTAAAATTAATATGCATACATATTATATCTTCTCTTATACAAATCTATGCAAGATGCTATTTAGGGTGTGCCTTTTTTCCTAACCATGAATTCTTCTAACATCAGATAAAAGAGATTTATTGTCATATTCCCATTTTATCTTCCAACTTTTGCCTAGTGGGAAAGCATAAAGGAGACAGATGACCCCCTGTTTGGGGTTTTGGATCAGTGCTTACTAATTCTCTGAGACAAAGCCTACTGAAGAAGCAACATTCTTGTTTCTGTTTTTGTTGGACTTAAATATTTGACACCACATTTAGAACTACAAAATGTCAACTTACCTATCCAAAATTCTAGAAAAAAGCAAGCATTTCCAAAATGCACTCTATATATTTGGATTTTAATTAAAAAATCTCTGTATTGAAATAAAATACTTAGACCTCTTGCTAATTCTAACGTGTCAGTGCACAGTATGTTGCTGAGGCCAAGAATGCAGAGATTCCAGGTGATGGGCATTCGTGAGAACAAGGATATCTAGAATCAGAGTATTTAACACTAAAGAAAGGATTAGCAGACACAGAATTTCAAACTTACATCTTTAATTAGTCAGACTCTCAATACTAGAAATTCAGTGACAGGATGCTCTATTCGATGGCCTCTGTGTTATCCCACACCTGATGTTTCTGTTTCTGTTTCTGTTACATGGTGACTGTGACCATCGTAACAATTTAACAGGTTTTGAGATCAAGTGCCAGTGCCTGGGAGTGTTACACAATACTCTTCAATTTATTACTATAGATACAGTCTCCGCCTTACCTCACAGAAACACTTTTGAGAAAACTTCATGAGAAATCAAAGGACACCAAGAATAAGTGCAGGAGAGAGTCACAAAGCTCTGGAGGAGGTTCTGCTGTTCTTCCTTTCATCACCATAAAACTAATATCCTTGGCAAGTACAGCTCTATCCTATCTTTGCCAGGTGACATTTAAAAAAAAAAAAAAAAAAAAGACAACTGTAGCTCCTACTGATGGTTCCCAGCTGTCATGCAGCTGGAAAAATCCTGCCTTCTCAAAATAAATTCAGTAAAGCACTGTTTTTGGTGGCCTTGATAAAATGCCTGTGCTGGCTCTGCTTCTGTTTAGGCCACTGCCACTGGGAGATGAAAATGCAGGACCCTCTGACAACCTTGTGGTTACAGAAAGGCTCCAGATCTATTACTTCAGTGGAGAAAAGAATCTGAGGAGAGGATCAAATTGTGGCCATGGACTAAATGGATGACACTTTCAGGAGGGGGGAGTGGGGTGTGTTACTGCAGAAAGTGCGAGAATAGTGAAGACACATAGTGAAGTCTGAAGTTGTTTATTTACCTTGAATCATCTAGGCTGAAGCAGTCCAAATCCTACGACAGATTTGAGAATCTCTGATTTTCAAAGCAAATCTCAGTAAATCTCTGATATACCACCTTACATACAAACAGCAAATCTCTGTTATAGCTACATAGTAAAATGTAAATAGTAAATGACATAGCAAAATGTCATCATGAATAATTTTTGTGAATAGAAGTATTTTTAGCCTGTAGTTTTGGAAATTATAAACTTCAGCCTTTTGTGTTCTAAGGAACAGAAATAAAACCAGATTTAACTGCAGATAAAGCAAAGATAACATCTGCTGTTAGATCCCCAATTTCTTGAGAGAAAGATGATACCTACATTAGAGACAAACATTGACTATGCCAGTCTTGTAACTGCTACAAATGCACGAGAATTATATAGCACAATTACAGCAGCAGGAGGAAAAAAACCCTGTTATTTAATAAATAATGTTTATTATTTTAATAACACATTATTTATTATTTTCTTTCTTTCAAACTATTTTCTCCTTAGACTTACAGTTTTAAATTTCTCTAACACTTTTGAAATGGACGATTTATGAAACAAGGAATCCTAGATGAAGGAAAAGAAAGTAAAAGAACAGAAAGCAGTTTCAGACAGAACAAGAGATACAAAACCTGAAAACAGTAACATTATTCATCTGAACCAAGTTCTCATATCCACCACTCTGGTTTATGAATCTGGATACTAGACTGAACTCCTGGACTGCACATTCGTCTACTTTGGTCCTTACCAAGATATGTTAATGCTTTGCTTGTGATTATATTAAAAGTGGAAGTTTTGTTGAAATTATGTTACTCTGGTGGACATTGATGAAAGCATGGGCCATACTGAGGTAGTTTCATCAACACCATAAACCATCTTTTTTTCTTTACCCTTTATCTCCATCATGTGCAGTTATGCACACCTGCACCATCCACTGATAAGTTATTCTTCCTACTCTAGTCTTGACTCTCTCACCCCGCCTGAAATACACAT
Organism: Gymnogyps californianus; assembly: GCF_018139145.2. Classification (NCBI taxonomy): domain Eukaryota; kingdom Metazoa; phylum Chordata; class Aves; order Accipitriformes; family Cathartidae; genus Gymnogyps; species Gymnogyps californianus. The sequence continues at coordinate 8,267,318 of NC_059482.1, forward strand.
CATCACATAGGCATTCTTTCACAAGAATTTCTGCTATAAAAGACAGGGTTTTGGTTGCCACTGTAATTCTGAATAATTATAGTAATTATTGTATATTATGATATAGTAAGCTACTAGATACCATGTTGTGCTTCGTCTGACTTTTTATTCTGGCTTCTATCCCAGCTTTTTTGAATTGCAAGCCATGTGGCAGATGAAGGGTATGTCTTATTCATGCTATAACAACTTCACCAGAGACCTGTATTACCTGGGCCTGTGAGAAAGATGGTGTGGTGAAAGTAGATATTAAAACCTGCTTCCAACAACTCTTCCTACTCACCACGGCCACTGCACTCTTTTTTCTTGTGGACTCAGTCCCTGGCAGCCTGTATGTTAGCATTGTCCTGCTGGGGAGATGTGAACCATGCTTTCCAGTACCTCTGGTGTGATCTGTTCTCTCCTGAGACAACCCAGAAACTGAATTCAATTCTCTTGCTGTTTTGATGACATTTGAAACTTTACTTTGGCAGCCATTAAATACAGTAAGAACCAGTTAGTGTGTTTATAAAATATATTCCTGGTATACACAAAAGCACCAAGGCAAAGGCAGCATCTCCTCCTGAACAAGGCACTGCAAGTGACAAATCTCTTTAAAAATTAACCTCTTCTCTCCACACAAACCACACAGAAAACCCAGATCAACAAGAAATACTTTAAAATCAAATGTAGAGCCAACATGAATAATCCACTGTGCACTGCAAAAATGAACCCAGGATAGCAAATAACAATAGTCCTTTGAATTACCACAGAGGAAAAGCTTTTTTTTTTTTTTTAAATAATAGAAAAATACATATGCTAACCACACTCCCTATGGATGGTAAGAAAACATTAGTAATGCAGAAAGGTTCCTCCTATTAGTAATATGATTAAAGAAGTATAGGTATAAAACCTCTTGAGGAGTAGATACATGACAAGGAGGCTACGGGAAAACAGGAGAGAACAGCATGATAAATAGTATCCACAGTACATGCGACAGTTTAAAGACAGCGGGCACTGTTGCTCTTCACAGCCAACTTCTTGCAGCACAGAGTTCAGCACAGAATATATTACACTGCTGAAAAGCAGACATGTGCCTGCACTGTGGGTATACCCTGGGTTAATTCTTCTTTAAGACTGTTGGTGAAGAATAGGGATCAAAGTGATGGACACAACTATCATCCACCCTACTGGGTATCATACCAGCTTGTAGTTCTCCTTTTCTGCTTCTGCCCTGTATTTCAGGGGAATAAAGCAATACACTTAAGCATGCAAGCAATTTCATTCACTCTGAGCAGACTGCTAAAATGTGTAAAAGAGCTTTCCAAGACAAACACATTCTTCCCCACAAACTACCAAATCATGGGCTGTGGAGAATAGTTTTGATGTATTCTATATTACTCTTCTCTTCGTGCACAAATAGCTTCCCAAGAAAACACACTACAGTTATTATATCTTATCTCAGAAAAAAAGCCAACTTATCTACAGGCGATCTTATGTGGGTTATTTTATTATATTCATATTTATGCATTTTAAAACTACATGCAGTGCATAGGTCAGGCTCAGTAATGTCTTGGCTGCAGAGTAACAACAGCAGGACCCTCACTGGGACTCTAATTGCTAGCAGAACTCCTCAGCTCTCTTTCATGTGTGTATATTTTCTTGGTTAAATGCTGTCTTGCCTTTTGATCCTGTTCCTGCTGATGTTGCTGAGTGATAATGATCTGCCTGTCTGGCCTATTGATATATATATAAAAATTAATAGTACACTTAAAGCTAGTTGGGAACTTTTATTTATTCTGACCTAAATTAATAGAACAATGGAAATTTCAATGTGACTAAAAGGCAAGAAATTTAAAGGCAGTTTTAAAAATTACCTACAATTAATTTTTCAAGCCTCAAAATCTATTGAAACAAACAGACTGATAAGATTTAAAGTAACACCAGGCATACAGCTCACCTCTGGTAAGAGCTTTTCCTATTATACGCATTATGGTACTCCTACAAACTTTTTATGTTGTAGCATGACTGTCTCTCCCCTTGCATAAGGCAAATACTTGTATTTTGCTGAATTTGTCTTAGACCACTGATAAAACCAACAAAGAAAAAACACTGCACAGGCCATTATTTTTCTGCAATTAATTCTCTCTATTCCCTCCTACTCAGACCTTTACTAAATGTTGAATAGCTAACTGGAAGTTAAATAAAACACTGGATTTGAGCCACTGTAGAAAATATAACAAGAGACAGTCTCTGAGAAACACAAGTTAGACAAAAGGATAAGAAAAGATGAGTCAGGAAAAAGTGGCAGAAAGGTCACTTTCACAATTGATTATATATTTTATTATATTCTGTATGCATCTAGAAAGTTTTACCGCCAAGATTCAATTCTGCCACTCCCAGCCCTGCCCTTGCACCAGCCCCCCAAGATAAATAGAGGCTTAGGATGGACTGACTTTATATTAAAGGACATATTAGATCATCACATGACTTTTTATCTGCAAATCAATTACAATAAACTCAATAAATATAATTCAGGAAATCCTACAAATATCTAACTCTTCACAGCACAGTATTATTTTGCAATCAAAAAAGTCTTGATAAAATCAGGTTTGTACAAGTATAATCTATACTGACAAAATTGTACAAAATGTGCAAGCATAAAATCCTTGGGAGAAATTAATGCTCACCTGGAGAATTTAATGTTGGCAAAAGGAAGGAGGACCTCACATAAGAAGAATTTTATGAACCCCAAGTAAGCAAGTAACAGATAACAATCCGGTTACTTCAGTTTCACACTTAGAAACTACTGGAAACTAGAAAGACTATGATTTTATTCCAAGACATCTTAATTTAAGCACGAATCAATGAAAACAGGGAAATTATTTAAAATGCACATAATGACATCCCTTTAAGTGAAATATTCCATTGGTTTAAAGTTTGATGGTATTATCTACCAAGATTGATATTATTACAACAGATTATCCTTTCCAGTGAGACTGCAGACAAAAAAGTGATGATGTAGAAGTATAATATCACATTTAATCAAAGTTCTTAGAAATAATAGTTCCATTACATTAGCATTCAAACAGCCTTTCAATGAACCAATGGGTAGTGTGTCTTCATCTTTTATTTCTAATCAGCTAATAAATCTACAAGTTGCCAAAACCGTGCCAAAATGTTGGCATGCATTCTCATTCATCATAATTTGACTTCAGCAATGTGCAGTCCACCTTATGACTTCTGCACACAATGTCTAGAGGAAATAAAAGCACATTTTTACAATTACCTTTCTGTAATTGGTCCATCAAGCTGCCACCCTAGTATTTTGTTTACTGACTGAACATTGTACTTTAGAGCCTCTTATAGAACAAATCACAGTGGGTGAATAAGAAATGAAAGCACAGCAGCGTGTTGGGATTTCCTAGGGGCAGAAATGGGGGGGGGGGGAAGGCAAAGCTTCTAAAGTCTAGAACAAAAGATATAGGAAAAGAGGGCAAGCAGTCTAAATCTAAAAAAAAAAAAAAAAAAAGGTGTTACTAGGCAAAGTAAAGAAAAGGTCATGTTTAAGACTAATTGTTTGCGAGTACTTTAGAGACAAATAGAGAAGTGAAGTTAAAATCATGCCAGAAATGGAGAATGGGGAATAATAAATTGATGCACCGGGGTCGGGGTGGGGAAGTTCTTAGGAATCTAGAAAAAGTTTATCAGGTCAAACCAAAGACTCCTCCAGCCTGATTCCTCCAACTGTTTTTGACAGCAAGCACTATCCAGAAGAATATAAGAGAAAGACAAGCATATAATGATACCTCCTCAGAATGCTCTCCCCTCCCCTAATGATCTATAGCTCTAGTACCCTACAAGCCTGAGAGATTCCTCTGTATTTCAAAAACCTTCACTACAAGTGGTGTTCCCCAGGGCTCTGTATTGGTCCCAGTTCTGCTTAATATCTTCATCAATGATCTGAACGAGGGGATTGAGTGCACCCACAGTAAGTTTGCAGATGACACCAAGCTGGGCGGGAGTGTTGATCTGCTTGAGGGTAGAAAGGCTTTACAGAGGGATCTGGACAGGCTGGATCGATAGGCCAAGGCCAATTGTATGAGATTCAAATATTCTAAATTCCCACAACAATCTGTTGAACATTTATTCTGGCAAGAGTTAAGCAGTGGCTTAACTACATGGTTTTGAAGATGGAGTTTTGTTTGTTTGTTTGTTTGTTTGTTTTTTGGGTTTGAGGTTCTTTTCATTGCTGGGGTTTTTTTGTGTGTGGTTTTGTTGTTGTTGTTGTTGTCCGTCCCCCCATCCCCCCCCACTGGTTTAATTTAGCTCTGTACTGGAAAAGACAGAAAAGAAACATTCCAAATTCACCATCTACATGCCACTCACATTGAACGGATCTCTACTGTATCCCCCTAAAGTCATCTCTTTTCCAGACTGAAAAGTCCTATTCGATTTAATGTTCCACATACAGAATCTGTCCCACATTTGATTACCCCTGGTGTGCTTCTTGGGAAAACTTAAATGCTTTTAACACACAGACATGTTACTGCATAAAATCCTTGGGATAGTACTATATCTGTCAACTGAATATATCTTAAAATTAGACCTGAGCTATTTTAAGCCAAATGACTTGGATGTGGATAGCAGTGTACTCACAGCAGCCTAGACTGAACAAATGGAAATGCAGTCAGAGTAGCCTAGCCGGACTTCCTTCAAGTTTTTCAGAACACAATGCAGGCTCTCTAGTCCATGCTGAATGCCAAGCCGCTGCTATTACAAACTGTGTAGTAGATAAATCCTACCAGCTAAGCACAGAAAAAACGACGTATCAGAACTGTTAAGCTCCACAGCTGCAAGAATGGTGCTTTAAAAATGAAGTACATAAACTATACTAGAGAGGTGCTTGATAATGATCCCACAGTTACAGTCCAAAAGGCTGCCTGCTCAACAGAACCTTTCAGAGACTTGCATAATGCTTTCTCTAGCTTTAGGGTCCCAGTTAGTCACAGGATTATAGCTGCTCAGGCCAAGACAATTCTGGCTATGTGGAGAAAGCAGAATGTCAGGCACTTAAACAAACTTTATGTTAAAAATGAAGTCTGTCAGCAATAGACAACTTTTAAAGCAAAAACTAACCTTCAAACTGCAATTTCAGATTTAAGCATTTGAACCCTGCTTGTGTCTTGTGAAAAGCCATATGCGCTGGTTTGTAATCATTGTTCAGCACTGCTCTGGTCTGACCTGATGGTTCAAATCATGTGAAGAAGATGAATCTATTTGGAAGGATGATTGATATCAGTCTTTTAAATAGATACATCATCCACATAGGAATTGAAATAAAAACAAATAAAAGCTTGATGGTAAGCTGCCTATTCAGCTACCCATACTTATTTTTCCTGAAAGGTCACATAATTGAAAAGTGCAATTTACTTTGCTTGGAAAAAACAGAAGAAAGCAGCAGCTGTGATACAGACTTCCTAATAGCATAGTCAAGACACGTAGTTACACTTTGCTTACCTCATCTGCATTGTTTTCATTTACTTAATTTCAGTTAGATTGCAAATTATACAAGGATTAAGGTTTTTCTACTGTGTGACCTATTCAATTTTGCAGTCAATTGATTTCTACTTATTTAGTGAGTGTTTGGACATTAGCTGCCTTAGCAGTTAGATTTACACTTGAAGTCAACTGTCCAACATGGCAAAATGCTCACAACTTGAGTTCCTCATGAACATGATAGAGGAAATAGTAAATTGCAGGAAAGGAACTGGATGAAGATCACCTATAACAGGACTTAAGTCACCAAAGGCATAATTAGACAAAAGCAAACACTATAGTAGGACATGCTAACAGAAACAGTTTGTAAAACACTTGCAGTCATCCTTCCATGCCACCAATGTCTTCAGCTGAAGACGTGTCTTCAGCACTTTTCTTCAAGAAATACTGACGGGAAAACACTTAATGAGGCAGAGTTTCAAAGAGAACAATGCAAATTGTTAGCTACCCAAGCAAAAAAGGGGAGGAGAAAGAGAGATGGCTGAATCAGAGTTGTTCAAGCTAGAGAAAGAAATGCTAGGGGGAGGGGAGATGGGATGGACATAACAACAGTCTTCAAAATATAGTATGCTGCTGCATACAAGAACAGTGATTATTTATGTCTTTGGACGATATGACAGCAAGAGGATTAAGTTGCAGCAAGGAAGATCTGGGTTAGACATGAAAACTGTTCAAACTACTGAAGTACTGAAGAAGTTAACTGAAGTAGTTTAGTCTCTGTCAGCAGAGATCTTTAGAAGTTAGACATGCAACTGTCAGAAATGACAGAGAGTTCATCTTGATGTTCACAAGGGACAGAAATGATGGCCTTTTGAGGTTCTTTCTAATCATATAAGAATCTACATAATATTAATCTTCTCTGCCATACTAATAAATTCCTGGAAACACTTAGGGCACTTTCTTTCTTAAGTGAAGGGATTTTAAGAAAGGGATCTAGAAAGATTCTAACATTTTAAAAACTAGATTTAGTGAAAACAGACTCCCTGCTGGCAAGCCAGCCACCTTAATATATTGTCGGCACACATGTCGTAAGTTAATAGCACTCACCTTCAGTTTGCATGTTATCACATTGGCAGGCCAAGTTTCTTCTGACTTTTTACTACAATAAAGATTAGAAGCTGATAATGGCATTAGGATAACTAGTAAGGCAGTTAAGAGGGATTCTGGCTATTCTGATGAAATTTTTAGAGCTTTCACTGGAACACTGGTGTCTAGTAAGTAACATGTATGTACACAGGTGTAAAGGGAGAAGGTGTTTCAAGATCTGCTGTCAGGCTTAGTGCTGAGCTGAAGGAGTATAACTAAAGGAAGTACAGCTATACCATTACTCAAGAGCAGTTACACCTGAGTCTCACACAGAAAGCAAGATCAGCTTTTACTTTAACTGCTTGCCTGTTGTTTATACGAATGACTGTGCTTGACCTCTAACATTCAAGGGGAAAGAAAACCTGACAGCCCATCCCCTCTTGTGCCTCTGCAATTGTAGTTTTCAACGTTTGGTAACAGCAACTGCATTCCTTGTGTCCTCCCTTCAGAGCAGAGTGACCACACAGAACGAGCATTTAGTATGGGACACACTATCTACAGTAAGTCCAGTATATGGAAGCACAGGGTAATACTACTGACACTAACTCAACCATTTAAAATGCAATATAGGTAGAACTTGCCAGATCTTCCCCCAAAGTGTATTACAAAGTTAAATTTTTCTTTTGTCCAAGTAGAATTTTTTCTATGTTGTGTGGAGTTCAAACCTTCTTTTACCCAGTCCAACTGTCCAACTCAGAACTATTACGTTACCCTTTGCTAAAAGCCTATGGGGAAGACACTTTCTGGCAACTGTGAGAGCCTATTTTTTTTTTCAGTTAACATTTCTGCTTGCCGATCATGTTTTATGTTAACTCAATTTGCATTGCTCTTGTTTAGCCTTGCTGTTTAGGGGGTTGTTCTAACCTGCTTTGTGGATTGAGTGGATGTGTTTGCCACAAAGTATTCCAAGAAAAATTGCTCCAGATTAGTATTCTGGGCCACAGCTTTAGTTATATTTATTTTTTCCTTACTGGGTTTGCAAAGCATAGAAATAGCAATCCTCCACTGTTTCCATCTTGTTTACTTTCTTGTCACTTGTGTTTGCTCTGTTTTAGTTTTTTTCTTTAGAAGTCTGTTTTAAGAGCCAGAGCACAGTTACTTAAGAGAAAAGCAATCAAACAGGGGCACAGATATTGCTCTGTAGATTAACACATAATGAATAGTATGTTTGTATGAAGGACATATATTTATGTGCCTCATCCTAAAACCCACTGATGTCACTAACAATACATTCAGCTTGTAGATGGGAATCAGTACTTAACAAGAAAGGGATCTGAAAGAGAACAGATGATTCCACTGTATTTGTTAAGTGCCTTAAAAGTGATCTAAAGGAATTATAAGAAATCTACTCATGAAATACCAGAATGCAGTAATACTACTGCTAAGTGAGTATTTATGAAGGAAAAAAAGTAGAATGGTTTAACAGGAAGGTCTTTGAGAAGGGCATTGAAAGAAAAAGCATAATTAAATCAAGTGGCTACCACATAACAAGCAGCAGAGAAGAAAGAAAGGAAGGCAGTGAAGAACCTAAAGTAAAAATATTCAAGAAATGGTTGATACCCTTTTCTCCCTCAAGCCTTGTTCTATGATGTATATCCCCACCATCCTTCCAACTAGGAAATCGCTCTTTGGATGCAGACCAGGAAATGCAATGACTCAAACAGGAAGAGTTAGGAAGGAGAAAAAACACTGAAAAATACAATGGCTTGGCATAATGCATATACACAGTTGGCAATGTGGTCTACCATCATCACATTGATTTCTAAGCCAGAAGGTAAATATAAATAAATAAAAATCTAAAATAGTTTCTCTTACTCAAAGAAAAGTTATATATAAAAAGAATAAATATATTATTACTACTATTCAGACTTCAAGTAACCAGAAATAATAAAGGAACTTCAATGATTTTTTCCCCATTATAAATAGAACATGAAACATAGCAATGGATCCACAAAACAATAGATCTACTGGGCCTCTGCCCAGTAATGCCAGCACTACTTATTACTGCACAGTGATCTAGGCTCTTCGGGTGGTAAGTGAGGCACATCATCCAGGCTGGATTCCCAAGCACTTCCCATATCCATGCTGCCTCTCCACACAACATATCCCTTCGCAGCTATACAGGAGAAGAGGCACAGGGGTCACATGCCAAGACAAAACACACTTTTAGGGGTTTATCCTTTAGAAGGCTACGCTCTCTAAGTCTAAAGCCCTGAGATGGAAGCAAGTGCTTCAACCTACTAAAGTCAATGTAAAGATTCTCAGTCATTGAAAGGCAAGCAGCTTGCTTAAATACTTTGCTCACCCACAATCAGAAAACTCCATGCAAGACTGGGCTCTTAGAAACGAACTGTGGTTTTGTGCATTCTAATGTGCACTGGCTTTGTGCATTGAATAGACACTGTTCTTGTAGGAGGACTGATTGCCTCTCCAATGCAATGGGAGGCTTAGTTGCAGCATGAGAACACATGCTCAAGTCACCTCCAATCCTGTAAACTTAGATATGAGTAACTAAGAACAGAGCAGTGAAAGACTTCAGCAGAAGTACACAAGCTCCTGGCAGTGATTCATGCAGCTTGTGTCAATATGCAGGTGTGGCACAGCACCTATGCATAGGTCATCTGTTTGGAAATCAGAGGTATGACGGGTACATGGACAGGCATATTAAATCTAGCTTTCATCTAGTGAACGCATATACCAGCAACAGTGCGACTGGAGAGACAGGCTTCAGCTAGAGCAGCTGTCTTTAGAAACCTATGTGGCTCCGGACTTCGCTTGTATTAGTGGCTCAGACCATCTGTATCAAAGCCGACACACATATGCCTGTACCTGCTGTGATCACACTAGCAGTGCAATGGAGACATTATTGCTTCACCTGCTGTTTGAAGACTGTTTTCCAGAGTGCACAGAACAGACAGACTGTTGCTAGCAGGCTCTTATTTCTTTGTTATCTAACAATTCAATAAAAATAAGTTTACTTGTTAAACACAAGTTTTCTGCACCTTAATAAAAACAGTGCAGCTTGCAAGGAAGACAGGGTAATTCCTTACCATATGGCCCCACAACTGGAAGAAACACACCCCGATGAAAGCAAACAGTTAAATGGTCCATGGAGAATTCTAAGCACTTCAGAGGACATGAACATTGGTGTCTGCATCAGAAATTCATTGTATGCCATTCAGTCCTAAGCTTATCCTAGCAAGACAGTCCCAGAACGTAGTCAATATGCATCTTTTGGTTCTAATGACACATGAATTTTACACAACAAGAATTCTAAGAATTTCACACAATTTCCCAGTAGTTTTATCAGCTTTGTTCATGCTGTTATATATGTGTGCTTTTACTATTAATACTATCCTGCCTGTCATTATGTGTGATTTTGTTTGCAACATGTTTTCTTATAATCCAAGTAAAAAAATTGCAATAAAAAATGACCTCTTTTCACATTCTACTCTCATTTCATAATTTATATTAATGAAATTGTACAAATATAACTCATCTCACATAGCACCAAGACTGCTGGTAGCCTCCCATTCAAAAAAAAAAAAAGATTCAAAATCAGAGGAATGTTTCAAAGAATAAAGGAGACTATGGTTAATTAAAAAAAAGTGCATTAATTATATGCAAAACAGATAACAAATACAATGCTCAGAGCTGAAGATATATATCTAATATAAAATAACATATCTAATGCATGAAAAAAATCAACACATCATCCTATTTTGCCCATATGAACATTTCATAAATAAAGCTGGTTTGATAACTATTAATATTCAATTTCCTTTCACTTACTAAAATTTCAAAAACCCACAAGATAGCAATTTTATGTAAAGTGCATTTACTCCATAAGAAGATAATATTCCCTCATACAGAGAAATCTGAAAATCATATTGAGTAATGCTTCTTTAAACAAAAAGATAAATTTAAAGTATAGTAACTACTGATTTATTTCTGTTTTTTATACCAAAAGGATTAATAAATCTTCCAAAAACTTAAGATATGTGTAAGTATGATTTCAAGTTAAAAAACAAAGAAATAGTTTTAATAATGACTATGTACTCCTATGCTATGGTAAGAAAGGGACTTTTCTTTCTGTGTAGTAGCTCTATCACTTTTACCTGGAAAATCCCTCGTTAAAATGATAATTTTCTGTCTGTGGATTCTGCTTCTCATTTTTTTGAAAAACCAGCTGAAAAGAACTCAGAATGATAGGTTTTAAGTGAAGCCACAGCAATTTGACTTACATCACTGGATCATTGTTTTTCACATGACTCTAGTCCTCACACATTGCTGTTGAAAGGAAGCAGCAAAAAGCTGCTAATACTATTTTTCAAAGTAAAGATCTGTGTAAATGCCAATTGTTGACCCTTATGGCCTCCCACCCACCAACACGTTTTTTCTCACAGCCATTATTTGATTTGTTGATGTTGACATGAGCCTCTCTGACAAGCCTACAAGTCAGCTTGCAGTTTTAAGCCATGTAAAGCTATCGTGTTCTTCAGGAGAGACTGCAGAATACACAGATGGGCTTAAACTCTACAGCCAGGTAAATGACCTAGCACTTAACAGTTTTATTTTTCTTGTTTAACAAAAACGATCACTGACTAGTGTAGCATGAATAACCTTCCTCAGGATACTTTAAAAATATACTGTAATAAAGTATGCATCCTACTGCAATGATTACAACGTTATCTATTCAATTTCTGCATGAACAGCCTAAATTGTAAGTTATTACAGTATTGCTTGCAATTTACTATTTTTTTAAACTATGAAAACTCATATGCTCATGGGGTAGACACTGTAAAAGACTGCAGTGTAGAGGTCAGTTAGGATAAAACCATGCTGCAACTACATTTTTAGCATTTCAGCATTTTGGTATGGCCATCTTTCTGTACAGTCTAGTTCTCCAGAAGGCTTGAAGACACCTTTCCATCAATGAACTTTTTTTTTTTTTTAAATATTCTAACTCATCTACATTTTAAAGTTTAAATGTACACTTAATGTGTAATATTATACATTCACTATAAAAAGTGATCGCAAATGAAAAATCCAGTGCTTCATTCAAAATCTTCTAAAATGGTGTGCTATAAAGTACCGGAATAGTTTTCTTCTTTTCTTCTGGAAGACATTCTTTCAAACATTTTTGATCAGTGCCCATTGTAATGTTTGCATTGTCATCTCCAGAAGGGAATTGAGAAGCCAAAGAGTTTGCAGAACTCCAAACAGAATTCTATGAGAGAGCAGAGAATTGAGCCAACTACTCTCAGTACAGTCTAATATATATTCACACAGATTTGTCCTCCTCTTGCTTCATTCTGGCTGCATCCTCTAACATGTCAGTCCTATTCACTAAATGTCCAAGAATTACATGGTTCCCCGCTGTGCAACCTTTTAAAGGTTCAATGCCTAATAGCAGTGGATTTTTTCACTGTTTATGTTCACAGTATTCCGTGATGTGCAAACATTCATGGAAGTGGGAAGAAGTGCTTGATGAATGCAATCTCTTACAAAATGTAAAGACTGCTGAAAATCAATCTCCAAAACATAACTTAACAATAACTAAAAATATTCAAAATTAGAGAATATCAAACTACAGAGAACAATGTTCACTATTGTTTTAGAATAAGTATCTCCCTACTCCAGTTCTCTTTGGATATTCAATGCCCAATTTTAGAATAGGCCTGCACAACTCCCTTTGCATGCAGGACTTTATCACCATGTGCACATAACGCAAAGTTTAGGCTCATACACAGTTGGACATCTATATCTGGATAGATGGACAGTAGTATTAGGCAATTCTATTGATCTGGCACACGTATTACATGTATCTAAATTGCATGTTTATTATGAAATGCACCATTTTATGTATCCCAAAGGATGTTTACATTATTTAACATTTGGTAACTTCTCATTCTCCAATTAAACTGCCAGGACAGTATCTCTGACGACTGCACCTTCCATAATAAGGCCATGACAACACTCACAGTTCAGTGTCAATGTATTAAACATATGCAACTTCTTCTGACAAGAATACTTTGGGGAATGATCACATCATTATTTTTTCTATACTAGTATTTTCACAATTGGCAGGTGATCCACATATTCCCTCAAAGCCCCTACTGCATGTTGAGAACAAAGTAAGCACTAAAATTGTATTTCTAAGATAACTGGGATACAGCACTCAGACGCAAATATCTATTATTCCATGCTGTTCTGGGCCAATTGCTTTCTGAAGGACTCCAAGGTGAAAGGACCACAATGGCATAATGGCGTTCACTTTATAGTGCTTTAAACAATTCAGCATGGACAATTTCTATGTTGTTGCATTTTTCAGCAATGATAAGAAACATTAATACAAAATTATTAAATTCTAGATAAGTGTTTATTTATTGGAAAGAGTGAATAATTTTAAGATATTGCAACACTTAAAATACAGCATTTGCTCCATATAAATTGGGTTTTGAGGCTCAGTCACATTGTCATGAAAGAGGTGAAACAGTCCTGAATTGACCAAGGGTCATTTGTAAATGGCTTCTCACAGATGATACAGTGAGATGATCACTAGCTGTGGCATAGCTATATCTCTATTAAATGTGGGCGTGTGACCCATGTGTAAGTCAGCCTTCGCTTTGCAGTGGTTTTCCCTAAGTTTTTCAGTAGCTCCATGGAAATTACCTGGTGAGAGATCACGTTATTAACCCTCAGGCAAGCGTAAATTGTCAATAAGGCTTGAGAAAAAAACCTGGAGCGTGCCGAGGTGACGATACAGAAACTGTGAGACAGACCTCTGATTAGAAAGATCTCTTTACAAGGAAGCATTTTAGCTATTTTCTCAAGCAAAATCACAAAGTTTGTCTCAATAAAGACCATATATTAAGAAGAAAAGGTTAAATCCAGAAGGCAAATATGAATACAATTGCCTAAATAGGAACATCAAGTCTAGCTAGTCCAGAGTTCGTGGGAGAACTGATTTTTAGTTTCCCTTTACTATAAAAAGTGAAAAATTAGCCGAGAAGAAATAATGTGAAACAAAACAAAGCAGTGGTCCAGTGCTGTGTGATTTAATTCTAGACAGCCTCAAGCTCGACCTCTAAAATCTCTTAACCGAAATGTTTATTCCTCATGGGGGCATAGGGGGAATCTTTCTAAACCATTTCAGAAAGTGTGCCCTGCCCCTAGCCAGTATACCCTCATGAAGAGGAGAAACCAAGCAAAAATAATTTTTGAAAAGTGTGCACTGACTGAAAAGTGTGTGCCGGTGGAATGATGAATTTCAAGACTGCCTCAACCTTACTAAAGCGGCAGTTACTGTCAAGAGACAGTATGGACTCAGAACACTTGGAATGACTTCTATAGTGAGGACCACGTCACAGACATCAGCAAGTACTTAATGTAGAGTGGTTAAAGAAGGTATTCTAGAGAAAAAGAGAAAACACCATTTCAGGATCCCGTTTCTGTCTCAAATCCAATCTGACTCATGGCCCTTAGCAGAACTAATTTGGACACTAATTTTGTAACCTTTGGGGCAAAGGTCATTTCTTTATGTAAAATTTCTAAAAAACAGTAAATGAACTATACGCTTACCTGAGAGCTAATATCTGTCTATTATTTCAAATGAGAGGCCTTATCTAGACAAGCTCTTTCTTAAATATTCACTAATCTTAAGACCAAAGACTTAAGAACTGAAAAAAACAATGAAGAACTCATTCTGTAAATGAAAGCAGCACAGGAGTTAGTTCAGCGTGCCAACAAAGGAGAGGAGAAAGCAGAGATTTTTGAGCTGTTAGGTGCAGAAAATATCATGTTGCCGAAACTGCTGGTAACTCTCACATAAGGGTGTGCTTATGATGCGCTTGCCCAGGCATATACCCTCCGGTCTAAACCTTCACAAACATTGAAGTAGTAAGCCAGGCACTAAGTGCCACTCAAGAGGCAGGGAATCCAGAATCTACAGGAAGGTTTCACTTTACAGTGAGATTCGACTGTACGTTATGTCCAAGCCACTAGGAAGCATACAGACAAAGCAAAGATTAAAAAGCTTAAGAAGATGAAGTATCACTTTGGTTCGAAAATGAAACAGTTGTTCTGTAAGACTAGATCCTTATCATGTTAAACTCAATCTCATGAGTCTAGGCAGACGGTTGAATGGGACAGGTGAACGAAGAGCTGTAGAAACACTGATGATAAAAGAAAATAAGATATGGTTATACAAAGGAGAATTGGTGAAGATATTCTTTAGAGAATTAAAAATCAAAAGGAAATTTACAATGGCAATAAAAAGGCATATGACTGAGGATGTATATAAAGGAATAGTGCAAGCAAATTTCAGTGCAAGACTACATGCAACTAACAAAGAATATGGAAGCCAAAAAGGAGTACAAATATTGTACAGATTCACTTCCCATCCAAAAAGTAAAAAGGAGAGAATTATAATTATCAGCCAGCCCAACTTCAATTGCTCGAGAGAGTCTGGAAAAAAATGATTAAACAATCAATTAATAATCACCTACAGGATAATAAAGTGATGGAAATAGCCAACACAGATTTGTCAAGAGCAACCTGTGCCAAACCAATTAAATTTCCTTCCTTGACAGGTAACTGGTTTAATTGATAAGGTAGAAGCAGTAGATGTAATACAGCCTCACTTTAATAAAGCTTTAAACATTGCTAGACATGGAATCTCCATAGGCAAGCTAGGGAAATATTACCTGAATGAAAAAAAAACCTTGAGGTAAATCCTTAATTAATTTAAAAGATATGTTCAAGGAGCAATTATTAATATTCTGATTTTGAACTAAAAAAGGCATTAAGACAGAAATTCACAGGGGTCCACCCAGGCAATATCTAAATTATCCTCCAGTGAAGAGGGTCAGGGGAAAAAGTGCAGGTAAAAGAAGGTAGGAGGACATGCAAGCACTCTGGATCTTTGTGATCCAAAATGATCTTTACAAATTGGAAACAAAGTTAATAGACACCTCTAGGATGAAATTTGGTAAAGGTAGATTCAAAACACTGCATGTGGGAATAAGGCATGAAATGCACCAAGACAAAATAAGGAGTAAGGGGCCAGACAGCAAAACTGAAGAAGAGAATAGTGGGCCTAGAACATAAACAGTATTAAAAAAAAAAAAAAGACAAACTCACTCTTGGGGTACTGGTAGGACTGCAAAATACGGGATGACAATTATTCTTGACACTGATAGTATGAGCCAGGTTCTGAGACCCCAAAATAGATGCTTTCAAATTGCAGACTCTACATGAGGAAAACAATAAAGACAATAGATTTAGAACATGACATATAAAGAAGAGCTGAAGGAACTTGATGTATTTGATTTACAAAAGAAAACATTAAAGCGAGATTCATGAGAGACTTACAATGCAAAAATCTGCAAAATGACAGTCATCCTATGCAGGGCTAGGAAAAAACAAATGACAGGCATTATAATTTGGTTCAAAGATTTACTTTAGATATGAGGAAAAGTTTTCTCACTAAAAGAGGTACTAAGCCTTCAGAGATTTCTAGAAAGGCTGTAGAAACCCTTTTGATTTGTTGTTGCTATAAACACATTAGACAAACAGCTAGTTTAGTGCAAAGGGATGCATAAGATGATTTCTTACAGACCTCCTAGCCTTAAATTCCTATAGTTAATAGATTATCTTGTTACAGCCAAGCAGCTTGACCAACAAGAGTCTAAGCAAACTTAAGAAATAATTTCTAATTGCTTAAGGAAAATTAATCTTAGCAATTTTTAGTGAAACTCACTAAAATACATACAATAAAATAGACATTCAATTCTAAATGTGATTGAAACTCATTAGAGGCGGCAAACGCTAATATGTTGTATATTTTTATTGATTTTACTTTATTTAGAGAAAACTTTTTTTCCAATAATAATTTGTTACTACAGATCAGGTTACTTAATGGCAAGGACAGCTGAGCTTACATTGTTCATCAGGGTTCAAACCTTGCATTCAAAGACTAATTGCAATTAAGAAAAATGTGAGAACTTAGTACTTTTGGCAAAATACTTCTAAAACCAGCTCCTTCAGATGGAAAAGATGAGACCTTTTGACATTCAGGACAAGAACTTAATGAACTGTAAACCATCACATATGGTGACAGCATCCCTGCTGTAGTAAGAGAGGGACAGAAAAATGAATGGAAGAAAACCACCTATTTTCAGTCACTTTATCAAATGACTCCAATTAAAAAGCTGAATACAACGAAAGTGTCAGCCTCAGAAGTAAAAATTTTCACCTTATGAGTACAGTTGATCATTTACACCTGTTTTGATCAAGAAAGAAAGATATCTAGTGATTGTTTTGTACAAATGACTTACTACCCAATCCAAATCCTGTCTTTTCCTAAACACTAATGAGTTGGATTAGGCATGGCCTCAGGAGTGAGATTTTTCAGCCCTATGGAGAGGATGCTTAGAACATCTCTCATATACTAAACCCATCTGTTCCCCTAACACAACTCCACTGGCTGATTTATTAGTGGTTGCCAAGAAATCACACTGCTCGTTTATTTTCAATGTGGTTTTTTTTTTTTACCTGTTGGGTTTTAATATGGGTGTTTAATTAATACTTTTTCTTTATTAAAAGAGTTACTGCTTTTGTAAATATGAACAAACCACCAAGCAGTCAATGTGATGTTCAAGTAGTATGAAAGGTAGAATATTGGCATGAGAACAGAAATAACCTAAAGATCTGTATAACAGAGAATTGACCATCTATTTAAAACTGGCAGTTATTTTTTTCTCTTTTGCAGTCTATCAACAGAAATTTCTAGGCTTTAGGAAATGTTTTCAAACACACAAGCAGTAAAACTTGGATTTTGCAGTCAAAAATTGCTCCAGTGTTGTTATTACCTGACAATATGCTGACCAATTTTTGTGCTGCTGTGATATCCTGTTGATAAAGCTGAATGCATTCATACAAAAACAGACACAAAACAAATTCTTTTGCTTTTCTGGCTAATAGACTAGCAGGCACATAACAAATAAGTAACGTAATGAACATACTATGTGGTAGTCCTATCTATTGATAATTATCCTTTACATATCTGAGTAAGTTTATGTTCCTGAAGGCGTAGGGATGCCCTAGAGGAATAAAAGCAAGAATTAACACTCTAGTGCACATGCTAATTAGGATTTAATTAGGGAATTTAAAAAATGCAAAGTGCATGTTTTCAGCAAGTGCATAGTTACCAAATTACTGATTGTAGGGTTTTCCCCCCCTCTGTTTTTTCATCGTAAATATTATTATTGTCATTTTAGATAAAATTCAAGAAATTCAAATTCTATTTCAGTTTTCAGGAAGAAATATTTTTCCGCTGGCACATTTTCATCCATTATAATTCTTTAACATTCCAACTTGATTTATAATATTTTTCTACATTACTAATTCAGCATGAAACATATTAAATTGCTTTTCTTTATGCTTTTACAATGTACACAGGATGTTCCCTACAAATTACACCATAACATTTTCCTTCAGCTTCTGCTGTTAATCTGAATAACAATTATGACCCATGGGTCAATATAACTACTTCCTCCAAACAAGGCGCAGGCTTTTCTAGAATTATTTTTTTTCCAAGAAAGAGAACATCATGAAAATGGCAAGCTCTATTTCAACATAACAGTACTCCCTCCACACCTGCTTCCTGCTCCCATCTTTCTCTACCAACTAGATGTCCCACTTCATTTGGAGGTTGATGGGTTGCTGACATCAATAGTCCGTGAATTTTGAACCTGATCTAAAACTGCACAATGCTAACGGGAATTCTTCCAATCATTTCTGTGCATTTGGGAATTTTCTAAGTCTGCTCACTGGAAAATCCACACAAGAGAGAAATAAACATGCAATAAAGGCAAATTTTAAAGATCTCTCTAGCTGGGCTTTGAAAGGAACTTTTAACTAAGGACTTTCTAATGAAAGGGAATTAACAAGATGATGAAAGCTTTAAGAAAATTTGATTTGCATCAGTATTTTAATTCTTTCAAAACAGACTCTTTAAACATGAGGTAATCTTCTCAAATAACTTTCCTCCCTAATTATGAACGCTAATTGCTGTTCTTCATTGTTTTCTTTTCAAAATCAAAACTTTTCCAATGAGCTTCCTTTGCTATTTCTTGATTTCTATTTTTACAGCCACAGTGCTCAATAAATCCTTAGACTATGCACCGTGTATAATTTGCTTCAGTGGAAGACCATCATAGTAGTAGCCCCCTGAGACTTCCCACTTTTCCACTTTAATCCTTGGACATCTTTAGAACCTACTAATCCGACCCTAGCATGGTTAACATCCTTGCAAGTGACTATACCCTTTCATTTACTCAGAATATGACTATATAGAGAGAAAGGAAGTAAAATGGTTGACTTTATAAGAACTTCTTGGATAGAATACCAGTGAGAGCACTGACAGCATAGCCTGTCAGACCCTTCAAAAAGCTATGGCAGGATTTCATATGGCACAAAAAACACATATGAACCAACAGTACAATACTTACTTGGGTTAGCAGTCACTACTGTTAACACTGTGGAGTAGTGGTAAATGGACTTGTAAGTTTAGGGATTTGAATGTCCTCATTTACTTTCTTTGTTTTCATATGTTGCATTTTTATTAATTTGCTGAACCAAGATATGAAAGAATGAAAATGAAATGAAAACCAAGGAAAAAAAAAACCAACACCAAACGAACAAGTGAAGGATCCCCCAATAAGACAGAGTCCTGATACTATGTTTAGTTGCATGAGTGATTTTTCCTGCTGCTATTTAAGCAGGCAATTTGGGTTCTGCTTCACTGAAGCCACCAGGGTATTACTGGTGGGGGGAGGGCAGGGTGGGGGACAGCAACCCTTTGAACACACAAGCACTCAACACAACTGGATTAGCCAGAAAGAAAACAATACCTAGGATGTTAAGTGAGAAATAATGGTGATATGCATTTATGTTAGAAATTAATTCATCTAACTTCAGACACAAATACTTTTATCTTAAAAAAAAATAAATCTGAATTCCTCCCTTGTAAAAATTGTTGAATCACTTTAAAATGATCTAGAGTTGTACTTCATTTCCTTTAATGCTAGTACTGAAGCTTATTAGGAACAATCAAAATATTCCAGAAAACAAATTAGGAGGAAAGATTTCTGACATTTAGTAGTTACCAGTTCCAAGTTAAGAACAAAATTGATTGCTTCCAAAGATCATGCCCCATCTAACAAACAAGGGAAGTATATTCTTAAACACATGTGCATTTGATTGTCTCAGTGAAGTTACATTTTAAAAAAAATAATAAAAACTTAAGCAACTTTATTGCAGTATGTCTATATTGTTAGAATATAGACCAGCAAAAAGCCGAGACTTCAGACTTTATTTAGTCTTCCCTTTGTTTTCATTCAGCATACAGGTTCACCTGCACTCAGACTAGATTACAACATAATACTAGGCAATAGCTAATAAATTTGTGCTCTCAGTATATCACTCAACTGCCTTTGATATCATAATATTTAAATGATCTATCACAGCATGAAACATTTCAGCTAAGTCTTTGTAATGATTACAAATTAAATCCTTTAAAAACATTTTTATAACCTATTTTGTTTGAAACAGTTTTTCTTTCCAGTAGCTGTACTGAGTTTCAAGACATCATATTGGATTATGTTAAAAACAGCACAAAAAGGCAAAGTTCTTATTGAAACATAGTTGCATGAAAAATTTCAGACCAGATGAAATTTAGCAGATGTTTAGTAGATAATGACTAGGTCACTAAAAGAAATATTTACTTTTTGACTACTTACCATGTGTACAATAAAACAGGTGTTTTCCTACTAGCACTGTCTAAAGCAAGATCCTGGATAGATTTTATCTTGTAGAAATGAAGTTTGTCCTACTGAAATACCAAATGTTTTCAACTGAAAGACTTCATAAATTTTTCCAAGATGTAACTTTTTACTGAAATACTAAAAACATTTGAAAACATCAGACCAAGAAATTAAACAGCTGATAGCCCATTCTGCTCTTTTTTCTCTACACCTACAAGATTTCAGTAACATCAACATCTAGCATACCACTGTAGAGCTGAATGTATTCTCATTACACAGTTTCAGTCACCTCTGCGCATCTGCAATGAAACAAATGGAGACAAACAATTTCAGACAGTAAGTATACTCTCAATCACTTTCTGGAGAAACTCATCTCTCCCTAGTAACTCCTACAGGCAGCCTGACAAGACTAGGTTTATGTTTAATTCGTAGGCTGTGGGAGAGAGATGGCATTTCTTGTCAGGACCAGAGGCACTTTCTCTCCACCTCCAAGGAAGAAAGTCAAGCATTCAGTCGGGTGAGAACTCAAGTGCATTCCAGCCAGAGCCCCAGTCTGAATGACCAAGAGACCATCAGTAAAACTTCTTTTAAAAACTTGTTTTATTTACAGATCTCTAACTAGCACTGGAATCTAAGTCGTCGAATAACATGCCAGTTGTTATTACAGCCTAACACAGAAATCACAGCCCAACATGAGCAATTCTGTCTCAAGAGACCACTCTTACCAAAGAGACAGAATCCAAAGAAAACTCTCATACTATGCACAGCTTGACATGCACAAAATCTGCATTCACAGAGTCTAGTACAGCCAAATACAGGGCATCTACCTAAAAACAGATACTCACCAATACTTACTTTAGAAAAGTTGACATAAATAAACAACATCACAATTTAAGTATTTTTGTGCAAAGTGATGCCTTGGAGCATTTCTGTAGAATTTTAGCTGCTTAAGGCAAGTCTGCAGACTAAATTATGACAGAGATACCCAAGTTGTTTTACATACAATGGAATGTTAGGTACTGGATTTTTTCTAACTGCAGCTACAACAACCTTCTGTTGTGGAGGTTAATAAAACAAGATGTATTTGGCTTAACAAGGCTGCTTCTACCATCCAAGTCATCTCCCCTAGGTGTCTCTATGTCACATTATAATCTAGAATCTGCCACATTTTTCTTTGTCATGAAACTTTATGCCACAGCATATTTAACACAAATTAACCCCTAACCTAATCACTTCAGTCTACTCTATTATCTGAAGTTCTGCAAATAGGTACAATGACTGATTTCACAGTATTTCAACAAGGCGTTCAATGGATTTCAAGATTTTATAAATCTGAAATTATAATTTGGTTCTGCAAAACTAACCTTATGATTTTTTAAAAAATGTAAAGCTGTGGGGAATTTTCCACGAGGGATATTTTGTTCGTATGAACAACGTAAAAATGTAGAATCTAAATACAGAAGATATAAAGTTCCTGATTCAGATTCCATTAAAAACAGTAAGCACTGTTCCACTGACTTCAGGTGGAGTGGGCAGCCTGTCCCAAGATTGTACAGGAGTGGTAAAAATAAGCACTGGAAAATATGAGATAGGAGCTTCTGGGCTGGCAGGAAGAGGAGAGACCACAGTGAAACTAAGTTTAACTTCTGCAGAGGAAGTAGCAGCAGCTAAGATCAGAATTTAAGAGTTTTTTCTTTCTCTGTACTACAGAAGACTACAGATAATGCTATACATAAAAAGTAATTCTTATCTTTACTCTCGCCATCCCGTTTTCTTGAAATAAGCTAAATAAACATCAGGTTGTACTCCTATCACATTTTTAAACAAGAAATTTCACTTTAACCAGACTGCTAACATTCAGATGCTTTTCTTAAACCAAGTATGTGAAACTTCTAACTAAAAAAAAATCTGAATAATTCTAGCTCCCTCCGGACAATAGATCCATTCTATTTAATGTTATTAAAAGAACAAAATATGATACAGCATTTAAAATTCGGAGTTTGTAAAGCCAGAAAGATGTAGTATTATGCTGTTTCTCATACCTAATTGACTACGTTATCATTCTAACAGTACACATAATGATGAAAGAATGATGAAGAAAACTCTCTAAGAATGGAGATTTTTTCTTTTTTTATTTTACCTCTCAGCTGTCTCTATAGCTGTTTTACTGTTTTCCAACACCAACCGTTACTTTACTTTCTCAAGGTCAACTATTTACTGTGTTGGATCTGTAGGTCCACATTTAGTAGGAAAAAATCTCGCATAGATACTCCCTCATACACATCCACAGCTCTGCACTTCTAGACTTTGCTTTTGTCACAAGATGCTCCATGGAACCCAAATCTACACTGTGCTTCTAGCTCAAGACTGCTGGACCAGGAAGGCAAAAGGAGGTTGCATACTGACACGGGTCCAGCTGGACTTCTTTGAAGAAGATGAAAGATTGTTAACATCTTACTGTAGAAGTTCCCAGAGCCATTTGGGGATGTTTGTTTCTAGGGCAGTTCGCTGCAAAAAAAATTCTGTTATATTCTATTCCACTAGAATAGGAGCTTATTAGAACAAGATAGGGAACCATCTCTGAGACTTTGATATTCACCGGAATAGCTTTTGTTTCCAGTTCTGCCCCTGTTAGACGGAAGAGGACAGATGATCTGTCATGACTAAGAAATATTTCTGCTTAGGTAATGGAAGATCTGAGATGCTATTCACAAACAGAAACTAGTGAATGGCTTCTGCTCCAGTTCTCCTATTCCAGTTTTAGTATAGAGGGGGAAATGAGAACAGTTACTATTTAGTCATGTGCCTCATACTTAAATAGCAAAGGTGAGTCCCAGTGAAGATAAGGCAAACTCCTTATTCACAGTGCATCCTAATGAGAACTCACATCAATTTCCAATAATTTATGCAGTAGACCTTTTAAGTCAATCCTTTTCCTCATCACTGCCTCCTCCATCTTTCCTTTCTTCCTTCCTGACTCTGTAATTAAGTCATAATGCTGAACTTGAGACATCAACATTGTGGCTTTCCAAAACATAAAGCCCACTGAATGGATCAGTTCCCCGCTTAAGAAGCTTTAATGTATAATGTGGCTTTGGCCAAAGGTGGAAAGAGCAGCACATGCTTCCCTTCATGGGTTTTGGTGCATTATTATAATGCAGTCAATGAGCACACTGATGGACAGCTAACAACTAACATTATAAACAAGATTTCAGTTTGTCTGCAGATTCAAAAAGAAGAGCCTGTCAATGTTGTTGGGAGCTCACAGATGAAAACAGAGCTCTACCACTAGATACATAGCAGAGGAGCGTATGAAAAATATTCTGATTCTCATTTGGTTGAAATTCTTATGCATTGGCTTATGATATGACTACAGTGTCGCACACAACACAAACAACCTGCCTTACAGCTACAGCATGGCCTTATTTAGTATGCATTAAGCACATATACCCCATTAACATAATACAACTCTCCTGGTATTGATTAAACATACAAATATACATTGTGACAACCAACCTGCCATAAAATATCATACCTTGGTACTTCAGGTAACAATACCTTTTGGCTTTAACTTCCTTCTAGTTACATCTATTTCACTCCTAGTTACATCTATTCTATTTATTCTAACGTCATCATCATAAGCTCAAGGCTTACTCTCATTAGAATAATTCAATTATTATCATTTTTAAAAACAGCAATAATAGCAAAAAATTCAAACCTAAATTCCTCATATCTAAGTGTCATGTAGCTTAACATTGCGCCCACTATTCCATACTTGTAACTTTTCAAATAAAATTAGGAAAAAAAAGTGTTCCTTCCCGTGACTACTTTTTTCTTTTTTTTTAAAGTTAACTTAGAAAAAAGGAGACAGTTTCATTTGATTGTATATCAGGTGGTCATGCATACGAGTGGCTGACTGCACAACACCAATACAGACTGATGAATAACAAAAATGAACAGTACAGGGTAAAAGCTTTCAAGATCTGCAAGTTAAACATGTAACACTTGTAATATTTAATATTACTACCAGTAATGATCAACAACAGAAACAATAAAAAATATCAGTTGTTTGTGCTAAAAAACCCCAAGTCTGGTTCCTAAACATGGCACAATTATTTTAAAGAGCTACATATGCAAGAAATATTATACCTGTAACAAGTTAAGTGTGATGCTTTTACAGCCACAGAGGATCTAGGTCTTTAATTTTTTATTCTTTAATTCTACCTCTTTTAGGTTATTTTCTTAGTTTCCTAAAACATATCAGTTCTTTCTAAGAGGCTGTAACTTTTTCAAGAGGCCTGAAGGGTAACATATTTGCAATATACTACTTAACCACTAGGATGGGATAGCACATGTGTTATTAACCCTTTACTGTGAAAAGCGGCACTACTCACTCTTGCTTCCTCATTTCTGACTAGCCACCACTGTAAACTCACGTGAGAAAAGCTCCATATTGTGCCTAACCACTAGGTACACTTTCTATGTAATTAGAATCAAAACAATAATGCTTTTAACTGCTTGATAGTCTCTCCAGAGATCTGAAATAACCTAAAACTGAAAACATGAAATCTGCCAAGATGCTGCAAATTCTATTCTGTGCAGACATTTCTGAAAGGACTCATGCTGCTCACAGCTGTACCAGAGGTACAGTGGCACGCAGGGAGATTCAGGGAAGGGCAACAATTCTGAAAACACCACTAGACCTCATGATTTGAGAAAGTATTTGAGCCTTCACTGCAAGAACAGAAGATTAGGAAGGGCATTCACTGGAACCTTTTCATACATACACTTGCATGCAATGAGGCAATTACCTTTGGAGCTCATTCTGACCAGAGATTTCATGTATTTGCCAGAACAAATGATGATGTGCATAATAGAGTTTCTGGTGAGGATTAGCCAATGCACAGCTGATTTGTACTGAAGAGAATCTGTTTAAGATGACAGGTAATTATCTTTGATTCAAGCTTGACTGCAGTTTACTTGAAGACAAGATATTGTACAAGCTTTTCCAGTATGGAACACCTCAAGGTCCTCACAACATGTATCAAGCTGGGATGGTATTGACTCATCTTTGACAGAGAGATGAATTCTCTTGCTCCCGAGAGATTCTACTTTCAGGTTTTATCCACTGTAAACGTGGCACTCGCGACTTTAGACCTTTACTGCAGTTCAAATTCATATTCCTCTTATCTAGTTTAAATACCATAACATACATCTTTCAAATATGTTCATAATTTATACATCATTGAAATACCATTTTGTCTGCAGTTTAGACATGCTTTTGAGCTCTCTTGCTCATGATCACAGATTACAAACATTCTTTACTCTGTCACTGTTTTCAGCTTTTTGCGGTTTCCTCCCCACATAGAACTACAGAGTTTCACAGGGTCTACACAGCCTTCCCACACACAGTCATGCTGCCAGTACTCTGAGCTGGCTGGAAGCAAGGCAGAAACTTCAGCATGTACCTGAATCTGCCTTAGAAGCAGCTGACAGACTTCCTAAAGAGCTATGGCTAAAGTATGTCTTATGTACAGACCCGATGAAGAGTTTTGAATGAAGACACGTTTTCTGGGAATAATATATATTTCAATAGTTCTTTAATGACAAGTAATATATTCCTGAAGGTCTTTTACTCCTGCCTATCTCTCTCTGTTTCACAAGCATCTGCTAGCACTTGTGAAACATTCCATCACATTTTTTGAATCTATTTATATTAAGCCTGAATGTGGAAGAACCCTTTCCTCAGGTCCATTGCACATAGAATAATATACAAAGAAATACACAAAATTCTCCCTTCTATTGCAACATATCTCTGTGCAAAAGTATGTTTTTTCCCTTATTGCCCATCGTTGCATCCCCTTTGAAGACATTTAGTGAGCAACCAAGCTGAACGTATTTTTGCACTGGCATGCTAACATGGCTTTATGTAAGTGGAGGCAGATTTCGTGCAGTTCAAACAGGTCTGTATACCCATGAACTTACTTATTCTTTCAAAATGAATGATACTGAAGATCCTATAAAAGAAAAAGAAGGTGAGGTGCAGCTGACAAGCTATTAGGTCAAGAGCAAGGTGAAAGATTTGAGAGAGTCATAAAAAAAATAAAAAGGCTTTGCATGCTTCTAATGGCATTTCTTCTAGTACACTGGGGAGGAAAAAACCGCCACTGCAAGGTGATGTAAAGGGTGAGATGGGGAGAATTTCTGCTGTAGGAGGAAGGAAAAAAAGGAAGTCAAATCCTGCAAGGACACCTCAGAAATCCACAGTGCTGCTGTGCAAGAACAAAATAGAAAATTGAGAACAATTTTTTGTGAATGTTGGAGAAGTTTAAGAATGGATCAGGCCATATAGAATTCTGCTAATAAAGAAGATTACAGGAATCAAACTAAAATGCAGCTTCTTACTCTATTCAGAATTGAAATCTACAGACTGGGTGATTCTTGATCTAAAAGGTTACAGTCCAGGGGTTGGATCTGGCCATCCAGCATCCTTTCATCTTAGCTTCTGCCCTTTCCTGGAGAAGCTGAGAAACACAGAAGTCTGGACAGTGAATACCTATCCCAGTGCCCATAATTTTTTTTGGCATTATGTTGGCCATGAAATACTGCTATTGCTCTGCCACCTAAGAAGAGCAGATAAGCCTGTAGGCAAATATTTCACTGCACAGTGTGGTTCAACATCGAATCAGCAGTAGCTATTATTGCAACTGCAATTCAAAGCTTGGGTTGAAACTTCCACAGCTTCTGAAAAGGTATTGTTGCCCACAAGAAACGATATGATTTCCTCCAGCCATACTTCTTGACCACAGTTCCGTGACCTGCTACTGCTCTGTTGATTTGGCAAGTGGTAGAACGCATACTAAGATAATACAGGGAGCACAGACTAATTAAAATGGCTTTGTATTTTCTGAAGTATTTGTTGAATCAGGTGTGTATGGGGGACAGGAATAAATGGCTGGCTATCAGAGAAAAAAGCTCAGGCTATATAAGAACAAAGTAATATTACATCATCCCTTTAATTTGCATCACATTCTTCCTTTAGGTTGCTATTTTCTGCTGTAGCAAGACTCTGTCCTCTACCAGTGAATTCTATTAATTGTCAGGCCAACAAAGAACTTCAACAAAGCTTCTCAGTCAAAGCTCTCCAAAGTCGATGGTACCAATCAAATTTGGCTCTGGAAAACTCAGGCAAATTCCAGTAAAAATTAAATTTTTTTCATTAAAATTTATTTGCTGGGCTTAAGTTATAGTCAATGCTACCAGCCAAAAGTGCCATATACAAACTTGTTTATCTATTCCTTCCAGATCCTTTAGCAGTTCTCAGAATTCTGTTAGATTACACAGAGATTTAAAAGGGGTAAATCATTTCAGTAGTATCTCAAATTTGTTTCTGCTTTTAGTTGCATACATATTTAACTGAGTTGTTCTTGTAAGATTTAGCTCCACTTCTTATGAAATAATATGCGAGTTTCAACATGGATCTACTGCAGACTAAGGCCTACTCAATTTGCAAACTAAGAATTAACACAGTTTTCTTTAACACTGTAAAATTTTGAAAACAAACAGATCATGGGAAGTACCAACTCATCTCATTTTAACTGACACATTCACACCTTTGCTGATAGCATCTTTTGGCTAGAGAGAGCTTTCTGCAAGGTTGGGTTAACAATGCACCGGAGTATATGCTTACATAGTGATAGCTGTATCCTGGAAACTGAAAAAGACAGTTTCTTGAGCAATTCAAGGATATAATGTAGCATTGTATATTCTAGCTTCTTTTTCAGCTTTTTTTTTCCCTAGGCTGGTGGGGTTTTTTTTATGTCTAATGCTGCTTCTGACACTAAAACAATGATCATCAGAAAAGTTTCTGGAAATCCCATTGCATTAACTGTGGCATAAGCCAAGCAGAAGTGGTTCGACAAAAGTTCTACCTACAGCCAGGCAGTGAAAAAAGTTACAGAAATTCTACTGGTTCCCTTAGTAAACAAGATCGGGCTTATCCTGCCAACAGCCTAAATTTTATTCAAATCCATTTCAAATTCAGGGACAATGTTTCTGTTGGACGTTTGAGCATTCCCCAACAAAAACCACACTTAGAGCTTCTAAGAATGACTGCTATAATCAGAAATACATATATGCTAGAACAAAAGTGAAGAGAACAATTATTATATGCTGGGTTTTTCATTAAGCTTTACTATAAGTCATTAGTATCCTCAAAAGCAAATTGAAAAATTAATGATGTATTTTTCTTCAAATTTGCTGAGAAACACTTTAGCACAACTACCCACATACACAGTTTTATATTTTCAAGTACAGAAACTATTCTTCCTCCCTCGCCCCCCCAGTTTTAATTTGAGGCTACCTATAAGCCATAGCAACAAGTATTTCCTACTTAGCCTCTTCAAAGTCCAGTTATTTTGACCAAGGCTGGAGATCTTTGGTTTATACCCTCACAACCCAAAGGGTAGCATTTTTTCCCAGTGAATATTACAGTAGAAAGTTTAATTCATTAGCATCTTGCCAATTCCTAAATGATGAAGTTGTACAAACTCATATTAGAAAGAGCAAAACCACTGTGTCCCCATCTTGGGTCATACAAACAGCTTCACAAAAGGATCTACTTGCAGAAAAGAAATATGTAGAAATGTCTTGGCTTGTTTCAGTTCACTTCATTTGTTTTGGGTTTGTTTTTTTTTTTTTTTTCTTTTTTTGACCTTCAAGTGCCATCACAGGGAACAAGCGCAAAACACAGAACACTAATTAGGACACTCCAACCACTCTTAATAACTCTTAATAAGCAGTCTTCCTGTACTGTATGAATCAGCACCACTGTATGAAAAAAATCCTTCAGTTTTCAGGCAGTATTCCATCACATTATGCACATTTCTCACAATGCCCTT
Source organism: Gymnogyps californianus (assembly GCF_018139145.2). NCBI lineage: Eukaryota > Metazoa > Chordata > Aves > Accipitriformes > Cathartidae > Gymnogyps > Gymnogyps californianus. The sequence continues at coordinate 8,296,707 of NC_059482.1, forward strand.
GTCAACAAAAAACTTACCATCACCTCTGCCAAAATTCAACACACTGTTAGGGTTACTTTTAGTTACTTAAAATAAGATTTATGAGGTACTTACTTTAGTTTATTTTTTACTCATTAACAGTTTATTCAACTTTAATGTAGCCAAAATGAACAATTATGGGATCTCTGTTGTTGTTTGCTTTTAATGCTTTAGGCACTATCAGAATTTACTGTTCACATTTGAAAAAAAACACAAAGGTGCTCTGGACAATTTTTCCTCTGGAAATGTACATTTACAATTAAAATTAATTGCAATGATTAAACACCAACACTTTGCCTCAATTATCTGAGCACTGACATTAGAAAAGAGAAACAGTAAAATATTTATTTGCAAGAATTAGAGAACATTACTTTTGGCCTTAGTGAATTCTAAAATGCTCATTAAATGTCTCAGTGAGCTTTGGAATACTCAGTTTCCCATTAAAGCTAAAATATTGACCATGGCACACACATTTCTTCTTCTGAGCTCACCTACAAGTCTAAATCAATTCCTCAATTGTCTGATACTTTGAAGCAAGTAGCTTTTTGAAAATATCAGGATACAAAGAAACTATAAGGATCAATCCCTTGAATGAAAGTACTTCCCTCTTTTGCCCTTTCTGGATTCATAACATTTTTTTAAAGAGGAAAAGAGCGGAAAAAAATCCCCAAAACATCCTTACCTGTTAAAGTTCTGTGCAGCACACAGAGGTTTAACACCTCACTGCTTTGTAAAAGTTATTTTTTATATGAGGGTTCAATGCTGTGAAATTCAGTGACATTTCTCAAGTACTTGCATAAGTATTCTGCATGACATACATGGAACACATTAAAATGCAACTTCAAGACATTTATACATGCTGTTCATTAGCAAATCCATAAATTGGTTCTAACTCTGTATTTTGACATGTCCTGGCTAAAACGTCTTGAAATATTGATGATAGCTTCCCCAAATTGGCCATCCCCGATTTTCAACAGGATCAGTGGTAGCTACTTGAATTGTACAAAGTGAATCTGCTAGAACTAAACAGAAAACTCAGAAGTATTTAATAGCATGGTTTTGGATTCATGTGTGTCATGTGACCTCTCTAGATGGTCCATTCTTGCTTTTCAGAGACAGAGTAAGATTCCAAGATCATCTAGGGAATACATAGTGAGTTCAAAATTGTATCACAAGTTTAGATCTTCTGCAGTTTAACATTTGCAGAACCAAACAAGACATTGAAATTTCCCTGGCTCTCCTACCCCCAAAGTTGAATCCAGTCTGGCTGATACTAACACCTTTTTTTGTTTGGGTTATATTAATATCCCAATGTTCATATTAACTCTACTTTCACTTATATCAGTGATAAAAATACACTACTCCAAAGAAGTAAACATAAGTAAATGATTAAGTAACTTTCCAGCCTAAGACAATTTCTTAACTTTGGCCGTGCCCATTTCTGCTGTCTCAAATGGGATATAGAATACAATTAATCTACAGAGTTTTCAAGAAACAAATTAAAGAAAGAAATATCTCTATTGTGTAATCCTGGTAATATTTTATTTAATTGTAATGAGCTTGAATTAATTCAGACTTTTCTGAACAAAACATTATGTTGTATCGACCAAACACAAGTAACCAACCTAAATATGTAGGTCTACCAATTTCACATCTCCTGATGAATGCAACTTATTTCCTCTACTGCATTAATGCCAAATAAGCAAACATCTTTTTGCACTGTAATAATTAGATCTATACAGCACTGCTATACAACAAACAGTACCACCACTATTACTTTGAGGTTTCAAACTAGTCAAACTCGGTCATTAAAAAAGTTTGGTGTAGAACTAATTGAAAAAATGCTACAACTCATCTCAAAACTACTTGGTAATGATGAGAGAAAAGGCTAAATAGTATGCAAAATCACATAGTTAAATAAGCATGAATCAACCTAGCAGTTAGGCTGTTAACAGTTTCATCCTCTTGGTTACCAGACTTGGGAAACATTATATATTATTAATATGGCTGGCTAATTTCTAATTAGGAACCCATTAGCAGTTCTAAGAACTGTAGATTTTGATGGATTTGCAGTAAACCTGGCCAAAAAAAAAAAAAAAAAAAAAGAAAAAAGAAAATTACTAGGTGACCTCTTGCATGGGGATTCCTCCATCTGTCCATTATCATTTAGTGCCACTAAAATCTGGATTAAAAATGGAAAAAAAGCATTTTTGTTCTGACCTCATTTCCTAGGTGCACAATGACCTCTTACCTTCTTCTGTGGACTTCCCATCAGAGGATCATGTTAGTTTCTCTACATTCAAACTGTTTTTTCTTAATTAAGAAGAAAAAAGCAAGGTATTTCCTGGCTTACTAGAGTTCCCTCATACATCTAACTTTGAATGTGTACCCTAAGAGAAAAGCATATATTAAATCATATGCATACGGTCTATTTGTAAAATGGAACAATAATAATTTACATTAGGGGGATCTGAGTTCAGATGAGAAGACAAGACAGTTTCAATGAAGCTCACAGAAAACAAATGCATTTCATATAAGGTGATGTGAGGCTACAAGAAGGCAGACAAACTGACATGAAACATGAAGAAGCTGCTTAAGGCCTTGTTGACTGAGATATACAATCACTCTTCCAGAGAGATGGAATATTGAGTTAAACAGTATTTAAGTTTTTTCTTTTAGTTACTTAGGCTCATAAAGGACAAATGAGCCTGGCAGACTCTTGAATAAGTCTTATCAGATTTGTTCATATCACCAAGTCAGCATACAAATTCAACACAAGCAGTAGTTTCTTTTCTGAAAAAGGTATAACATAAGAGTAACAGTGCAGCATTCGCAAAAGAAAGATTGCAAACATTTATAAAGTTCAGTTTGCCCTGTGCTGAAGAGACAGCAGAACTTTAAGTAAAAGAAGATGTAGCAACTTAAAAAACACCCAAATGCATTTTATATAATAAATGGAAAGTCTAAATGGAATGTCTCCAGAATCAATAAGACTGAAGAGATGCTTTGACATATCCATGTACTGCTAAAGAAGACAGTCTCAAGTATCTAGGCGCATATTTCTAAAGAAGATTTGAAGGCTGTTAAAAACTTCACTGCTCATCAACGAACTGCTGCTTCTTTATAATAAGTCTTATTTCGGATACTCTAGCTCCGAAGTACACTGAGGTGCAATTTCCATCATTTTACTGTTGTCACTTTTGTGGGTTGGTATGAAATTCTGTTTTGTAGTAGAACTAAGTAAGTACAGGAAGAAGTTCCAAACTTTCATAGAAGAGGATGCAACAGACTGATCATTATCTTGTGTCCCAAAATGAATAAAGCATACATCAAATATACAAACAAGATATACTGGGAAGAATAATGCCAACCTGGCAAAGAATAACTACCTACAAAAATTGATATAGTGCTTTTTGTCTCAAGCCATATTCACTGGAATAAAATGGACTGAGTGGCAGCACAGCTTTCAGCTAGGTCAAAGATGGCTTTTTGTAGATAAGAATTGAATGCCAAGTCACTGAAAAAAGGCATGTTTTAATCAAAGAAGAAGATTTCTCATGAGATTTCGCTTCTGAAATTAAGCAAGAAGCTCATGTATTCTCCTGTGTTTGCAAGCTGTACTCTGTGAACCTGTAACCCCACCCAAAGTAGCAAAGGAAAGGTCTCTTATTGCTTTGCCTCCCCACCCCGGTATACACAAATCCCCTTTTTTTTCCCCTCTTCTTCCAAAATACCAAAACCAGGGTTTTTTTTGGTTTTGTTTTTAAGAGTGTTGAAACCTGAACCAGATTTGAAAAAAAACAACCCAAAAACAACCCACAACCAAAAAAACTTCCCACAAACCCAAAACAAAAAACAAAAAACCAAACACCCCCCCCCTCCAAGAACTAGTATTAATTTATGTAGTAATTATTGGAAAAGCTCATTACACTAATATTAACTAATCAGAGAATCTGACTTTATTCTATATTTCATTAATAGAAAGAATTAGTTTGGGTTTGATCCACTACCCTATAATGAAGCTTTCAAGTAAAGTATACGTTATAAGCACTGAAGATGGCTACACTGTGTTGGCCATCAAGTGAGCTATTCCTAAGATTCTCTTCCACTAAAAGAAAAGTGAGACTGTAGATAGCTCTGCTTCTAGAACATACTATAACATACTATATTTTATCACTGATTCCTTTAAAGATCTCAGACTCGCAATGAAAAGCACTAAAGTAGTCATTTACAATTAAGTTCAAAAACCCTATAAAAGTATACATTATATGCAAATTTATAACTCATGTATACATTTGGATCTTCTTTGGAAGAGATGAGAAAATGTTAAATCTTTGTAAAAAAGAGGCACAATTGAAAATTAAGAGCCAAAGCAGGATCAGTAATCAAATTTCTCAGTGTTTCACTGTCTAGCTGTCTTGAGACATTTCCATGTCATTTAACAACGTGACTTCTGTGTTACTACTGCAGTTTAATTTTTACACCAGGACTGTCTAGATTTCAGGAGCAATCACAGTGTTTGGTATCCACTATCATTCCCATTTAGTCACTGGCACGTGAAAATTTGGTCAGTAGCTTGTTCAAACACAAGAGAATTGCAATTAAATTACTATGCGCCTTTCTACCAGTTTTACTGTCTTTTCTATAAAATGAATACACTAAGTAATTTAATAAATTATTATTAATATCTAATCAATAGACATCAATTGCCATGGATAGCAGATTTATATACAGCTCTAGCCTGTAATGCACATGAAAGAGACTCCTTCCCTTTCTCATGAAATAAAACTTTCTTCTGCTGCAACTTCAATCAGAAGTTGATTTTAAATATACCCTTTCATATTTAATTAATTTGATATGTTTATTTTTAATTCCAAGCACTGCCTCCCATAGATGATTAATTATTGCTCTGTGCAGTTGTAATATATATTTTTTTTAAACATATGAATAATGTCAGTTTCCCATCTGATTCTGAGGCCACACTTTTCTCTAATGACTTGGGTACTTGATTTCTCTTCCCAGACCTCCCTTTCATCTCTTGCATGAATATAGGCAAGATCTCCCTACCTTTGTTTTTCTAGTTCAGAGGATAAGCTGATACACTTCAGTCTCAAGGAATGGTCCTGAGATCACACTTTCCTTCCTTTAAGGAGACTGAGTGCTATGGTAATCACTACTTTGGAAGGTATTTTACCTTCAGTCAAGGTATACAAACACAGGAGTGCTATGAGATCATATGTGAAAACTTCCTTTTCCACTATCTTTGCTGAATCATTGTCAGGAAGAACAACATGCTCTTAAACACTACTGAAGAATATACACTTCTGAACAAGAAATAACAAAAAGCCAGCCACTGTTAACTTTCTGTCTTAAGAAACCATTGTGGAGGAGCCTAGGTAAAAACAGTAATAGAAGAAAAAAAGACCTTAATGTTGACAAGCTGAGTAGTATGAAGTTTGTTCCTGTAGAAAAATCAATTGCTAGAAAGCCAAGCAAGCTGAAAAGATAGCAGACTGATGAGAGAAAGGAAAATTAGGAACTCATTGCTAGGCAATAGTGTTCTCACTGACAGCTCTTTTCTAAAGATGATAAAGATGGGGTAGATAATATATGTTTTGAAAATACGTTTTCTCCTTTTAGCTTAGATTGCCTAAATTCACATAATTCACTCTGATTTACAAATCTATATTGTACTTCAAGTTCAAGGATGAAGGAGGTACCATCTAGAAATCCACTACTGCCACTTACAAACTAACTCCTCTCCCTCTGAAACTGAAGTTACAAATTGAGTTGCAAGTCCCATGAGCGTTCAAGAGATATTTTAGATATATTCAGTATGGAGACTAGTAGCTTTACAGAATCTCCAACATCCTGAATGCCACTATAAAAGCTAAGTGCATAAGTAAGATACATATATATATTCATATGTACGTATGCATAGCTTTTCAAAAGCAAGACATACAAAATTAGTAATACATCATAATTCAAAGTTTGACAGAGCTTCAAGATTAAAAGAAAAAGCAGTGTTGTTATTGTACTGGTCACCAAATAAGTAAGACAGCAGCACCCTAAATATTTGCCTAATTTTATTTCACCTTAAAAGAACTAACAACAGGACATGCCACAAAGGAATACCAAATACTGTTGCAACTCCCACTTACAAATTTTAGCCTTTGCCTCAGATTTATGAGGGAATGTCCCCCTGCCTCTCAAATCATCATTACAGCTTTAAGGAAGGTTTCCACATATTCTTGACCTCAACACTAAACAATCTTCTGCCTTCTCTGATGGATGTTAGTAACAAAATCCATTTATGCTCCCAAGGTCACGTGCACATGAAGGAGGAAAGAAATTGAAGAAAACTATCTCTACCTTCATTTTGCCCAAACTACAGTTTGTTTACAAGAGAGGTTTGTGGAAAGTCAGGCTCAAGTGTCAGTTTTATTTCACTTATTATATGCTGCAGGGTTTACCAGGTATAGGGAGAAATCAAGTTTAAACCTTCCTTACACTATGGGGAGCAAACACCTAGAGGTAGACATGAATAATATGATCTTAACCTTCAGTTCACCACTTAGGCTTCTCTCTAGTTCTCACTTGCCCCTTTGCATTTTTATACACACACATATATATGTCTAAACTAAATACATATATACATACATAGTTTTTGTATGTATGTAAACTATCATATATGAATATGATAGCTTCATATGAATGAGATGGAAAGATTGCTGCTAACACTATTACTAACCACTACTATGATAAAGTAAAAAAGCTAGAGGCAATAAAGGCGAACTGGTGGATTACCCTCCCCCTGTTTATAGAAAGGCTATTTAGAGTTACGGCTGAAACAATGATCAAAAAGAAAAGGAGCTCTTCATTTTCTAGGGTTTGGTTTCTCTCCCCTGCTGCCCTTCCCTATAGCAGAGCTTTCATTCTCAGCATGTCAGTCGCGGTTCACAACAAGGGTCATGACACAAATCACCACCTGGAATAGGAAACGTTTTAGAGACCCTGCCACAAGATCCTCTCTAGGCCACATACAGTGTCTTCGTGGCCCTAAAACATTAGTACTTTGTGTGCTTTATTCAGTGCAAAGAATCTGAAATAACATGATGAATATATTACAGCCCACAAGAATGGTATTTTCACCAAGGTAAGCTGAGGGAAGTGTTGCATGCATCCATCTATGGGTATCTGGGAGTGCACAGCCTGATGGAACAGTGTTAGAGGACTGCTTACAGAGGAAGAGGCCAAGCCTGAGAGAACACTGTTTATACCGCCTTTCTGGAGTATCCCAGGAGTAAACTATTCCTAAGCTGAAGCTTTTAACTGAAAATACAGACATAGCAGTCCAAAAAAGACCTAACAATCAAACAGTGCCAGGCTCACTTCCTGGCTGTCTTTCTTTTGATGGTTATAGATGGGGACTGCGTCTCTTGCTGTGAGGTAGGCTACACATGAAGTCCAACAGCAACCAGTCTTAAAACAGATACTTCAAGGGCTTCTGTATTTCATCACAAGCCCCTAAAGAGCTAATCACCCTGACAGTCTGTAAGAGGAGGAAATGAGAAATTACTTTCAGACAAGATTATTTACTTTTCTTTCTTACGTTTGCCTTTTTCTCCTACCACAGTTTGTAAGCTTGCAAAAATATCAGAAAGGATCACTTGGGGTGGGGGCCAGAAGCTTGCTTCTTTTCATTCACAGGATTCTTTTCAGTCTTTCATCTCCAAGAAAACAAAGACATGATAGAAGTCTAGAGTGCTGGTGTATCTATAAAACTTGGGAAAAATCTTTTCTACAACTGAAGATTGTGTTTATTCCTTTAATGATACACTTAGTCACAAGGGCTTTTCAAACATGTATGAAACCTAAAACAGTAATAAGTATCTAAAAAGATGCCCTAGTTTTAAAGGCTGAGCACATAAAGCTCTCGAGCTAAATATCCAATCACTTGTTTGGATATAAGGACTGTCAAATAACTTGAATTTTTGCTGGGTTTTGTTCTCATTCACACTGAGGAATATCAGCTCCATGGCATAAGAGGGAACTAGTGAAAAAAGATAAAGATAGCTTTAGAGAGGAAAAGTAAAACTGTGATACAAGGTCTGGTATTGCACACACAAATACGAGATATGCACATCCAAATGTCATCAATTGTGTGGTGACTTTCTTGAATAGAATAACAGAATTATGCGTTATCAGTGGTTTGATTTTTTTTCTTCTTTAGAGCTTTCCACTTTCTCCTGTGCTTGATTTTTCTGCACTAACTATATCGGTTTAACAGATTCTAGACCAAAAGCACATTTAGTTAACTGAATGTAAAATACCCTCCCATGCATCAGCTTTTCACTATCACCTCATACCTAAATAAAACTAGAAAATCTTGAGCATTCTGGAGAAGAACAGGATGACTCTTAAACAGATGAAGCAGACCAATGCAGGGGTCCAGCTAAAACAAATAAATCCCCCCAGGTCCCCTGGAATTTTGTTTGCAAACAAGATCAGCAGAGAATATGAAAAAGTATAGTCTCTGCTGATCTCTCTTCTGTCCCACACATCTATAAATTTTTTTTGTTTTTTTTTATTTTTTTACTATTTCATTATTTTCTTATTTTTACACAGTGTATCAGATGCTCAGATCATGTGGTCCAAGTTTACAACAATTGTTTATCTGATTCACAGTGCTGACATAATCAATAAAGTCTGTTCAGGTTGCTATAATTTGCATCTCTTGTCAGGAGATTATATTCTAAAATCATTCACATAAAAATTTGAAAAAAGATGCAAGAAAACTGTTCCCATGCTCAACATTTCATATTAGCCTAGAACAAAGACATAGTCTAGAACAAAGTCTGTTTGAATTACTATCTTCACTCATGAGCAAAACTGAGTTTCTATTAAAAATACTCTAAAAAGTATGGCTTCAAAGCTAAGACCACACAATACATTTTTGTGTCTTTTGGGAAAGGACCCTCTTTTGATAGAGAATTTTTAACACACTATAGTCCTAGTGGCTGCTCTAATGATAGCACCTTCACTGAAGTCAGTATCTTATCAATCTGGCAGAATTATCTAATCAACTCCCTAGGAGTTATTAGTTAAAAAAAAAAAAAAAAAATCATACAATCTCTTCTCCATCACTCCCCAAAAAGCAAGGTTTTTTACTGTCTAGACCACAAAGAACACAGTTTTCTGATTTAAAAAACCTGTGTGTCTGAGAAAGAAAATGTTTATAAAAATAGTTTTCACTTATTTTTAAAAATCATTACAAATGAAGAACAGATGTGGGACAGACTGGTAGGGGAAGAAGAAAGCAGAACAGACCTTTATATACTTGGCACTCTAAATTACAGCCTTATGACACAAGCTCTCAAGCACTACGTTACAGTGGTCATATTTTAATGGAAAAGCGTATAACTTGATTTTTTTGTGTGTGTGCATGCTCTGCACACAAAGGAAGGTACTTTTTAACAGGAATATTCCCACAAGAACTAATTCCCTCTGATGAAGACAGATTATTGAAGAGTGTAGTCCTTTTTTTCCCCAACAGAAAGAAGAGGAAATTTTAATATTAGTCATGTACATGACCGTGCGCACAAACATACACAATACATAAATCTAGTAGACGTACTAAACAACTTTGTGGTTAAAATGCCTTTGTTGACTTACTTCATGCTGTTATCGCTGAAGCAAAAAGTGTGACCAAATGTAACCAGGGTCAGACTAAATCCCGTGTTCTTAACTGGTTATCTTAAGCAAAATGTGACACAACCTTTTAATCTTTGATCTGTCTTGGACACAAAGTCTATGTTGTTTAGGTTCACAGAAGAGTTTCTGGTGCTTCTGCAGACATAATTCATCCTGTAAACACACTTATATTAAAAAGAGACTAAATAATACTCATAACCTACAAGATAGAGAATAGCTGAATCTCTCTAATTAAATGAGTAAAATGCATTTCTTAAGACCTTGCCTATAATTTCTAGTTTGCAATGATTTCTGCAAATGGAATCTCTGTAATATTAATTATTTACAGAAAGCTGGGTTGAGGACCCTTTTTGCAGGATAAGATTCACAATATATAACATGTAGTATTAGGAGATTAAAAATTAATTCACATACATAAAACGAAGGTTTACATGAACAAAGTGTTAACATCCAATGGGCCTCAAGCTTTTATGACAAAATAAGATTAAATTGTTATATTACTACAATGCAAAGCATTAATGCTGAGCCTGGTCTATGAGAAGCCAAAATTCTAGTGAAGCTCATGGGCATGTAAACTACCATTTTGTCTGCTATATATAATAAGCTTCTTTAAGACTGAAGGCAATTGAAATAATTAGTTACTGCCAAAATGCTAGGATGGCCAACAGTAATTGTGAAATGTTCCCAAAAAGTGAAAAGGAAGAACCAGGTTTGGCATGGATATACGATCCCAAGGCACTTAGATGATTTTGGCCTCAGCAGCCCATTATGCCCAACTAAATTCATAAGCCATGAATTTAGACTGTCTGCAATCTTTGTGCCAGTGCAGCACGATGGCTCAGGGACAACACACTGATCATTTACACACTATTATTAGACAATATCTGGGCTAAACAAGCCAGTACTGAATGTGAAATTTTCTATCCCTGCCAAGTCTGAGTGGTATGTTAATCAAAGAACATGTATGGATATAATTTGCAGAAGTAGCAAGAAGTAAGCTTTCCAGAGGAAAGGGAGGATACCTGGTTGTCCCAAAGTCTCTTTCAGGAAGAGGTGTATTGTAATTGCTTATGATCCATAAGAACAATTGCCTACCTAGAAGTTACAGAAGCTGTTACCACATTTTACATTCTAGCCCCATGTGTAAGCTTCCTCAGGTAGAGTGTGCCTTCCAACAATGGAAACTGCAGCAACAGCCTTGAGATTTCCATGTTTATTATCCCTTTTCTCCTGCACATCATGGATCTGTTGAGACCTATAGCAGCCACAGGACTAGCAGTTTCCCTCTTTCTGGATGGCCCCCAAACCTGCGTTCGTTAACACAGTTTGAGTACTGTAAAGCCTTTTAATTTTCTGGGAAGCTGGGAAACATGATTTTCACTATCTTTCCAAAATGCTTCCCTGCTTTTCTCTGCATAAAGCCAGAAAAAAATCCTTCGCTGTGCAAAAGGAAACAAGAGGAGCAACCCACCAACAGGGAACGTCAGTCCTCCCTCCCTCCACCTTTCTTGCTGTTCTGTTGCTATTGCTCAGATCTGGGATCAGTATGATGACAGCAGTTTCACACTTGCAATTTTGTCTAATAATGACGAAGATGGCATTAATGCTATAAAACTACTGCTGTCACGCTAGGCTGATTTCTGTACCTCTCTGGAGGAAGAAACTTTAATATACTGCTTCCTCTTAAGCCACAGCTCATCTTTGAACTTCTTACACTGCATTAGTTTACAGCACATTGTGCACATTCCAGCCAACATTCAATGCCACTTCTTGACGAGGATTAGTATTTACACAACTTAGCAATTAGATTCAGTTGCAAACAGAACTGAGATAAAGAAGTACTCTGCTTGGACAGTAAATACATAAAATTCAGTCACCCTGTATCAACATACGCTAGCACGTAGCATGCAACCAGAGCCAGCAAATCACCTTAAATCCCGTATACTGTTTAAAGATTCATGATAAAGCAATCCACACTGGCTGTCTCGTACTGAATGTCATCAAGTGGAATGCAGTCTCCAGTACGTAGCATACAATTTACAAAGATAATTGAATTATACTAAGTCCAACATAAAGAGCCATCAACTATGACAAAATACGTCTTTAAAGTACACTGAGCCTATTTTCAATTTTTGTTTATTAAAAAGCTACAACTGTCCTATTACCAAGACAAAACTCCTTCCAGATTCTGAAAAACTGAGCAGAATTTTAAGGAAAATAAAACCTCTTTGTTGCACATCAGTGTTCAGGTGCTCTGAACATCAAACGTGCATCACTTTCTCAACAGTTCAAATGCGAACATTTGTAGTTTTATATACTTTCGGGCTATGTGGATCTTCCTTCTTTAATTGCCTTAGAATACACATCAAACTTGATTGAATGAGAAAGATAAGCCTTTCCTTTTTGAGGAAAGATTTGTTCTAAATTCTGTTGAACAGGTGTCACGGTTTAACCCCCGCTGGCAACTGAGCACCACACAGCCACTTGCTCAGTCCCCCCTGGTGGGATGGGGGAGAGAATCAGAAGGGTAAAAGTGAGAAAACTTGTGGGTTGAGATAAAGACAGTTTAATAGGTAAAGCAAAAGCCATGCATGCAAGCAAAGCAAAACAAGGAATTCATTCACCACTTCCCATGGGCAGGCAGGTGTTCAGCCATCTCCAGGAAAGCAGGGCTCCATCACACATAACGGTTACTTGGGAAGACAAAATGCCATAACTCTGAACGTGTCCCCCCCTTCCTTCTTCTTCCCCCAGCTTTACATGCTGAGCATGATGCCATATGGTATGGAATATCCCTTTGGGCAGGTGGGGTCAGCTGTCCCGGCTGTGTCCCCTCCCAGCTTCTTGTGCCCCCCCAGCCTACTCGCTGGTGGGGTGGGGTGAGAAGCAGCAAAGGCCTTGACTCTGTGTGAGCACTGCTCAGCAATAACAAAAACATCCCTGTGTTACCAACACTGTTTCCAGCACAAATCCAAAACATAGCCCCATACTAGCTACTGTGAAGAAAACTCTATCCCAGCCAAAACCAGCACAACAGGAAACTAAACCAATATGAAATGTTTCCCTTCACGTACCAATCAAGGTATCAACAACACTGAGCAAACAGATTGTGTTTTATCACCTGTTTTATTGTGTCTTTATGTACAAGCACCATTGTTATTGACTGGACACGGTCCTCAAGCCTCTGCAACATCACCGCCCCACAACCATTTGATCTACAGCTATAATTATGACAAAATATGAGAAGGTTTATATATTTGTCAGGCAGAGAGTGAATGTGGGAAAAGAAAAACCCTGGAAAATGATAAAATATCACTCAGTGTCTTCTATATTTATGTTTTAATCCTACCAAGTAAATAACTTTATTATATTCCATTTACTGAAAGTAGAATTGCAATTTGTACACATACATAGCAACCTCTAATATAAAATGGGATTTTGTTATCACTTGAAATTGAGATAAGAGATATTTTGGATTTAACTCTAAACAAGCCCCACTGGATACATTTTATGTATCTGAGCTGAACAATATTAATTGCCATAAATACTAAAAAGTATATTTTTCCACTCTGAAAAATGTCAGGTAAATGATTTGCTAAGCAGACCAAGAGGTTAAGAAAGTCTCTCTTACACCTGTATGATAAAAGCAAGAGACATTTCTTCATGCTTTTTCCCAAATTAATACATGCCCAAACACAGTAATTTAGAGGAGGAAAATTTACAAGAGACTTTCTTTTAAGATGCTACATCTATAATCCACTAAACAGAATGAGAATTTCTCTGCTGAGATCACAGGATTCTAAATCTAGCATAATACATTAAAAAACCCTAATGTATTTAACTTTGGTTCTCTGCAAGAAGTGTACAGTAAAACCTCTTTCAGTTATTAGAAACGAATATGCCTACCTGTAGTTATTACCATGCCAATAATATGTTCTTTTATTTTGGACAGACTGGACTTCAATAAGATTGAGCCAGAAAGCGGTATAGTCATTTTTTGGAATTACTACATAAGTGTACCAAATATCAGCTATAGCAAATATTTCATAACTATCACATGTACTTGTATTAATGACAAAGATGAAAATGCATCAAACCGAATCTGAGCTCAGTCAGGGAGTCAATCAAAAAAAGCTTATGCTAGGACTGAAAAAAAATTGCAAAAGGAATCTGCAATAAAATAAAGCATTTTTATTTGTTTCTGGGCTTCCACACAGTATTATTCTCCCTTCTTACTAATAATAATGAATTCCAATATAGAGTTATTTTGAAAAGCGCATGTGCCCCTTCTGTCTTCAATTGGTGTGAGTTTTGTTGCATATGGCCATGATGCTTTTAATTCTTAAGAGAAATTCTTCCTGAATAAAATGAATGAGAATGGGATCCTCTGTACAGAAACTACTTTACATGAAGTACAAGATTACACTTCTACTGACAGTTGTTTCATTCTGATATCAGGTTCGTGCTTATTGCTTGTCTTAAAGAACAGGGCCATATACTTTTTATAGTTTACTTTTAAACTTTGTATTGATGTGCAAATAATATTAAATATAGTTGATTCCACTTATCAAAAGTGCAATTCTCTTAACAGCTGGTTTGGCATTTTTTACACTGTGATGTTTAGTAAAGAGAAGCTTTAGGGTCCAAATTAATCTAAGTGGAATTGATCTGTAGGCAACAGCAAATGTAAAGGCATGGGAAACACTTCTGCCATTCATTCTTTACAGATAAAATATTTGCCCTCTTTACAGATAAAATATTTGCCCAGGCAGAATCTTGTAACAAACTTAATTCTGAGCACATGCACTGAATAAAAAATAAATAACTGTAGAAGCAGGTAGAAGAAGGTACGTCGCTTCAAACATCTGATGTTCTATCTTTAAAGTTCTATCATACTGAGTTCTAGCTGTTATGAAGAGAAAGATAAATTAAGAAAGAGTTATGAAAAGTGCAGCCAGTTAGGGGAGGAGAGAGAAAAGCCTAGTAATAACATTTACTTCATGGAACCTCCACCTTCTAAAGACACCTATCACTACCACCTAATTAGACCAACCAACACATTCATAATCATTGCTATGTATTACACACACATGCACACATTCACATATATATGTATGTGTGTATATATATAGCATATTTACATGCAAAACAAGCTTAATACTCTTAGATTGTGCACTATTTAATTTTTTGCTGTATTTACTATTAAGATAAAAAAAGTTTGTGCTTGTTGAAACAACACCACTATCCTCTGTTTTTAGGTGGTGTTTACAATGGGGAAATTATTTTCTTTACGTAACCATTTCCTGATTTTCTCTCTCCTTTTTTTTTGTTTTAAATCCCAAATGATGCATATTACACCTGAAAGGCACATGTTATGGGACTGCATCTAGCTTTGCAATACGTTTAGGTTTTATTCCCCGTGCAAATTTTCCTTAGTGGAGAACAGCAAGAATGAGAATGGCTTCCCTTGGAAGGCACTTCCAATTTTCTAGCTTGTTTCAGTGTACAAGGAATACTGAATATAAAAGGAGTTCACTTTCCCCAAAGGCACAAAATACTACAGCTATAATTGTTACATAATTTCACCATTCTCTGACCTCTTCTCAAACTAATAAATGGAGATGAGGAGTAGCCCATAGAGCATCAGCTCTCTAGTTTCCACTTTGTTTCAAAAGGACAAAGACATTCCTAGAGTTTCAGCTGCCTATCACAGTCACGTTGATCACTCAAGCGTACAGTTACCTCCTTGTGACCAGACAACAATCAGAGCCCAAATATGAATCACAAGCATGCTCTTGACTCCTTGAACCTGAAATTTTATAGTGTACTGTTTGTCTTGAGAATAAGAATCATAAAATGACTTACTGGATAATTATGGCTTGAGAAGAAATGTGTTAAAAGCACAAGCTGTTTAAAGACAAAAACCCTATTTGAATTCACAATTAACTTATTTACTGTAAATGTTTCTGCTCCAATCAGTAAGCATACTAGAAATCAATCTTGGAACATTGAAAATATTTTACCCAAAAGATGGAAATTTCCTGGGACAGCTCAAGACTGCAGAATAAATCTTTCAACTAAGGACCATCACAAATCTTTGTACATTTCACTTAGTTGTTCAAGAAACATCTGTTGATACTGCCACAAGCAGCAAGTATGGGACTGTGTAAACATACGTGCTTCTTGCAAACCCTCTTGCAAAGCAGAAGTGTGTCTATGGAGTTATGCTGATTATTGTTTTACCAGTAAGTTTGTGTATATTTGTTTTTCCACAAACACATCCCATATGAAACAACAATTCAAAACAAAGTAATTTGCCTTAACACGCTTCTCCCGTAAAGAACAATCTCCATGGCAGTTGTTAATTGTCTTGCTTAACGTACCTGTAAAGCAAAAGACAGGGAGATACTACACTAAGAATCTGAAAACTGACAGTGACCTGATCACAGTCCTTCCCAAACAAAACAGGAGCTTAACCCCACTGAGGCAATTTGAAGTAAGTGCTACATTACTCCTACCTGTAATATAACGAATCTTGTCTAAATAGAAGATATTAGGCAACAGAGCTGAAGATGCAGCATTTTTCTTAAGCACCAGTTTTACTGTGCCATTTGGAATATACAGTTAATCAAATACACAGAAATTACAACAAACGATGGAAGGAAAAATGTATAGGTAGGATGCTAACAGTTTTATACACTTTTTAACATGTTAAGTAATGCATAATGCTCTTATTCATACTCATTTTAGGATATTCAAATACAGAACACTAAAACTTGTCAGTCAGAGAATACATGATTTTTCTTCATTACATGGAGTTCATGAGAAACTTTCACTGCATTTTTAGGGACATTCTTCAAGACCAAACTATTTCTTTCTCTAAAATTCAGATATTCTTGTTGTGGATTTGTAAAACTCAAAGTCTTTCTTCAGTATGAGACCTTAAAAAAAAATCGGTTAAAAAGTTTGATGAAAATTAAGTGTATTGGTGGAAAACCAATTGTATTTCTAAAGAACACTGCCAACACTCCCCCTGCACCGCCCTCCCACATAAAATTCATTCAGGAATAAACCAGTTCAGCTTTTGCTTTCATGAATAGCAACCAAAATTTTAAGTAAATTCATTGAAGTGTCTCCATTATAAAACACATACCTGAGTTGATGGAAATGGTTCAGTACTTTTACTCAAAAATAAGAACACTTTTGCATTTCTTTGCTACATTTTTGTGTTATATCCTGCAGTTCAGAATACATGCATTAGTAAGATCAATAATTAAATGTTGCCTTATTTAGAACAGTCTTAACTGTGGATATAGCTTTCAGTACAGCTGAACAAGGTTTTCCTTTCTGAACAAATGTATCACTTCAAACTCCCTATCACAGATACAAAATGAACTGAACAGTAAAACTTAATATACTTTACCAACACACCGCTAAGTTTAGCAGCTTAATGAAAATTTTCATTAAACTTCTACTCATTTAGTAAATTTAGTGGGAGTATTCAAAACAGATTCACACATGTTTTTGAAAATATGAGAGTGACAGATCATAAAAAGGAACAAAAAATTTATTTTACTCATTGGGTTAAATATTGATTGTATGTCTATATCCTCTGCTCAACAATGCATTATGGATAAATATCTACATATTTTGTAAGCACAACAAATTTACTGCATACAGTAATAAAATATGTACCTGGGGAGGTACCTAGCAGGACTCCGTTTTTCAGAGCTGTCCTAAAATTAAACTTTTAGCCTTTGCATTAGTAATGGTACTGAATATTGAACTAGATTCCCATGCAATAATTAGCTTTAAAAAAGGACTAATGTTTCTAAATGTCTGCTAACCTGGACGATGTGAAATCCTGTGTGATATTATTTAGAATACATACATACCACACACATAGCTTTCCCCCCCCCCCCCCCCCCCCCCAGTGACTGAAGTCCATGAAACCACTATTGTCAAAATCATTGCTGGTAACTCCCTCCTCAATTAGTACAATGGGTTTTTCAACTATGTTTGGAGTAGCCAAGATTCTGGCAGTGAGTGATGACTAGTACAGATGTTTCATGCATCTGTCTTAATGAACAGCCAGGACAGGGAGATTACAACTTTTAAGAAGGATGCCAAATAGCATTTTCTTTATACACTTCCTACATGCTTCTAGCGCTTTTACTTACGATAGGGCAGCTTTTCCATTTTTTGTGCAATATATTGCAGAAACAAACACTGGAGGTGGATTGAAAGATGTAGAGCAATACCAAAGAGATAAAGTGAAATAAGACAACAGCTTTAACACTTCTAGAGAACAAAGAGCTGAAGTATTGACTAGATAGGTTACAGAGAGATGTCACCATCCAAGTTAATTACATTTTGCACATCAGCTTCGGAGCTGGATAACAAAGTCCTGGTTATGCTTCTGTATCATGACTCCAAGATTTGAAACAAGTAAAAGGATGAAGGAAATCGCCAGCACTGCCATTTTTTTTCCCTGCCACTGATGCAAGAGAAAAAGAGAAGATGTTTAGATGGTGTGACTGACATAAGCTTTAAGGGAGCATAACCATTTATCCTTGTTTACAGCAAAAGAGAAGGATAAGGAACTGTTTTGTGATAGCAGAGGCAGAGCTTTCATTATCAAACAGTTTTCCCAGAAACTGAAGCATGTGTATTTTAGAAACAAACAAACAAAAACAAAAACAAACACACAAAAAAAAGAAAGAAAGAAAGATTGGGTAAGATACTTCAAGAACCTAAGACAGTAGATACACAATTACTCGGATCCAAAAGCACCAAAATGCAACAGTAACGCTAGTTATGCCACACACATATGGAGGACACACAAGTTGTTTAAGAAGCAGTATTTCAATCAGTGGTTGCACCCTTTGTATTCCGAATAGATCCTGAGAAAAAGATAAGGTAATCTGCTTCTTGATGCTTCTATGAAAGTTGAGAAACTGACTCTTTATGATAAGTAGAAGTCCCATTACAATTCACCAATTCAAATTCAATTTCAGGCAGTCATGACAATTTGTCTTCCCAGAAAGACCTCATTTTGCATTTCCAGTTTTGTCTTAAGCCTTTATTGTAGCAGGTTTGCTTTCTAACAGCTGCTGAACTTCACTGCAGAAGTGCCACTATGGATTAGGACACGAGCACAAATGAACTAAGAATAGAAGAGTTGATTTAAAGTGGGAGGCTGTAACTTTATTAACTTTTATCACAAGCGGAGATATTACACCAAAATGTTTTTACTTGGTTCAATATACTGCTAACAGTGTTCCAAGACAAACAAACATTATACAGCCTAGACATTCTGATAGTTAGGTCTTTCACTAAAAAAGGAGGAAGGCAAGTACAGAAGAGCTATCTTAATCAGAGAGGATTTAAAATATCTTTTTTAATTATTTTAATAAACCAATATTGCTCATTATCTCCTTAATCTCCTGTATTACACTGGAAGTAATCTACCTGTGTTAGTTGAAAACTGTGATAAAAATACAAATCCAATCTAAATACGAAATTTACAACTTCTTACTCCTCAGTAGGCTGGCTCTAAACATCCAGGCTGCTACTAAGAAGATACCTTGGCAATTTAGGTTCCCTAGAATAACGTGTTCCTGATTCTGTATCTTAGCAGTTGGACAGATGCACAGTATCTTGGGAATACGATACCTGCACTTTAATGCAGGACAGGTGAGGTAGTTTCAGTCAGAATGGCTCGACTGCCCTGTTTCCACACATATACAAAGAGGAGACTACAGAGATGAGCACCTTTGCTCTCCTGTACCGGTGTCTGGTCAGCAGTGGGCAGGTACATACGGTCAAGGTGAAATAAAGTGGGAAAGGACCTCAACCATGACTCTAAGGTTCACTTTTGAGGGTCAGCCTTCTCCCTGCCTATGTGATCGCAGGCGCTCTCTGTCTGGATAGGCAGGAAGATTAAAACTGCAGCAGAACCTAGACACTTGCACTAAGAAGGGTCCAAACTCTGCCACACACTATTCAAATACATAAAGACAGGCAGCTTCAAAGATTCCAAGAATACATAGCATGACTTTTAAAATATTACAGAATTTATAACAATATTACTAATTGTTCTCTGACACTTGAACATGTAATTTAAAAATACACATATTACTTCATCCTCTGTGCTTCAAATGAAGCAGTGAACTGTGTTTCTAACAGAAAGCAGACTTTTCTGCAGCAAGACACCATTGCTGTGGTATCAGTTATTTATATTTGCATGACAAACAGTTACTGGCTCTTTGCCAAATGCGTTGGTGTTAGAACATTTGGTCCAAACAGTGTGTCTGCCAGCTAAGAACTGCGCTGAATCTGTCAGAAGGCATTAGATAAATGTGTCACCCTTGACAGCCTGCATGTGTATAATTTGAACTACAATAAGTGCAAGTTATTGACCACAATGCAGTCTGTACTAGGATTGCACACACTTCCCACGCAGACATAAATAGTGATTGCAGCTATAGACCCATTTCTATTTTCTGACTGAGGGTGTTGTACTGTTGCCCACCACTTCGAATACTATTTCAGTTTCATGCAAGCAACAGAAGTGGGCCAAACCAGCCTCTACAGGCAAAAAAATCACAAACAAAATAAACAGGAAAAAAAAAACCAAAACACCCCACACTCCTATCCCGGGGACTCAAAACCTGTTGCATACATTAGGATATTAAATACCATAAGCAAGTTCTCAAACCTCCTTCCTCTTAGATTCTACCATGTTCACAAGTGTCACTGCAGAATACCTATTCCCCTAGTCAATATATGCGAAGTGAGCAGCTCGGGCAATCAAATCCTACATTCAACAATATGAGCCACCAGAACTCTCACCAGTCTCTCTTTTGCGTCTCTTTCACTATGTGCCAGATGTACTCAAATCCACTTGTTTAGCCTGTGCTGAGATTGCAGTAATAACTCAGAGGCAGAGCTTGGCATAACAGGCTGTTCTGCGAAGGCTATTCTCTGTTGAGGCTCTGACCCTACTCACTTTGAACTCAGTAGGGGCTGGCTTTCAAAGAAAAGAGGAGTAAGCCCAAAGGTACCCACAGTACAGGCAGTACCAGACAAATACTCTTCCAGTGGGATTTCACTGATTTTAAGGAAAACTTATTTTTGGTGCCTCACTCAAATGCAGAAAAGCATTCTTTACAAAGCAAATAGAATGAATTGTAATAATTGAAAACAGCGTGAGCCCTCACTGTTAATTTGGGGAAAGGGATCTTGAGAACTGAACAGTTACCATCTGAAGCAATGATAAAGAACTTACCAGCAATTTATATAAATACCAACCAAATGTAATAGGAATTTAACTGAACAGCAGATGGAAAGGAAAAAAGTTGTCTATGCTTTTGCAGAACTGCTTACCGTAAATGAAGCCAGCAGGGTACCTGCTGAGTGACATCACACTTAGATAATAAATAGATCTTCCCTGGCAAAATTATAACCCAAAAATATAACACACTTTTTGAAAGCTTAAAAAAATATATATACAGTATACAATTTTTAATTGTCCTGTTCACTGGAATACTAAGAAGTGACTGACAAAATCCTATCTTTGTGTCTTTCTACTACATTACGGACACTCATTCTGTCAATTTTTAACACTTTGTTCCTCAACTTTAAACAAGAATTAACTATATTGTGCTCTTTTATTGTTATTTTGTTTCCTTTTGGGATGCTGAGCATTTAAGTCAATAAAAACAAGTGATTGTCCTTATCAAAACAGAAGACAACCTTGCCTGGAGGTTTCTGAACCATGATTTCTACTTTCAGTATGCTCATGATTACTGCAGTCATCAATATATCTCACCTGACTGTAGTCAATTACGGCAAAACTATGTGTCTGCCTATATTTTACCTTCATCTTCAACATAAATGTGCTTAAGCATGGGAATTAACCTACTGAACCATACTTAATTATATACATTGGAAGAAAAGGACAGTTCAGAGACTGTCCTCAAGATCAGATTCACATTTCATGCAAACAGCGGTCCTGCATGAGAACTCTGGTGTGGCCTGAGCAAATTCTAAATAGGTTAGTACAACCACACAACCAAGTGACTGCTTCTGCAGGAGGCAGGCAAAGATAGAGCTTCCCAGGTCGTCAGCCACAACAGAGACTGTTCTGTCAAACAGATGAGGACACAAGTTTTCTTCCAGACACAGACATGCCAGACAAAAAGCTGTT
Source organism: Gymnogyps californianus (assembly GCF_018139145.2). Classification (NCBI taxonomy): domain Eukaryota; kingdom Metazoa; phylum Chordata; class Aves; order Accipitriformes; family Cathartidae; genus Gymnogyps; species Gymnogyps californianus. Next base: position 8,318,650 of record NC_059482.1, read on the forward strand.
GCCAAGTTTCTTGCGACTGTTCCTACTTTCTCCTCCCAAAGCTACTTTCGTGAATGCCATTCTCACTTGCTTTCAGTCAGAATGAGCAGGATGGCTTTAGCCAATTTCTAGAGCAAGTCTCTCTGAATCCCGCTTTCTGACTGAAATGGGTCAGGGAGCTTTCAAAAGAGCAATTGTGCTGGTAGGGGAGAAGACCCTACAGGGGAGAACAGCAGGGAGGAGGGCATCACTTACAGATGATAATTGCTTCCATAGGCAAAACTAGATGCAGAACGGGACATCTGTCGCTAGCCTGTGACTGTTTATGAGCTCGTAGTTAAACACATGAACAGCTGACTGAAGACTGCAATTACCACAATCCCTCAATGTACCTAACACAGCTACACAGGAGTGTGACACATGTGTCCTTTCCTCTCCCACACCAACCTAAACCTCAATTTATTTTTCACTGAATCTGTCCATGTGGAAAACAGACTGCAATAAACCCAAGTCAAAGAATTGTTAAATACTTTACTGATCTTTTCACCCATATTTTAATGATTTTACTTTCCATACAATTTTAAAGTACTTTTCTGAGAATCCTTTGAATTATTTATCTATCATACAGTAAGGCCAACCTAGAACACCAATAAATATTATGTAGATATTGAATGTGAAAGTGCTTTGTCTATTTGCCATTGTGTTATTTGTACAGAATTCTTGAATAACAAGAAAATATGACTACCAGCAATAAAACTCATCTTTTTTGATATTTGAGGGTTCACAGACTGTTTGAAAATGTACCATGTTCAGTGTTATGCTAGTAAAATTACACTTTGCCTCTCAAACTAACAAGCATTTCCATTAAACATAGCATTCTCAGCAAGATGTTTTCTCAATAGTGAATACTTTGATTGACAAAGGATTAAATTACTGCTGAGCCATTTGTTATTTATGGCTCTTAACACCTGTTAGGTGTTAAATTTACCTTTGCACATATCTACTGTGCAAGGTATCTGCTCCCACTTCATTAACATCCTGTTTTACACCAGTGATGACATTTCAACATAGAATGGAATAAAACTGATGCCTTTTTGAATATAACACTAAGGGTTTTTTTCAAATTTATATTTAATGATTTCACAGGCTATTTTTTTTCTCCCAGAATGGATTCAAAGAAAGAATTTTAGAAGAAAAGCAATGCTGAATTTGGTGTTTTTCTTGTTGCCCCCTGCAATTTGACATGATAAAATAAAGATTTTTTTTGTACTGTCTAACAAAGTGTCTATAGACACTGCTGTTTCTTTGAATAGCAATGGCAAACAGTAATGGGTATAACACATAAATGCCTTGAGACTGTCAAGAAAGGATTCTCTTAAGCACTATGAATAATAAACTAAAAGGGGCTCAGTATATCTGTGCAATCAAATATAGCATATAATTAAATAGAAAATGTATAATCATCACCTGAATTTTCTCTTACACTAAAGAAAATCATTATACTGTTGCAGTAGTACAGTTAAAAACCATTGAGACTATCAGAGCATCACAGTGTATTTGTACAGGCAAGAAGTGTTCAAACGTTTTAATAAGGTGCTGTGCAGTAATAACTTCAGTGTGTTCCCAAATCACAGAATTAATTTACAGTCCTTTTATAAAACTAAATGGATTTAATAAAGTCTGATCATAAATTAACACTAACAATTGATGTAAATTGCAATGTTAGTGAGATTTACTTCAGTTATGTTACTTTTTACAGTATTATAAACCAGACTTTTAACGTATTCCAGGCTGAAGGGCAATCTGTTTAATATGGGAAACAGATTCGAAGGCAGGGAGGTGACCTGTTTGCAGAATTCTCCTAAATCCCAGGACAATTATTAGAGAAGCACTTTATATATAATCTTGACAAAAGCAGTGGAATATGGCACTTTAGCAATGTGCTTTCTTGAGAGATCTTTTAATTAAACAAATGCAAAGGAAAAGGTTAAGTGCAAAATAAACAGTTCCTAAACAGGCATGATGATCAGAGCTTAACCCACATAAAAGTGGCAGAAGATCGTTGCAGTATTAAGTAAGACCTCAGGACTTAGGCTGGCCAGAAGAAGCCTCAGAGTCTTTTATGAAGTGCACATCTGTATCACTCAAATCTATTCATGTTCACATTGAGCATATTCAGAGACTCAATAAAATATGTATGCAAGTATTCAACTCCATATTAAACCACAGCAACTTGCTTTGCTATTTCCTCCTTTTGAAAAACGTTTCCATTGGAACGTTTTTAAGCCAACTCCAATCCACTGCTTCAAGATTCAGGACTACCACTCTCGTACCTGGAAGAACTGCATAAAACCTACAGAAAAAACTCTGATTAGTCAGTTCATTTTTGTGCATGAATTTTCTGTTCTCTTTTGATGATACTTCCTTCAATGAGTTAGTTGAAGTGGGATCTATTTTTCAGATGTTAAACAAAGAGATGGGCAACGGATCAAAACCATATGATCAACTTGCCCAAACAGCACATAATTCTGTTTGCTTTTCAGGAGGAGGAGCTCTCCACCAGCTACAAATGAAGCTGGCATGCATACTTCCCCAGGGTGAAAACTGGTACTTCACTAAGGCCTATGGAAATTACTCAAAAGGTAATAGGAGAGTCTATTCTTCCAAATGTATTTATAAGAGAACACAGAAAAGTACCAAAATGTTGTGAAGAACAAGAATCCTTGGGAAGACAATTTCTCAGAAAATTGAGAGCCTCTTGTTCATGTTTGAGTCAGGTGACTTAGAGGACTCCAGAGAGGACATGCATCTGCAGTCAGTATTTCCTGTTATTTCAACCAGTTCTAAGTGGCTTGTCCATCATTATGGACAATTTAGTGCCTCATCTTCCTAAGATCCGTACCACCGCTTCTTTAAATCCTACTGGGAACACACTGAATTTTCAAATGTGCAAAACCTTAATTGGAAACACCAAATGTGCCTTTCTAAATCTCGTCCCAGTAGACAAGAGACCATGCAGATTCAAAATAAGATATATGCACCAGAAGTAAGATTTAACTGGAATTTACGTGCTTTAATCCACAAGAGCAACATGCTTTTCTGCACATGCCCAGAAGGATCACAGTCTTATCAGAGCTGAGCAGGTTGGTATCGTCTCACAGACTCCCTGTAGAATCTTCAGCGTAGATCCTTTCCCGCTATGTTCCCCAAAGGGAACATTTGGGAAGGTATGACAGCATAAAACACAGCACCAGATGCTACTTCCATTCAGAAACACAGCTTGGAGTGCAAAGAGGCAGTGTTCCACATTCATCCATGAACTGGTGAGACCAGACCTAAGCTAGAATAAGCGTGCCCTTCTGTCTGGAGCTTTACTTCAGCAGCATTTGCCTTCAACAGTAAACTAGGGAAAGGGGGTTCTCTCTCCTTCTGGCCCTGTCAATTTGCCTCATACTCTTCTTCAGGTCCAATTATATGGGACCTAAATACATTAACAGTTTACATGCTGCTGTGGAGCTCATCTTCTGCTCCCTCTTCTAGCTACCAAATCTTTTTTTCCCATGCTCCTGGCCACAATTTTCACGTGGACAGGCTGCAGCTTGTCTGATCCCTTGATGAGGTAATTCAACATGCTAACCCAGAATAACCATTTTTCTGGAGGAGATGGGATTGGGCTTGTTTTTTCTGGATCAGCTAGTTGAATCAGCTCAATAAATGGTCAGCAAAGCACCAGACTCCAGATTGGCACACATGACCATGCAGCTGGAAGCAGAACTGCTCTATGAAAGTGGGGGTTACCCCACTATCTTTTCTTTTGGAAGATGCAGTGTTACAGAAGAGAGAGAGCACAGCTGTTTTTGAAGAAAGTGTTTGGGACTTATCACAAACAGGGCTTCTGGGATGTGAATCCCAGTATGAAGACAGGTGCTTTCTGCCCCAAAGGCAAGCAAACACCTCAAAGAACTATGACATAACAGAAATCAAAATACTCCTTTTCAGGTTAATAAGGATATCAAATGTACAATATTAAGTTATTTTCTATTCATTCCTTAAGCTTTTGATACTAGCTTTCCAGGTTTCTTCTTTATCTGAGTACCCTGTGGATATTCTCATTCCAAACCCAACTAATCAATTCAGCATTTATGAATACTGCTGACTCTATTTATAATGTATGGACTCTTCAATACAAAAATCAGATAAAAGATATAAAAAGGAACAATAATTAGTTTTGTTACCTGTTTTTCTGTGAGGAAAGAATTTATCAAGCTAAGATCAAAAACAGTCCCCTTTTTTTAAAAAATCTAAATATTATTCTCTAAAAAAATATTGGTTTGGCATATTTTCAAACAGTATGAAAGTAGGAAATAATATTGTTAATGAAAACATCTAAACAGCCTAAGGTATTTGACCTTTCACAAAGCTCACTATAAATAGCTTCCAATACTGTGACTTACACTCTGCAACTGCAACAGATTGATAAGGAACAATGGCAATGCTAAGAGAGGAAAACAGATTATGAAACGCTATCCACTATTTCAGATACTATGATGTAAAACATTCCTATTAATACACTGTGAATACCAAGGTTATGTGGTTGAATTCAGTCATGTGATGAACTACTGAAAAGGATGTCAGAAATGCACCAGGAAAAACAAGGAGGAAAAATTACTCTTATTTCTGTAAAAGCAAGTTCCATTTGTTTTGAAATAACCTATTTCTTTTAATAATTCCCTAAATAACCTGTGACTCTACATTATGTGTCTGTAGGCGGTATCTTAAGTAATGCAACACTCAGTCTAACCAGAGACAAGACCATTTGGCAAGGAGAAATACAATAAAAAAAGAAGATAGGGTGGAATGATGTTTTAAGAAGAGTTGCACTTTCTCAAAACACACTATTCCATATTGCTATGAAGCAATCTTTTCCATAGTAAATCCATCTTCAGAATGAATTTATTTCCACTGCTTGGAAAAACCCCACATAATTCATAATTCCACATCAAGTCTAGTATAGGGAGGGGTTTTATTTGTTAAAGGCAACTATTTTCTCTCTGTTGGGTGTAAAAATAATGCAAAAAGCATGTTATAGACACAGGAAAACAGTACTGTTAGCTAGGTTAAGCCCTTCCACAGCACTTTAGTATTCATAATACTGTCCCAAAAAATTAACACCTCAAAATGAAACAAGTAGGACCTTTTTTAATATTTACCTAGTCACCAATGTTTTCCTTTTTACAGAATTCATGAAACACTGACAAGACTTATTTAGTAACCAAAACACCAGATCTATTTAGTGTCCTATAAACATTCACTGCCAGCCTTGGGGTACACAATTTTTAGCCCCATAATTCCATCACAAAATGCTTCCTGTGCAGTTGCAATTTCTTTGCATATGAAGATCAGCATCTTAAACACACAATAGTATCTGAATACTAATTTCTAGTGAGAGTCACCACTAGTATAAGAATCATCAGTCCCTGCTAAAGTGTGTTAAAGCCAGAATTATTCCTTTATACATTTATAAATGCCAATAAACTACCTTAGTCCCCACAGGTCTGTCATAATTCATGCATGAGATTATCCTGTTTTACTACTCTGGAGTACGTTCTGAATACAATTCTTGTTACATTTCTTTTGGGAAAAGGGAGAGGTTACTGCTTCAAACAGCTTCATCTGAAATATTTTGTAATTAACTCAATGTTAATTCTGTGCTACAACACAAACATAATCATGTTATTAAATTAATATTTAATTATAAAATAATCACTGTGCCATATAAAGGGTAAAAACAAATTACAGAATTATTATAGGATAATTAAATATTTATCATTGAAACATATGAGTGACAATTTGTGACCATAATGTGCAGAGAAGAATTTTGTCCATAGCAAACTGCTGTGAACCACAGTCAATCTGTTTCCTTATCTTTTACACTCAGATTAATATGTCATGCTTTATCATCTTTTTGTAAGAGTAACCAGGGGTTTTTACTCAGATATATTATCCCACGTCAATAAATACACAATTATTAATACAAAATGATATTATTCACTCAATAGGAGTAATTGAGTTACTTTTTATAACTGTTCATTAAGAATACTATGATTTACAAATGTTTCCTTTTCCTCATGTAGATTTGTAAAAATAGAGGAAAACTAGAGGTCTGAAAATTTCTGAGGCATTTAAGGGAGTGAGACAAGAACTCCTCCATGGTCAGGTAATACCTCACCTAAAAACCCTTGGGTTCAGTCTAACCCACTTTTTATATTCTAAATTTACAGTGAAAAACAGTGCCACAGTAATACTCGTAGCTGCACTGACAGACTGATTCTCTCTCCCTTGGCCACAGATACCAACCTCAGGTACAAACATTTCCATATGCAGAATACTTCTTTTGACATAAAAATCTGGGCTCAAAGATCAGCAGTGTTGGAACACTCTATACCACATGAGGGGAACAAACATTAAAGTTTTCACAAGGAAGTTTTCTCCCAGAAGCTGCTACTTCTGGAAATGGAGACAAAAGCAGACAGTGGAAAGCAAGTATGTTACTTCACTGATAAAAGCAGCTTCCCTTGAAACTTTCACTGTATGATCACCTAAAGGAAAGTGATGATCCTTAGAGTATGACATCCAAATGTTAACCATTAGCAGTATCCTCACTCTACGTATGGCAGGAAAATAAAAATGCTTCAGAAAAAAAGATGCTAATTTTACCATAGGCCTAATATCTGATCCAAGGGATAAACCTAAAAGCATTTACTGCCACTGCTAAACACCTAGCAGCTTATTCTGTGTCTGAAGATGATTGGGTTTTTTCTGCAAGGACAGATAGCACCGGTGGTGGCACAGAGGAGAAAAGATGTCACTAGTCTGCTTTATGCTCTGCGTACACTGAAACGTATTGACAAAGGTAGATATTCCCAGTGAATTTCTGCTGTGAAGCTCGCCGTTAGATGCAGAAAGCCCATGCAAACCTTTGCTTTGCCTATTCTCCCCTTCCTTTTATCAGCACCAAATCTAATTTGCTTGGGAAATTGTGGAAAATGATCAAAATAGCTGTGATTTCATCCCTACAGAATGGCAAAAAGCTAATTCTCTTAGAGCGCTTAAGTTTCCAAATGGAGAATCTTTGCATTCCTATAAGATATTTTACTGTTAGGAGTGTAAATGAGCACAAGAAAGCTCAGGAGAAAGAATAATCACACTTGGGAAAGGTAAACTTCAAAGAATTTTCCACAGCAGGTTATTATCAATGGGATCTAATGCAACTTCCTAGGAAGATCAGTTGCTAAGTGAATTGCTGAAGGAACTAATTACTGAACGGTAAAAATACAGCACATAGTGCTGAAGAGGTCTGAAGTTCTCTATACAGTTGGCCTGCTTGTTACTTAAATGAACGAACTAGATAGGAAACTTCAAGCCAATAAGGAGGACAAAGAGGTGAAAAAGTATTTTCTTGAAATGAAGTGGAAGAGAACAATGTAAATCAGGAAATGAAAATCAAGTTTGGGCTAACTGCAAATCATAGACGCTGTCAAAGGGATCAATTGATTTGACTGTGCTAGAAGGGTTCCTCCACACATGGATATTGAAAAATTTCATGTGAATGAAATTCCGAACTGAAATAATTGAACTACACAAAACTTCTCTTTGGAGATTCTTAGAAAGAAATAAAACATCCCTAGCTTAGTTAAGTTTAAAAATTGCTAGACAGCAATAAGGTTAAGACAGCTAACGCCTCCACTATAAATTCATACCTTATCATTAATACCATTAGTAAGACTGATAAAACAAATAAATCAAGTAACAGGTTGCAAATATGCATTTGAAATTACTTCAGTATCAAAAGTAACTAAAACTTTCCTAGCACAATCTCTGCTTAGTCATTTAAAAATTTAGTTGAGCTAAGGAAGAAATACCTGATGCAGAGTAAGGAAACTTTAAAAACTTTACAATCTGAAAAATAACAGATGGACAAAGATAAAAACCAGGCCCCCATTTGGTAAGCTAACCATGTATAGCATTTTATTAAAAGTGTGTACTTCTCAATGAGAAATCTTATTTTTCCTAAGAGCTTTAATACTACTGTGGTATCTGCAGGGAAACGTCAGGAAACAGAAAAAAGAAAATAAGGCCTGTACACATTTATTACTATTCCTGATGGCACAAAATCAATCACAAAGTCCAATACCTATAGTCTTTTTACTGTTCATTATATATACCCACCTGTATGATGGCCCCAAATTATCAGTAAACTGGTTTTTTGGGGTTTATTTTGGGGGGTTTTGGGGTGGGTTTGGTTTGTTGGGTTTTTTTAATCTATTAACCTCATCTCGTTCTCACAAATGCACTACATGCCCAGAGAGAAGGTAAACATAGGGCCTGATGATGAAGTGCAAAAGTTTCTTGCTATTTCCATTATTAACAAGATCACTTTCACTGACACTGTGAAGAAAATAGTGTATATTCTCTTAGAGCGCTTAAGTTTCCAAATGGAGAATCTTTGCATTCCTATAAGATATTTTACTGTTAGGAGTGTAAATGAGCACAAGAAAGCTTCAAATGTGTTTGAAGGCTTGTAGGGAGAGGTTGCATATTTTATTTGACAAATAGACAGAAAAAGTGGACAAGTTATCAGCTGCAAAAAGTCCTTCTTTGGGTCTGAAATAGAACTTTCTTCCACCTGTCATTTGTAACAGCTTTAAAACCTTCTCTATAAAATATATATTTTGGGGGAAGTCATTCCACAAACAATTTGAATTTAAAAGACTCCATTTAAAAGATTTTGCCATTGAGAGGGAAAAATTTAAGGACAGTGCCACCCCAATAGAAGCTGAATGATAAATGATCTCATTCCTAATGGATTACTGAGAGATTTCGGGGGCGGGGGGGGGGGGGAAGGAAGTAACAAAGCTATTACATGAAAGCTGTTTGTAAGTTATATGAAGATAGTGAAATAGGCATATGAAAACAAGCAGCACCACTGTGGTCATTAAAGCAGCTAAAACTAGAAGACATGTTTACCAAGCATTTAACTTCAGAGACTTTTTTTATTATGGTGATTGTGTTTAATTAGGGAAAAGTAGAAGGATGTATCTTTGTATGATATAGGATTTCAGAAGACAGTACAATCTCATTGACTATACACTGTCATGGTCTCGCTCTGCCCATATGGAAGCCCTTACAGACTTGTATTGAAATACATGATTAACTATAAACTCACGTGTTACCTGGTTGACTTGAACAGGATTAGTCATTTATTCAGATACATTCGCATGCTGAAGCGCCAATAGGGCACTAAACATCTTTTACTTATGCCAGCACGAACTCTTACAGAAATGTTGCTTCGCATCAGCATGAGACAGGAATGCAGAATTTAACACCGATTACAAACTGGCTCTTCCTTTAGCTGTTGCCAAATAACAAGGTATTATTTGTTGCTTCCTAGGTATCTTGGTGATTAATGAAGTTTAAGAAGGGCACCTTCACTAATAATATGTGCCTCACATTGATCATGTTTCCAGCAATCATTAGTATTCATTAGCAGCAGTCAACTTCTTAATTCCTTTTTGCTTAAGTCCAAATTATTGTAAGTTATTTACAACACCCTGTAGGAAAGAACAAAGCTCTCACAAAATCTTAATGGCTTATTCCCAGATCTTCATATACCAGCACTTCTGGGAAATACATGCACACTGCAAAAATATCCTAGCTGCTAGTCCACAGAATTAACTGCACATAAAACTCTCCATACAGAGTAAGCAGAAGATAAGCTTGCATCAGGCACATGGCAGAAATACAAGATACAGGACGGCAAAATAACTTCCTCTCTCACATCTCACCCTCTCCTGTAAATTCAGTTTTGTAGCCTTCTCCTTCTCCAGGCTGTCTGATGCAGTCTCTTTGGACTGTAGGTATTTTCTTACAGGATCATTTTATCATACAATTTGTCAATATAATTTCATCGGTAAGTTCCCAAGCCAGTCTCATACTAGGAGCTCATCCAACATGCCTATCTGTTTAAAATACATAAAATTACCTTTTCTCTTTTTTTCTGCTCCCCTAATCACTCCTATCTATGCTGACTTTCCTTCTACCCCTGTGTTGGATTTACCTGGTGAGGTGTTGGCGGCGGGGGGAGCTGCAGGGTGGCCTCTGTGAGGAGAGACTGGGGCTGCCCTGTGCTGGACACAACCGGTACCAGCCAGTTCCAGCCAGCTCTGCAACGGCCATGCCACAGGGCACAGCTGAGCCCATCAGAGATGCTGGTGGAGCCTCTGTGAGAGCGTATTTAAAAAAGGGCAGAGGAGGAAGGAGAAAAAAAGTACTGAAAACCAGCAGTGTGAAAATCAGGGTGAGAGAAGGAGAAGGGTGAGGAGGTCCTCCAGGCACCAGAGCAGAGATTCCCCTGCAGCCCGTGGGAGAGACCACGGAGGACCAGGGGAAAAGTGAGGGACGGAAGGAGCGGCCGAGAGAAACCGCTGTGTACTAGCCATACCTGCCACCCCCAGAGCTGCTCAGGGAGGGGAGAGGAGTCTGGAGGGAAGGATTGAGGTTAAGCAACGGAAAAGGGGGAGGAAGTGTGTTGTTTTAATTTTTGTCTTTTTGTTTCTTACTACCTGAGTCTATTTTAATTGCGAATAAAAATTATTTTTCCCCAAGTCGAGTCTCTCTTGCCTGCGACAGTAATTGGTAAGGAATTTCCCTCTCTTTATGTCAACCCAAAAGCCTTCTCATCCCATTTTCTCCCCCTGCCCTGCTGAGGAAGGGGAGTGATCGAGCAGCTGGGTGAGCATTTGGCTGTTAGCCAAGGTTAAGCCACCACAACCACAGAAACAGGGCAAAGGATATACCACAGTATCTGCCTATACGTCTACACAAACCCAAGAAGTGGTGAAATTATTTCCCCATGTTTCACCTGGCTGCGTTAACAGGCTTGTACTGAGATTGATGGGAAAAAAAGCCCTACGAGCTTAGTTGCAAGTTGAGGACAAGACCTAGCTCACATTCTACAAGCTCAGATCACAGAAGTCATACGTCTGTATCCACACATGCGCACTTAATAGTACTTTTAAAAAATGTTTGAACAAATACATTTCACCTTACATAAGCACTAACACCGTAATGTACTACATGCAGGAATGCTAAATCCTTACATTACTGTAGTTTACACTGAAGACCAACCATTGCTAGACTGATACAAAAGAATATATCCTCAACTTGTAACTTTTTCCCACTAACCTTTAACTAACTCTTTATTTAAGTGAGGAAGGGAATGTAAGTGGATTTCAAAGACTTATTCACAATGATATCATCCTATTATTTCAAAACCTACTTGGGATATTGCTAGGTCTTTCTAATCAGGTTCTCCACTTTACATTCTGTGTATAAAAAGTATTCCAAATAATATCCATACATCCTCCTTATCACTTCTCTCTTTTGGTTAAAATATTCAAATGCTACAAAACAAAGCATCAGAGTTATAAGGTTTATGAATACGTATCCCATCTGGCATTGGTTGCCAGAGTCTGTGGTTCCTAACTGCAAGTAGATGAGTAAATCTGAAATTATAATTCCTGCAAAGACTGTCAGGATGACATACATTTGCTAAAAATCTGTAACACTATATGAAATACACTAGAAACATTGCATGCCTCAAGATGCAGTGTATATATACTCCATAACAGGAGTTCAAATATAGGAAAACAAGTTAAGTCTATGATAATTTTTGCACTGAGGGATATAAATAAAATATAATACCATAAACACAGAGACTGTCTTTTGGAGAGTGAGTTTCTAATCCCACTATTGAATTTAAATGAAACTGAAATATAGTGGTTCACAACTGTAGAACACAAATGTACAGGAAAAACACAGACCTCAGGTCAGAAGACTGTTGAAGAAGAAATAGTTCACTGCATTTGCAATTATTAGAGATTTCTGCTGGCACTACATTCAGGAAAGACTGATTCTTTCTTCCTAAGGTGAACTTACCATGTAATACGAGAAGTAAAACAAAAGCACCGTCAAAGTTTTACTAACCCAGTGTACCAACACTCATATTCTCTCGCTATTTGTAGTCTTGCGTTTCTTGTGCCTAATGGAGCTTTTTGGAGCCATCTCATATATATTTAAACCTGCCCAGCTAGCCCTAGGCCGACTCACATAAATGGAGGTCCATAACATACTCCTCTAGCCAAGGAGTTTATTGTCTTTTCCACTCTAGGCTCTCTCTTCTCCTCTCTTTTCACATCAGTGGAGAATAGCAAGGGAATGGGGAGAGCAAGAACATAAGATTTGGATGTAGATTTCAATATGCAAGGCTGAAAACTTTTCCACACTGTGGTCTGCGGAGCTCAACCCTGCCAATCACTGTCACGAAGACTTTCTGCACCCAACAAGGTGGCCAGTAACTGCCAAAGCTGATTTCTCTCTATGATCCAAGCAATGTACTGTGCTGTGATATGATATGCTTTCTGATGTAGAAACTTGATTTTGATGAACACTTCTGTGTCATAAAAAGAAATAACTAACATATCTTCCTTTTCTTAAGAGCTAATTTGAAAGCCTGACAGCTAATAACATATGCATGCTTGTACATACACACCTCCAAGCAGCAGCTATTAACAAACCATTCTGGCTATTTGGGTTTTCCTGTCAACTTTTCAGGCCTGAGAAAAGAGTAGGCAACCTCAGACTTGTCCATATGAATGATCATGGAGGTATTTGTCATGCACAGGCCCAGTTTCATCCATAGGCTAACTACGGATTCACCTGTGTGGATTGGCATATGGCATACAGCCAAAAAACAAAGCAGCACTTCAGCCTTCAGTTATACAGAAGACAGTGAGACATAGTAAATAACCTGACCTAGCCAAATGGTTAAGCAGCTAAGACATTCATTTTCCACTGGATTTCTTTGTAGCAAAGAAACAGCTAAATAAATAATAAAGCAGATTTTAGAGAAAGGCTTGAAAAATTAATGGAAATCTGAGTGATCAAGCCTGGAAAAGCCTGATGTGAAGCTAGCTGCATAGCTCTGATCAAATCAGAATAGTCAGGGAACTGTTTCACATCAATGCAGACATCTCTGGGAATACATTTATAGTGACACCACTTCAGCACACTTTATTAGACTTGTTAAGATACATTATAATCATATCTGACAAATAAGTAAGTTTGGATCTATTCCAAAATGAATCTACATATCACTATAGTTAATTTACATGCTGACTTAAAAATATGAAATTATGCAGTAGACATAATTGCCTCCTGAAAGGTAAAATATAAAAGCAAAATAAACCAACCAATAAAATAATTTGCTTTTCAGATGATATAACTCTTAAACCTCCTCTGAACCCTGGCAATACAAAACAACTTATGATGAAGGAAAAGAGTTCAGCAATTCCACTTCACTTGTCCTGTTGCTGGGTTCTGAAAGCTGAAGCAAATTAAGGGATGTGACCTTATAACAGAAAGCTTTATTCTCACTACTACTTAAATATACAAAATAAAAGCAAGGATTGCTTGGCGCTGATATTCAGGGAACTCCAGGTAGCACTGAATACTAACACTGCATTACTGTTCTTTCTTCAACACCCTGCTTTTTCTGGCTCAAACTTTAGCCAATTGTGTTGACATTTCCTACACTGGGTTGGTCTCTCTCTCTCTCTCTCTCTGGTTGAGCTTTTCTTTTTCATTTTTGATACTTTCATCCTGATCAGCTCAGCCATGTCTGACGCTGGCAGTGGGAGATAAGAGTTTTGCACATGTAAAATAGTTCCCAGACTTTTTTGTTTTGAAGCCTGCTAGCATTTCCACACTTCCCACACACGTAAGCAAGCACTCAAAGATTAACAAGCAAAAGAATCTATTCTCTGTAATTGAACTGGAGCCTCTCACAGCTCAAACTGTTGGATTTTGTGACCAAACTTTACAGGCATTGTATCTCTGTAGGAAAGTGGGTATTAAATTCTGTTTGTAACTATACAGTGTGTGTTCCAATACTATAGACTGAGTAAGCACGTCCCATTCTTTGGTAGTAAGGATGGAGAAGGGTTTTAATGATAATCACTGCTACAAGATGCAATAAGGTATCGGTATTAACAGCAGAGATCTTTTGTCTCCTTGCACTCTGCTGGCATTCTAGCACCACTGAATCACAAGCTAAGGAAAGAAAGAAAAGGAGCTGTCTGAAACTGCAGAGAAAGTGCCAAAAAGCTGACTGTCAAAAGAAGAGGAAGCTGATGGTCAGGAAGAAAACAGGATTAGTTAGTATTTATGAAGGATAAAGAGCTGACGCTAGGGAGGGCAGAACCAACGAGGAGCTGATTAAGGAAGCTTAGGTTTTATAGTCAGTACATTCTTGCTGCGGAACAGCACATAATCATAACGTACGTGCAAGAAGAGGCTAAATGCCTGGTATTTCTTAACTTTTAAAGATATGTATAATTTTGTTTCACTTTTATTTTGTATATGTTTGGTGGAACATATACTGCTGAGAGCAGGTGCAGAAATGAAATTTCAGTTTCTGGGAAATTTTTATTTTCAAGAAAAATAAGACTGAATCAGGACAATAAGCAAAACTTTAAAGTGTGTACTTATTGCCAAACTATGGCATTTCTAGAATGAAATATCCACTCCAAGGTACCAATCTACTTGCTAAACTGATCAGTGGTCACACTAGAGCAGGACACCCAAGCAGCTTTGGCAGCTCTAGATGGATATGGATAAAATATCTGTCAGTTCCATGGCTATTCACCTCTGACTAGCACAACAGATTTTTATTCTGACTATGGATCTTAATTTTGGTCTGTACCTGCCACAACTTCTATCACAGCTCATTAGGGATCTCCTACAGTCAGAAAATCTGGAGACCAGATGCCAAGCAAGTCGGCCAGCCTAGAGATCTAGTCTAGAAGCCATGGCTTATGAAAGCACATGGTAAGTGATCCCAAATACATGACCCCAAGAAGTGTTGGGGGCTTGGCAACCCATCTGCATTCATCTAGAGCCAGATGAGCAATTTAAGAGAAAATGAAGTTTCATTATGAGCTCATAAAAATGAAACCACTTACGTGAAATACTTCCAATCAGACAATTTGGCAAATTCAACAATTGAAAAAGTCCCAAAATACAAGACCCATGGCTAGTACAACCATCTGGTAAATAAATGCAAGAAAAGGTCTCATTTTCATGTTGTCCTCCTCCTTCGCTAGGTCATATCCTCATAAATTCCTGAAAACTCTATTAAAAGAATATAAACATCCGTTCCCTCCTATGGGAAAACACTCTATATTGTAAACGCAGCACTTACTACAATTTATAGTTTGCTACCATGCTACACAATGGACATACAGCACGTTACTGTAATGTATGTAGCATCAGTGTTACAGTTTTTTAAAATCATACAAAAAGTGGATATTTATTGAGAAGAAAATCTGAACCTCTAACAATGCACAGTTGTTGGGGATGATAGAGAAAAATCATATAATATATTTCACTCTGGGACTTCGGAGTAAATGCTTCAAATAGAATGTACTTTCTGGATGATGAAGAACACACAGAGCAAAGCCCCACAGAGAACTAATGACACCAGAATACAATTACAATTACAACTGATCCAAAGACTGCTCTCCAAAAGCAAACATTTTTTAGAACTGCTTTGGGATCTATGTGGCAATTTAAGGTGGCTTCTTTAATGATGGAAATCTTACAACAATGGGAAAAGCTCTGTGCCATAAACTTGAAAAATGTTTACTTCTCCTTTCCCATATAACACACAAGCATTTTGATTACCACTCTACACTAAAAGGATGTTTCAATTTAAAGCTCTTCAATAGGCTGCCAGGAATGCTCTGCTCAATGATAAGTCTATTGTACAAGACAAGCGAGGAGAGCATTACCTTTGTAAGTGGCCAGGAAAGTATGTTATTTACAGTCAAGTGACAAAACAAAAAGGTATGTGGAAAACGTCAAACAGAATCCAAGACCACAAGCATTAACAAAGAGTCTGAAAAAACACACAATTTTTTTTCCCGTCCCCCCTCCCCCAGCCCCATCGGTCTTTATATACTTCGAAGTTTAGAAGTGATACAAAATCTTCTAATTGAAGACTCAAAGCAAAAATGTCTCAAGATGATGTCTAGTCAAACAATGATAATCACCAAATGAACTATTTCAGGTGAGTGCAGAGGAGGATGGTTAAAGATTACCTACAACATATTTGACACCTATCAATGATAAAGATGTGTAGTAACATTGACTCAGGATGCTTTGTGATGTGTTACATCTATTGATATGTAAATGGACTCTGAAGTACGGCTCCACAAGCAGTTGCACAGGCATGATCTCATTGGCACAGCTCACACAACCGGAGTGCTACGAGGAATATGGGCTCTCGAGGAAGGACAGGAGGGGAAGGTAAGAAAGAGGGCCAAAGAGCAGCTTAGACACATGCAGCTTTCCTGCAGAACTTGTTACAAGCTAGTTCAGAGCTTATGGGTAAGGACCAGAGAACAGACAATCATGGGCGGCATCATGGTGGGTGTCTCCTACAGATTACCTGAATAAGAAGACAAGCTAGATTAACCCTCAAAGAACTGGAGGCTGCCTCATGATCACAGGCTCCACTTCTCACTGGGAACATTAATGACCGAACATTTGCTGGAAGGACAACATGGCAGGACACAACAATATCCAGGAGATTTCTGGTTAATGAGAATTTTTTGACACAGGTGATCAGCAAGTTAACCAGGAGAGGCTCACTGTTGGACCTACTACCTCATAAATAAGAAAAACTGTTTGAGGATGTGGAGGTCAATGACAGCCTTGGCTGCAAAGACGATATGATGGAGCTTAAGATCCTGAGAGAAGTGGATAACAGTAAACAGCATAATTACAGCCCCAGACTTCAGGAAAGCAGATTTCAGCTTGTTCAGGGATCTGCTTAGCAGATCACAATGGTAGACTGCCCCGAAGTGCAAAGGCGTCCGGGAGAGCTGGCTCATCTAGAAGCAGGGTCTCAGAGAGTGAAGCGTTCCAATAGAGAGCAAATGGACACAAACAAGTCCATGTGACTTGAGGGTGTCAAGGGAGCTTGTCAGTGGCATTGAGAGGCCATTCTCTATCATCGTCTCTGAAACACTATAGGAGCCACAGGAACTGCCCAATGGACAGACCCTGAGCAATTTGCTTGAAGTCTTCACCACTTCAGCAGGGGGGGCTAGATCAGATGACCTCCAGAGAGGCCTTCCAAACTAAATCATTCTATGTTTTTACAATTAAGCTGAAGATATTTTGGCAAAATACAGGGTTATTTAGAATATCAAGGCCAATTTTGAAAACAAAAATAAGAACACATGTACATGAATGAGTACTGCTTTAATCTTTCTTCCTAATGCTGTAGGTATACTATGATAAACACAAAATACAGATGTACTGCATTTGAGAGAGAGAGACAATATAAACAAACGTAATACACCTGTTAATAAAAACGCATGTCTTATACAAAAATTTAAATGAAAACGCACTGTATTAGAAACTATTTTCTTTGTTAAATAACTTGTGCAATGCTTGTTATTGCATTTATAACAATCTACCACTGGCAACAGATTACAGGCCTAATACTCACTGTATAGAAAAAAAACTCTTTCACAAGTATTTTGTGAAATACTAGTCTCCTATTTTTCATTATGGTTCTCTCATGCAAAAGTCTAAGCACTAGCGGAAGGCCTGTAAAATGCATATAGATTATTCCAATGTCTTTATTGTAAACTGGATCAGACTCAAAGATCAGGAATGGTAACAGAGGATTGACTAATCCCTCAACACAAGTAATGAAAAAAAATCCTTATAAATTAGTCATTGTAAGAATGCCTTACCTCACTTTCACCAGGCTTTGTGGTGGCTAAACTCCCTGAAAGACCGAGGAGAGGTAGAAGTTTATCTATGACCTGAAAAAAAAAAAAAAAAAAAAAAAAAAAAAAAAAAAATCTGTTTGGTGAAAATTTACAAATAGTTTACCCATAGGAAATCTGTGTCAGTCCATCAGGAACCTAAGTTTTTTAGAGTTTGTCTTTACTGTATGTTTTGCTTACACCTGAGTGTAGAGCTCTGACTTGGTGAGCCATCTGACCCACTGCCACTGTGTTGACAATAATACATACCATTAACTCTCACAAGGAAGACAGCAAATAACAAACACTACTCCTCAGGTGGCCCTGACTTTGGAAGGAAGTTGACAACTGACAACTGCCAATTATTTCATCTTTTGTGCACATTTCCCTCTGGGACACAAACAGTATCCACTGCAGAACATTTGTAAGCTCAAAATGTCTTCATTCTTTTGATGCATATGCTGCCCAAGGAATTTCATTACAGCGGGTTTTCTTTGAATGATTTACATTTGTAAGCATCAAGTAGACAAGAGAGATGAGAAATAAAAGAAAAATAAATGTTAATGTTGGTAACGAGAAAGTAGACATGATACATAACTTTTATAATAACAAATAAATATTACCCATTTTGTTTAAAAATTGCAACATTTCATCATGGCAAATAATCATCTGTCTTTGTAAAGTGACCAGAACAATAGCTTAGGAGCATTCTGGGAGTTTACTATAGTCTCAGTCAAACATGGCATGTAAACATGAGTTCAATTTTTAAGAACTTGTACAACCCTGGTGACTTCAAAAAGATATAAAAAATGGACAAAGTGCATGTTTTACATGTTTTAGCTGACCACAGTGACATTATTCACTCGTTTAGAAACTTTTTTGGCTATAGATATGTCTAAGCAAAGCACGCTTCTCAGACCCACTGTAAGGAAGACCGTTTTGAAGTACACATTTGTATTTTGGAAACCCCAATAATTACATCACTGTTATTCGAAATCTGCTTGTTTATTTTACCATGCTAGCTTGTGACAGTAATATCATTCTAGGAAAAAAAAAAAAAAAAAAAAAAGGAGTTACTGGCATGTCCAATCAAAATAATCACAAACTGTATTTTAAATGATAGCACATCTCTTCTCTTTTCCAAGCAGTTGCCATAGCTCACAAGACTGGGGTGGGAGGCACTCAGTGCAGATTTCTAATGACAACTTCTATTTTACCAGTCAGGAAACAGTTCACAAACTAGTATCAAAGAAATAAAGGTATAGTTGGATTTTAAAGCAAAAAGCCCTTTAGCTCAAGTTTAGTATTTACTATTGCATTCAACTACAAGTACCAACGTACTTGGTTTGTTACACAACCACACTTTCTCTTCAGGAAAAAGCAAATGCTAAATAAACAACTCCAGATATGCTTTTTCATAAGATGTATCTATTGAAGTAAGAAGTTCCAAAAATGTCAAGTAAAGATCAAGAGAAACAAGCCACACAAAATGAAACTCTATTACATTAACCGTTAACAAAATGCTTAAATTTTGGTACTCTAGTATCTCAAGGACAGTTTCAGGCACTTGCTTATCATAAGTATACACTTATGTGCTCTTCAGAAAAAAGGCCTATACTGGTTTTGTTCAGATGTTGCCCATTTTAAATAAACACAACAGTAAAAGGGTATCCCCCTAAATCCATCAAACAATTGCCCTTCTACAGCTTCTTGCAATAGTTTTGCATGTGAATTGCCATATGTACAGTATTGTTGATGATAAGTGTTGGCACAGCAGGAACTCCATAATAAGCCACAGAGACAGTAAGCTATTGCAGCAATTCACCAAAGAGACAAAGAATTCTAGCCATGAAGTAATCTGTCTACACAAGTCTAGGAAAATCAGGGAAAATGACATCTTCACTGAGGCAAAAAATGTTCCAAACATACCAAACCATGTAAATCATTCCAGGAAAGCACATGTTCATCTTCATGAAGAGAGTACTCACTGACAGGTAGATCATTCACAGCACTGGCAAGCATGTTAAAAGTTCTCCCTTCTTTTACTTGAGTTTCCAACACTATGCTTACTTCATACGGATAAGTTTGAGAGAGTAAAATAATCCAGCAACAATAACTGCTGTCAGAGAGATTCTTCTCATATTACATACTCAACATATATATTTTTTTCTGATTAACTAGACTAAGACTTGCAGAAAGAGCTTTTGATACTAACCAACTGGGGGATAGAGTCCCATGTCAGTTAAGTCCAAAGCAATTCACACTAAAGAAAGAGAGTTAAACCGTACATTCAGAGATAATCACTGAACCAAACTAACATTGTTCAGAAAAAAGATCTTTAAGTCACTGCGGCCAGCTCTGAAAAAAATATAACCCATGTAATTATTATATTATATCCAGGAATTCTCCTGGATTTAAATCCATGGAAGAATGGCATCTCATACTGCAGCCATTCTGGTCACTCATCTCGAAAAAACAAATGAGAGAATTAGAAAAAGCACAGAGAAAGGGAATAAGGAGATTAGGGAAGAGAACACCATAAAAGGACTGCCTAGGACTCTTCAGTGTGAGAGAGAGGCATTAGACTACTACAAAGATGTATAAAATCATGAACAATAGTGAGGAAAATAAATGTGGAATGAACGCTCACCATTTCTCACAGTACAGGAATTGAGAAACCTTCAATGCAATTATTAAGTAGCATATTAAAAGTCACAGAAGGAAGTAATGCTTAAACTAATTTTTAACACAATACATAATTAAATTGTGAAATTCATTGCCACAAGACAGGGTGAAACATAAGAATATTTCAAAAAAGTACAAGCTAGTCACAATCAAATGCAATGAATGCTTTTCAATGCAATTTCCAACTCAATAAATCCCTGCCATTGTCTGCCAGAAGCCGAAGAATAAACAGGGGAAGGATCACTCTGCACCTCCACCATTTCTAATACTTTTTTCTGCAAACATTTAGTGAAAAAATCTGCAGCTCCAGGTGTTAGAAACAAGATATAGTGTATGACAACTCTCAAATTCACATGATCTCCTTAAGAACCCTGAAGGAAATCAGAGAGTGCACTATATTAAGGGGGTTTTCTTTACATAGGTGAATTAACTAACTAATCAAGCTTAAATGCAGAAGTGCTGAAGACTGAAAGATCTACCCCTTTCAATGATTGCTGTGTTTTCAACATCATGTATAACAATACTAGTTTCTAACAAGGGCAGACAAATATGACTAATTGTTAAGATGGAGACATTTTTATGAAGTCATTTCTCAAACCAGCACTGGAGTCTCAAACTCACTAAGCTTGCTGATGAACTAAACTTCTCAAAATCCTGCTTAAACAATGAGCTACCTATTTTGTACCCTGGACAATAAGAGTTCATGCCATACATTTCTAACCTTTTAATACTGCAATAAATGACAGCCAAGACATATGAAACCATAAAAAACCCCAAACTCCAAAAGTACAAAATTATAGCATGTTGAGATTTTTTTTTCTCTTCACTGACCCACTGGTAAGCTTGGTGAGTACCCTTCTGATTACAGTTAACAGAAATTGATATATTATTTTCTTTTTTTCTGAGGAACTATAGGAACTAGAACAAAAAGACAGAGCTTCACTTCCATTTAACATCATGCTACAGCTACTGTAAAGAAAGCCTGTATAATTCCTAAAAAAAAAAAAATCCATGTAAAAATTACATGCTCTCTGCATGCTATATTCAAGCTAAAAGGAGATAGAGTAGAACTACCTACAACCATCATGGTTTTACACAGTATCCTCCAAATATTCACAAAATCCTATGCTAATGTACCATGTATACAGTCATCTTATGAGCAATGACCACACTGTGGAATAATATGTAGAATACTATCCTGCTACTATATTGACCTTGAAAGTGAATGAATGCAAAGATCTACAGTTACCGATGTTACAGTCTCATCAGTAGCACTTTTACGAAAACCGAAGGGTTGGCATCAATTAAGATTCTCGTAAGAGCTCAGTGTTCAAAAGGCATTTGGCTGTGGAAATCCAAACGTAGAAGATCTCTGCCATGAATTATTTCTTGTTTACAACATTTGAAATAAAATATAATCATTTGAGCTATATTTAAATTACAAGAGTGCCAAAAAAAGGAGTCCTGAATGCCTAAAGAACTGAAGCACTGATGTAGTCCTTTTGATTCTAGGATCACAAGCTCCCTGAAAACACTTTCAGATACTTTATAAGTTGCAAATGCCTCTATAACTGAAATGTTGCTTTAAGGAAAACAGACAACCACAAACTAATTTAATCTGCAACAACAGTAACTCTTAGCTAACATGGTCATAACTGTAATTTCCATGTGAAGTTCTGGTCTGTAGCAATCTACAGACTGTAGCTGCTCCAGAATGAGTATGTGTCATATCATAACAGAAAAAAAGTTTGTTGGGCTGATATACTCTGTTGTGCAGAGAACGACCACAGGTCTTTCCACCCACCCTTACAATGCAAATGATAGTGCAATGGACTTAGTACATATCAAAAGTTCATCTACTGAATTAAAAATATTTAAGTTATTGTAGAAGCCTTCAGTAAACATAAGTTTTAAGATCTTAATGTGGTCTTAAAACCATAGATTATTATCTTATTAAAAATCTTAATGAGATCTCAATTTGAGGTTGGACAAAAATGAATTAAACATCATCTGGTAAGTTAACCAGGTGGGTCTTTATGAACCTGTTCAACAACTTGTTTTCTCTCAATTCATATTATACACTACTTCTTTCTGTCTAGAAGGTACCACTGACACGAAAAATCTCCCTGTTGCTAAAAATACTTCGCAAAAATACTTTTTCTGATTGCTATTGCAATTTCTAATTGATATGGCTAGTATTCCATGGTTTGGATCTATTCTTACATTTTTGACAACCTATTTTAGCCATTAATTTAAAAATAGAAATGTGTTCCTCAGGAGATGGATGCCATTCTCTTTTTCTTTTACATGTCCTAGAAAAATGTGGCCTTGATACTAATTAATCCTATGTTCATGATGATTAGATATACCAAGAATCATAAGTAGATAGTTTGAGTTAAAACTATTATTAATTATGACTAATGCCACGTGTCCTGAGTATTTCCTAATCCAAACAGCTATTATGTATTAAATTGATACTTTAAAGATTAGAACTGTATTTTCTATAAATTTCTATCAACTCTTTTAGCAGAGCTCCCCACTAGTACTTTAATGTACACTTGCTTTAAAAACAAAGTCTTTTCAGGCTGCAAATATTTACTCATTAATTGTCAATCTTTTCTGTTTCCCTGTTCTGCTTTGTCATAAACCACTTTCCTTGGGAATCCCTAAGGCATCCCTCTTTACCCTAAGGAATGCCTCCTTCCCATCAGTAGATCTAATTGGGGAATGTTCTTCTCTCCTAAAAAAACCCAAACAAACAAATCCCCAAACAAACAACAAACAAAACCCAACAAAAATAAACAAACAAACAAACCATCACCCTCCCCCCCCCAATATCTTTCAGATAGTTATAATAAAATGCTTCAGATAATGAGTACTTCTAAGGCATGTTCACAGTTACTAAGCAGACCAGACCTGGAAGATCAGACCTACAACAAAATTCTCTAAAACACGCAAGAACATCAAGTTCTTTAAGTTTCAAGTAGGAAACTGGATGCTCCTTTGGGGCACTTTGGGGGGGGGGGGGGGGAGCGGCGGAATCAAAGATCTTACTCTAACTGTCTGTACAAAGAAACCATCTTTGAATTTTTCAGGATTGTAGTGAAGAACACAGCAAAGAACATGCATATCCTGTAAACACCTAGGAGACTAAAATGTGCTGACAAAAAAAAATCTATATGTGGTATAGTTCACTCACCACAAAATTTGTGAATGAACAAAATTGACTGACAACAAAAATCTGCAGTTCTCTGCCTAAGAGTGGTACGCTTCACAGGGAAATGTAACGAGCCAACTCCCCACAAGCAACAGAAAAACTTAAATTCAAAATTACATACAGCATTTTACTTTCTAATTAAATGCTTGCTACATTTCGGATTTGATAAGGTGTGGCCACTCACAAATGATACTTGTAATGTATGTTACTTGTCCACGTTTGGTCATTTCTTTCTCCCAAAACAAATATTTAAGTAGTTGAAAAGGTTGTGAAGGAAAAAGTCAACAACAACAACAAAAAAATATTAGTAAGAAGCGCCTTCATTCTCTCTTGTTAAGATTTGAAGTGAGAAAGTGAAGAATCGTTAAATATATTCTGTGCTTGGCTGGTATGCAAAACTTCACGTCAATGGACATTCAGTCAGCAAAATGAATATAAATTCATAAAAAAGATCTGCAGTGTAGATAAGAGAGCTGCAGTGAGGACTGGAGAAGGGAATTTTGCCTCAAGGATAGCATAGAAAAGAACATATATGTCAAGTTCAGAACAGATGTTAGAAAGCTTATCAGGAGATTAAGCTGGTGAAATGGCCTGAAACACAATACCTTCCTACATCTTTTAAGACGCTTAGCAAGATGCATCAACACCAACCAAGTACGTGCAAGGAGAAAGAGGAAAATTTCTTTTGTTGTTTCCATTTCCTACATATTCCTTAACCTATCCTGAATCTGTGCTGCTGCTTCTTAATAAAGAAGCTACCTCTCAAAGCGTATCAGCCAGCTTTCTATCTCCCTCCCCTGTGTAATTCAGTCTTCCTCCTAGGGACTGCACTACTATAACACTAGCTATAGATTTCCCTCTCCTCAGTGATGAATGATCCTAGTCTGGACTATTACTTTCCTTTCTGCAAGAATTCCACAAAATATTGGAAAGTACAGGCTAACTGTACAACATCAGACTGAAGAGAGCAAGAGCACGAGAGCTCGCAAGACAGTGTGAGCCCATGAGAAGAGTTAGTAGCTCCTTCTCTAACAGTCTATTGCTGGAATCTCCAAAAAGCACATGGTAGGAAAACGAATTTCCTTCTTTCCCCTATTTTCTACACTGAATGTAGAATTTGGGCTTTCACATCAACACTGGACTTTCAGGCACCATATTAGCCACATAAGAATACAGAAAAATACCTCTGTTTACTTACATAATTCTAAAACTAATTGTCATTCCTACTTTATTAAACTTTCACCAACCAATTTAATTTCTCTTCCTTGGTAACCTAAGAAAAGCTAGTATTGATTACACCAGATCATTTCAAGTAGTGGATAGATGTGCTTAATGCACTGCTTTTCAAAATATATAAATGAAAAATTATCTTTTTTTTTTTAAATCTTCATTCTCCATAGCTAATTTCAATTTAACGTTTTTGCATTGCATTTTCAACTTTTGTTTCTGTCTTTTTACACTTAACCCATCACTTTCATGCTTGCTCAAGTAAGTATAATTGAAATTTAAAGTTTTTGACAGCAGAATCTCTAATTAAGTCTGCATAAATTAGACAAAATAATGTGGAGACAATCTTTTTTGAAGATTGAGAATCACAATATGCATAAATGAATGTATAAAGTAAAAGCAATTAATACACAATTCTGTGGGTTTTATGGTTTAATATTAAAAGCTATTGTTGTAATATTGTAGACCTGCTATTTCAAGAAATTAGTGAATTGGTCAATAAGAAATCCCATCCAACAACTTAGCTTTTTCTTCATCAAATTATATTAAAATACATTTTCATATGGTACCCTGAAATTCTTGTGTATCAGCAGCTGTATTATTCTCCTTATCCTACAAGCAAAGTAACAGAGATTAATTGCTTTGTCAACCAACAAAGCAATACGATCCTTTTATTATGCTAAGGTTTCTTTTTTTACCATCGAGATTATATTTGCATTATTTTCCTGCTTTTTGAAGATCAGATGGTCAAGTCAGTTCAGGAGCACTGTTAGCTTCTTGGCTGATGCTAAGTTCCCAAACACCACAGCTATGAGCAATTCCACCTTGGCTGGGATTTGCTCATGATTTCATCACTTCCTGGCTGAACTACGTAACGTGATATACTAGACCATGATGAAGAGAGTCTTTCCTGGTCAGGGAAGATATCTAACACTTAACAGTGTAGCATTAACTGTTATGTAAGCATACCAGATGTGTCCAGATGTCCACTTAAAAAAAAAACAACAACAAACTACAAAACTCAGAGGCTTCCTAATTATCATATTCAAAATTTTCTTGTCTTCTGTGTTAAAGTGCTCTGTCATCTAGTCCAAGGGCATCTAAAAGACTCCCTGATGTCCAGGATAAAGACCAAGTCAACAAGTTCTGGCACAGCTAAGATCTCTGTAACAAGTTCAACTACATGTGGGACAAAACTTTCAAGGTAACTCTCCCAGGAAATAGGCACAATCCCAAATCTCACTATGCTTTGCTCCAAGTGCAAAGAATATATCTTTGCCAGACCAAAACACTCTAACTTCAATAAGAGACAAATAAAAAAACAATAAAAACAAGAACAAAATATCTCATGTTGAACAAAACAAGTCATTTCACTATATACATTTCTCTTTCAACAGTAAGTATAAAAGATTAACCAACCCATGACAGATCACTCATTGTTTAATGTACCTGCTGGCACTTCTGTAACTCATTAATTACTGTAATAAAAGAATCTGTTCAGACCTAGAGTAGATGTTTAGAATCACAGAATAACCAACGTTGAATGTGACCCTCTGGATGTCATCTGGTCCATCCTCCTACCCAAAGGCATTTTAGCTTTCTTAAGATTTTTCTGTGGTCTTCACTTCTCTAACACTGAATTAACAGAATTTTATTGATAGAAACTCATGAAGGAAAAGATGAGAACATCCATGGAAGGGCATGCTGTGGTGCAATGCCACCAAAACCAAGCTGTCCTTCTCTACAGAACGGAATGCGCAAAGCATTTACCAGTCAAATCAAAATGGCTCTTCCCTGTAATCTCTAATAAACTACCTTCTAATCGATACCATTTGTCATAAATGTCAGTACAAATGGCAAAAGAGAAAAAGCAAGGTTTATTCATTTATTTCATTACTCTTCCTTAACACATTTGTCCCTAGACTTGCAACCATGCAGAGCACACCAGCAATAGTGAGAAAGGCCGAAGCAGCAGCTGAAGCAGCCTGAGCACTGACATACACTTTGTCTAGATTCTGAACGGCACAATCAGATGATTGGCCATTAGCCCCAAATTTTTCTTCCATTGCCTTCACAACCCTGTGGACTTTATTTTACTCTTCCACTCTTGCCCTCCCTTATGCGCTTCATTCTACTCTCTTATTTCTCACAAGTTAAACCATTATCCTTCACACAGCAATTTCTACTCCTCTTCCCTGAAAAACAAAGTAGTTCTAGAAAAAAATACAGTATCTTACCATCATATTATTCGCTCCTAGATACATTATTTCTTTCACTGTATTATCAATTTTCATTGCAAACTCTTTGATAAAAGGATTACCTGTTGATCTCTGTACCATGTCTTCTGTAATGGGTATCCACTAATAGCTGTTTCCTTGGCATTAACATAACACGTAACTTGCAGGCAACAATAGTAAGTTCCATGGGATTTCAGTCTGACCCACATCTCCAGAATTAGATCCTTACTTGTGATTCACTCTACTAGACGTAACTATTTTCCCCTATCTACCACAAATGTAGAGTTTATTTTTAAAAACTTGTCAGTAACACACAACTATACTCTTATCTACCTTATTTTAATGGAGATTGTTTGTAAGAACACATTAAAGTCATGCACCTCACAAAAAGCAAAATTTATACCTTCACTTATACATCTAAAGAAGAAAATTTATCTTAGAATGTTTAACTGCCTTCATGGAATCTTACAGCAATTTTATTGTGAAATAAAATAGTTCCTACATAAGCCAGAAGGGCACTCTACATTCTAAGATTTGAGCTCTGCTTAATAACTGACATTTTCTATTCAGTTGTTCATTGAAAACTCAAGTTTTGGATACCAAAGAAGTCAGTTTTGAATTAAAACAGGATCCCTGGAGAATTTAATAGCATACTTCCCATAGTTTAGAGTTTCTGAGCAAGTCAGCTTTTATCAGCAATAATTGAAGTTGCCAAATTCAAGAACAGAACTGATGTGGCTACACACTGTGAAACCATTTAGTGACAGCACAAATACGGTACACTGTAATTAGTTAGCTAACTGTTGTTACAAAAAAAATTGTGCAGTGTACTGCCACCTCTACATAAATTCCAAAGAAGTGCTTATGTTGTGCATTATTTCTAGAGTCATCAAAATTAAGTGCTTCGGTTTGCCCATCTGTACTTGTAATTAATTGATTCATAACCTTATGTAACTGAATAAAGATATCTGAAATGTACTGAAGTAAACCACTATTGAAAGATCATTACTCAAAATCTACAACAGAACCATCATTTGAAATTTCAGATTTTCAGTTACTTTGACTTGTGAAAAAACACTCTGAAGGGCTATCTAGAGAATGCTTTAAAAGTAATTTTAGTTCCCATCAAGTACATGATGTTGCTTGCCTTAGGCTATTTTAGAGCCATTCTCATTTAGTGAACATTTTTTACTTCAAAGAACTGAGGTTTACATGAGGTCTCCCCCTTGGTGCAACTTCACAGCTGCAAAGGTGGAGAAAAATGAGTGACTACCAAAGAGAAGAGAAACAAAACATGTTTTCATACAGAACTCTCTCTCTCTCTCTCTCTCTCTCTCAAAAAAAAAAAAGGGCTGTGAATATATTTTTTGACTTACATTTTGTATATACTAGTTGACTTAAACTTCAGTCTAGCCTTTCTCCTGCCCATGAAACTCAAAATATGCACAGAGGACACATGCATACACACACAAAAAAGCAAGAAATATACACCTTTTTTGATGCTTCAGAAATTTACCCATGATCACAAAGCAGTTTATTGCTTTACATGTAGCAGGATTGCTCAAAACTTTAACCTTTACCAGTCAAAACTAGAAGACATAAGGGACATTATATTATACTAGCCATTTTCATCAGTCCAAATTCTTCAAACACAGCAAAGCAGTGTATATCAAGGAAACTTATGAGGAAAAAAGAAGTGATGGGGAACTTCTTCCCATGATTTTTAATGTACAAAGATGAAGTTCCATATTTATGCAAGTTATTTAATACTTCAATTGGTTTATTTTACAAATTTAGACATCCTAATTTGGAATTTACTAGTAAGATAATGTCCTGGTTTCAGCTGGGATAGAGTTAATTTTCTTCTTAGTAGCTGGTACAGTGCTGTGCTTTGGATTTAGTGTGAGAATAATGTTGATAACACATTGATGTTTCAGTTGTTTCTAAGTAGCGCTTATCTTAAGCGAAGGACTGTTCAGTTTCCCATGCTCTGCCAGCAAGCAGGTGTGCAAGAAGCTGGGAGGGAGCACAGCCAGGGCAGCTGACCTGAACTAGCCAAAGGGGTATTCCATACCATGGAACGTCATGCCCAGTATATAAACTGGGGGGAGTTGGCCGGGAGGTGCGGATTGCTGCTTGGGCATTCATCAGCGGGTGGTGAGCAATTGCATTGTGCATCACTTGTCTTTTCTTGGGTTTTATTTCTCTCTCTTTTTTTTTGTTATATTCCTTTTCATTACAATTATTATTATTAGCAGTAGTAGTAGTTAGTATTATATTTTATTTTACTTCAGTTATTAAACTGTTATTATCTCAACCCTCGAGTTTTACCTTTTTTCTTTCCCCTCCTCCCCCCATCCCACTGGGAGCGGGGGATGTGGTGCTTAGTTGCTGGCTGGGGTTAAACCACGACAGGTAACTAGTTTATAGTACACATTCAGAGCATCTTATTTAGTATCTTCTTTGCCTGGTTCATTCCATCTCTCATTTCCACAGGTATCAAATTATGATTCAGTCACTTAGCCAGTTTGAAGACTGCTAGTTGCTCCTGTTACAAGGACAATTTGAAGGAGTTTGCTACTTCTTGGACACACTTTAACTTTTAAAACTAGATTCCCCTCACAGAGCAGGAAACAAATGATGAGACACAGCATTTTTGTTCATCTCTCCAACCCTCTCCTCCATCAGCTCCTGATGCTAAAACTCTCCTTCTAAGCTTTACTTTGGACAACAATTCATGAGATTGTTTAGGTGGGGGCTGAGGTTTCATACCAGCCTCCTTCACTAAGGATTTCTGGTCTCCTGTACCTTGCTTTCACAAGCATGAAAATCTTCAAAAGAAACAGAAATTTTCTAAAGGTGCTGACATTCCTGTGCCTTTTCTTGACCTAAAGACTTGCTGCAGTTTCAACTCTCTGCTTCTGTGACGCACCTGAAATACTCTTCAGATTCTGAAGTGAATGGTAGCAATTAAACTCAATCCACAACAGAACTACTGGATACAATTTTAGGCATATGCACTGGACAGCATGCAGCTATCAAAATCGACTTCAGGGTTGCCTCAAGACTTCCTGTACATGTGTAGACTGTGTATGCAACAGCTATTTATCCCAGGTTCCTGGACATCAGGAAGCTGAGCAGAGCTCCAAAACAGCTGTCTGACGTATAGAATTACTGAACAAAAGACCAAATACTGCAAAGAAAAGAAGAATTTAACAAGTAAATTCATACTTGAAATGCATTGAGAAGTAGTCATCTGTGTGTTCCCCTATTGCAATTAAGCCTGGATATTAGTACAGCTTCTACTAACACCTTGTATCAGTGCAAATTAATATTTTAAAAGTAATTGTTGTCGTGGTTTCACCCCAGTCAGCAACTAAGCACCACACAGCCGTTTCCCCCTCCCCTCCCAGCGGGGTGAGGAGGAGGAAAGCAAAGGAAAAAAAGTAAAACTCGTGGGTTGAGATAAGAACAGTTTAGTAACTAAAGTAAAATATAATACTAGCAATAGTAATAATGAAATATAATAATAATAGTAATGAACAGGAATATAACAAAAAAAAGGAAGGGGGAGGGGGGGGGAGAAGAAAACCAGTGATGCACAATGCAATTGCTCACCACCCGCTGATGAATGCCCAGTTAGTTCCCGAGCCGCGATCCGCGCCGCCCGGCCAACTCCCCCCTGTTTATATACTGGGCATGACGTTCCATGGTATGGAATACCCCTTTGGCTAGTTCAGGTCAGCTGCCCTGGCTGTGCTCCCTCCCAGCTTCTTGCACACCTGCTTGCTGGCAGAGCATGGGAAACTGAAAAGTCCTTGGCTTAAGATAAGCGCTACTTAGCAACAACTGAAACATCAGCGTGTTATCAACATTATTCTCATACTAAATCCAAAACACAACACTGTACCAGCTACTAAAAAGAAAGTTAACTCTGTCCCAGACGAAACCAGGACAATCGTGCAGACTGAAGAATTTTGGAGGCAAGGAACACATTCCTTTATTTTGTACAGTATTAATACCGACAAGATTTAATATGGCTTATACTAGAAATCTACACTTAAAAAAATTGGCCACTCTAGAATGCTTGTCCTGTGTAGTGCAATATACTTGATCACTGCATTTGTTCACTGCAATCATTACACAAACAGAAGGCAAGTCCAATCTATTTGGAAGAAACTTTCCATAAAATTTCAGAATGGCACTGCATATGTGCACCATACATAATCATATTTCTGGAGAGAGGTTGACATGGGGTTTAAATGCAGTAAATACACACTACAGCTTGGAAAAATGACGGCAGGACAAGCCCTATGTGCACTTGCTTTTATTTAATTATCCCAGTTAGGGGTAAAGAATTCAACTATCAGAAACCTCTCCTATAACAAAAAACGATGTAAAATGCAGACTTGGTGCAGAAATGTAAAATAATTCATACTGATTAATTATGACCACAGTTAAAAAGCTTTGCTATCAAAACAGAGACAAATTTCCACTTCACCTTCCATCATTTCTAGCTCCAAAGACCAAACACTGTTTATAAAAGATTAAAAAAAACCTTCAGCCATTTCTCGATCATTCAAACACAGTACATGTAAAATAACATTGTTCAGAACTCTCCATTGGAAATGTCATTTGAAATGGACAGATCATCAAGAAGCCTCTTCTTTGTACAGTTTTTGTAGACTGAGATGATTTGTTGGGGGTTTTTTTGGGGGGAGGGGGAAGGCAGCGGGGAAGGCAGGAATTATTTATACTTACACAGTATTCAATTGTACTGAAGAATAACCAAGTGAAACTCTTCACACATTTGTGGGGCGTTTCTCGTATGCATATACACATGCTTTTCCACACAAATAATCTGAAATATTTTTTATAAATTCACTCATTTGTGGGGCATTTCTCATATGCCTATATACATGTTTTTCCACGCAAATAATCGGAAATATTTTTTTATAAATTCAGTTGGAGAATGGCATTATAGTGTACTAAGATGTAACCAGTTAACTACACATGATTGCCTGTATTTATTACTATGGTTTAGCTTATAGAGGAACAGATGGTTTCCATGTGCTCCCAATCAAATACTCTCAACTGCTTATTTGATCATCTGCAGTAGGTTTTTTGATTTAAATAATTGAGCTTTAGCATTCTGTACTTCTTAAATTTGACCTGCTTCTTGCAGCTCTTTTGACTTGTGGCAATTGCTGTTGGCTGATGGCCAGCAGCCTTTTCCTCAGACTTCGAGTATAGTTAATTCAGCAGTGAATTAAAAACAGACACTCTGTATTCCTTAGGATAACATAGTCTAAATTCTGTTCTCCAAATAATCCCTGTAGAGGCATGCAAGCACAATTAATAATTCAACTACTAACCAAAAATGAAAGACTTATTTAATCTCATTTAACACTGTACAGTCTTATGACACATAAATGAGTGTCTTTAACCTACTGCTTATATAATTCTTTAAAGAGCAAAGTCATTTAAAATACAAATACATAATTTACACAGAGACAAATAACATTTTAAATTTACCTTCTATTTCTCTTGTCCATTTGTTTTAGAGACAAGACTTGTAAAATCGTTCTATTACGCTCTGCATCTTAGGTTATTTAATTGAAGAAAAAATATGTACGTTACTGAGTTCTTTAACTATTATTCATCGCAAAGAAGCAGCACACAGTTTTATTTTGGGTTTAGTTTGCTACTACCACTGAAGTTGGATGTTATAACAAGACAACATAAATTCTCTTGCCTAGCAAGTGCAAGGAAATAAGCATGCTAGTATTGTCTATCTGACTATCTATTCCATCTGAATGATGGAAATACACGTTTTTACTTACCTGAAACACAATCTGGCATAAGCTCCCTTTTGGGAGAGTTCTCCTTTAAATAAAAGGGTTAAACATCAAGGTAATCTTTAGCGTAAAGCAGGGTTAACTTAAACATTTTAGTCAATCTAAAAAAAAAAAAAAAAGTGAGAGAGCACATGAGAGAAAGAGTGCAAGCACAAAAAAGAAAATGTATTAACATAAATCTTAGTTCCTTATAAATATGTATTAAAGGGTCTTCTGCAAATGAAAACACATATAACTGCACCAATGCATGCTTGTCTAATAGTGGAATCTTCTATGTAATTTGGAATATTAAACTAAAAAGACTAAGTTTGACTTCTTTTTTTAGTTTTCTAATTTGGTCTGTAAAGCTGAGGTCTAAAGAAATTTGTATTATGTTAGATCACTCACTGGCTATATAATATTCTAGCATCTAAAACTTCTGATAGCTAAGTCAGATCAATTAATTTCTTAGAACAGAATGAAAACTACTAGGTTGTTTTTCTTCCCTTTTTTTTTGGGGGGGGGGAAGGGTGCACAGTGAAAAAAAAAACAAAACAGGTAAGGATAGGAAGGACCATTGAGTTAGTTCATTGCTCCCATCCTCCTGAGTTACAATAGTCAAGAATTTGCCTATGCATGCCAGCAAAATATCTTCAGAGCCAGGCAAGTAAAGTAAAAAAAAAAAAAAACCAAGTTTTGAAGTGCTTCTAAATGTAAAAACGATGCCTGACTGACACACTGGAAAATGGGAGTGTGGCAGAGGAGGAGAGAAAAAGAAATACAGTGAGAAGCAATGGGTCCAGACAAAAGATGGATGCACTCTAACCCCACGTTGTTCTGGATTCTAGGTGGTCAAAGAGCAGAAGCTTACAGTACATAAAACAGGAGTTTCTGCAAGGGGAAGAGGAATAATAGTAAAAAGGGCAGTACTACCAGCGCTGACAAAAGCAACAGCACAATCAAGGAGGAGGAGGAGGATTCCATATGCCAGAAGGATGTAGAGCCAGATTTTCAAAGATACTTCAGTACCTAACAAATGTTACTGAGCGCTTAGCTGCAAGACATGTTAACAGTTGATTACTGTCATTGATTAAAGAGCTATACAGTAGTTAAGTCTCTAAATTCCTCAAGGACCTAATAGGGTATTTTCAGTTGCACACATTTTTCAGCTATTTTCCACCTAACTGCATCTAGTATCTACAGGTTTTGGCTATATTCATCTAGTCCTGACCAGACACTCAAAGTTTTCCTATTTCAGTTATTTCAGACTGTAAAATAATAAACTAGTTGCTAAGCAAAAAACCCAGAAGAGACATCCTGTAGTGGTGAGATACTCTACAATGATAAAATGGAAAGAACACCTGTCTGCAGCATACAAAACAAGAGTGAAATCAATATTGTACGTAAACATACTTGATTTCAAGTATGCTTGACAAGTTGGCACCAGCACCAATAGAAATTTAAGTATGAAGGACTTAGGAGATCTTAAGTTACGAGAGTTTGGAGATGTATCCTTCGACTCAAGCACTGTGTCTTCCAATCTTTTGCATTCCTCCAAAGTACGCCACCAGTTTCACTCAGCCCTCAAGATATTAGGAGCTGAAAGTACTATAGACACCATATCTACCTTTCTGTCTCCAGACAGTGATAGGAAGCAGGACTTCAGTCTGCTTCTAGATGCTTTGTAAAGAGCATGTACCCTAAAATTTTGGCCTGAGGCCAGGCAGATCTACTAAACTGGCAAACTCTTCACTGTTTTTGAAGAGCAGGGAATAAAGATCAGATAGAATATCGGTAAACACCTTAAAATGAACGGTTTCAATTCAACAAAGACCAAAACAAGCTGAACAGCACAGGAGTGAAGTTCAAGGGAAGATAAATTACAGAAAGAATATTGAATAAAAACAGAGGGTAAAGAGTACAGCTGCTTGCTGGAGAAACAAAGGGGGCTTGGAGGTCTTTTGGGGTTTATTTTTCAAGGTAATTAAAATACATTGGTTATGTAAGAAGTTCCTACTAACTTCAAAAGTATGCATATGCTCGAAGTGCTCTGCAAAACCAAAGCTTAACAATATGGAGAAAATAAACACCTTGATCATTACCAGAAGGAATTTGTGTATTCGGTGTTACTTAATTTCATAAATACTTAATCATAATTAAAGTCATTGGATGGCTTTTTAAAAGTAGTTAGTTGTTAAAGATGATTGGCAGTTTTTCTTGCTGTTGATAACACCTAAAGATACATTGCAGGATGGAAAGCTACATTAAGAAATCCAAAAATACCTTCTCTGCACTTACCACATTAGATAATTCTAAGTTTTTCTTTCCACAAACATTTTATTGGTACTTACCACTTAAAGAAGGCCGAGGGATGTCAAAGGCTCTCTAAGGATGCTTTTCAGATCATTTATTCAAAGGTTTCTTCAAAAGGCTTTTAGGCATTGGTTGTTGGTTTTTTCCCCCCAACTCTATAGCTCCAACAAACACAATCAGCAAGCTTCACGATGCCAGCCTAGTTACTTCAGAATTTCATTAATTTATATCTGTCTCTAAATAAGAAACAG
Source organism: Gymnogyps californianus (assembly GCF_018139145.2). Lineage (NCBI taxonomy): Eukaryota > Metazoa > Chordata > Aves > Accipitriformes > Cathartidae > Gymnogyps > Gymnogyps californianus. Next base: position 8,354,296 of record NC_059482.1, read on the forward strand.
ATGTACTACATATAGCATTTAAACTCAAGTCTTGGATTATGATAAACTGTTGATATATGAAAAAGTTTCTTCACTTCTTTGTGCTACAGAAAAAACATCTACAGAGATATTGAAGAGGCCAAAAATAGAAGAGAAAAATGGGGTCAGCCTCATGTAAGAGAATTCAGTATATATATATTAGATTCAAAATCTGATTTATATAGTCACCACTCACACCTCTAACGGCCACATTGCAGACTTGCAGCCAGCCCAAAGTAGGGATATAGAACCCAGCTTCCAAACCTTATCTTTTTTGCTTCTCTTAACAGTGTTTATGCCTTGATCCTACAACATTGAGCATACATACTTAACTTTAAGCAAACAAGAAAAGTTCCTTATTGATGTGCTCTATGTATCCATTTTTTATTAATTTTAAATACAGAGGCCTTTGTTGCATTTAATTATTCCTATTCTGTGTGACAGAGTAATCACAAACATTGTAATTAATTTTTAATAGAAGAAGAAGAGAATATAATATTTCATCTAGATTTCTAGTTCATTTTTTTCCTTCTGGTCTAGCATCACTGACCAGTTTCCCCTCCTTACAAAGGAAAGGAAAAAATAAAAAATTTGCAGAGCTAACTACCAACGTTTGTTATTTCTCTTGGAAGGCTCTCATTAATTCCAATGAGAACTTTGCTTTAAGTTATACATAACTTAGTATTTTTAGTCTGTACAAATACAGCATAGCAATAGAACAAAACAGTTACTGGCTAAAAGTTTTAAGCCTTGCTTTTTCCTGGATTTGTAAAGAAATGCTTGATTTTTATGAAAGCTGAGTTTCCATTTGCTCACAGCACCTTCAGGAAACACTGATAGGGCTAAGCATTTAAAATTCAGGCTACCCTTAGTTCTCAAAAACCCATATGTAGAAGCCAGACTTTGAACACTTTTTCCTGTAGAGAAAATTCCTCCAGAAGTGCATCTTTTTACACATTAAAAATACAGTAAGAAGAATAAACATGAGAATTCTTCATGAAGGGCACTTCAGGTACTCCACCGTGGATGGTTACAATAAACAGGCTGACTGGCCTGTAGTTCCCTGGGTCCTCCATCCTGTCCTTTTTGAACAGAGGAATGACATTTGCTTTCCTCCAATCCTAAGGCACCTCTCCCAAGCTCCATGATCGTTCCAAGGTTATTGAGAACGGCCTCACAGACATCAGTCAGCAGCCTCCCTCAGCACTTGTGCATGCACTCCATCAGGGCCCATGGACTTTTGTATGTTCAGTTGATTAAGCGTTCCCTAACCTGATCCCCTTCCACCACAGGAAAGACTTCCTTGCTCCAGACTTTCCCCCTGCTCTCCAGGGCCGTGGATTTCCGAAGGCCAGTCAGTCTTGCTAGTAAAGACTGAGATGAAGAAGGCATTCAGTACCTCAGCCTTTTCCACATCCTGTGCCACAAGGGCCCCTGCCCCAATTCAGCAGCAGGCCCACATTTTCCCCAGTCTTCCTTTTGCTGTTGATGTATTTATAGAAGCCCTTCTTGTTGCCTTTGACAACCCTCACCAGATTTGATTTCAGGTGGGCTTTGGGCTTTCCTAACCTCATCTCTGCATGCTCAGACAGCTTCTCTATATTCCTCCCAGGAATATCTGTCATTGCTTCTACCCTCTGTATATTCCCTTTTCATGTTTGAATTTTGCAGGAGCAACTTGTTCATCCATACAGGCCTCCTGGCTAGACTTCCTGTACATTGGAGTAGATTGCTTTTTAGCTTGGAGGATGCGATCTTGAATATCAACCAGCTTTCCCGCAACCCTCTTGCTGCTAGGGCCCTATCCCTTTCCACTATGGCCCTATCCATGTTCCCTGGGAGCAGACTCCTGAAGAGGCCAAAGCCTGGTCTCCCAAACAGGGCTTGGGGGTTTCTTCAGCAAGTAGGTGATTCCATAAGTGTGGGATTCCCCATCACATCCCCTGCTTCCCCCACCCCATGCTTAACATTCAAGGACTATATGTGTAATAAATAATGTTACATCAATATCACTTCAAAATAAGATTTGAACCCCCTAAAACATAATTACTTTCTCATTGAAGCCAGGTTTACCATAAACTTTGACAAGACCAATGTTACACCCCTGTTCCATGGAGGTCTCTTGATATCTACACAAGTGATTCAGCCTTGCTTTTCTTTGTAAAATTAGCATACCAACCACATCAATGGTTGTCCTTTCAGTCATTTCTGAAGAGGCAGACTTCATGCCTACCTTTACACCTAAAAATTTAAGACATGAAATAACTAATCTGGAATTTACATGCAGATAGTCCATTAGCTGCTACTACACACAATTATTTAAATGCAATTTCAGTCTCAGAAATACAAAATATTGGTGACTAACACAATCTGGGAGGCCATGCAAGATGAAGGAACGTAGTAGAATGAAGGAACAGTAGTTAACTTGGTAGTGTTAGGTTAACAGTTGGATTTGATGATCTTAAGGGTTTTTTCCAACCTAAATGATTCTATGATGCTATGATTATACAGAACTCCTACTACTTATATGCTTCCCTAAGCACCTTATATTGCCTACTGTTAAAGACAGGATTATCAGAATAGACTGATGTTTGCCCTCACTGTGTCAGAAATCCTCAAGTTCAGACAATAAATGAAAATTACTCTTAACAAGGTATGTTGAAATCATTGCTAAAACCCAGGCAGAGTGCTAAGACATGTCTCCCTAAGTGGATGGGACTGCATCCTGCCTCTGCTCCCCCAGCCCAAGCCCAGTCTGGTGCCTTAACAACAGGAAGAGTCTTCTTCAATAGCTAGACTTAGTTCTATTAGCCCCCACAGACAGCAACAGAACTATAACCCATCCTTGCAGCTCTCAAGACTAGCTATACACCTACAAAGCCCAGAATGCTACAGCGTACTAATGCTTTTGTTAGCACTAAATAAGCTAACTGAGTCTACCTGAGTAGAACAGAGCTGAGAAGCCTAAAAAGTCTCTGTGGCTAAACAGATTCCCACACAGGATCTCAGGCATACAAACCTAGTGAAGCCTGCAGTCAGAAAATGCCCCATGGCTTAACCAATGCCATCCTCTGTAATGTGCCAAAAAACGTAACATATATACAAAATAGCTGTGTACTTGATGCCACTTAACATAGCTTAACTCATGCTATGAAGTATTAACCCCCACACACACCTGATCTATAATATGACATCAGTTTTCCTACTGCAATTTTTTTAACGATGCTGAAAGAAGAGCCGCACCTTGTTCTTAAAATAAACAAAGTATTTTGCTTTTTCTGTAACCTCTGACAGCACAAAGTAAAATGATTCATTAAATGACTACTTTATGGTTATTTATGAGATGCTAACTAGGTGTATGATGCGCTAATTATTAAGAAAGCGCACATTTGGAACATCTCCAGGTGTCTTTCCAAATCTATTTCCCCAGGTGCAGTTGTTTTTCAATTTCTTTCTGTTTGAATGAACATTACAGCATACACAATTTCTTCACTTAGTTTCATTGTTTCATAGACTTTAACATCAGAGCAAATTCAGAGCACCTGATCACCAGCCATTCTACTTCATCTGGACACTTCTATTACCAAATCCACAAAATTATTTAAGCAAAAAAACCCCACCGTATTTTTGAAATTAAAACAGACAAGGTAGAAGACTAAGAGGCTGCTAACATCTGAAGCCTCTGCAAGGGCAGTGAAGCAAATACATTAAAGGCTTCCGGGAGCAAAAGGTTAAAAAATCTCCCCAAATTCATCCCAGTCTATCTTAGGAGAACATTCTTTTCCTAATGCCAATCACACAAGTCAGGATAAGCTACGCAAGCATCTAGAAAAATCACTGTCAGACCACATACCCCCTGCTATGTGCCGTTTCCTGGGCTGACCGAACTGTCATGCGCTATAGGAATCTAATCAGCGAAACAGGGCGTGTGGGTTCTTGGAGCAGGAAAAGACTGAGCTGCTTTGAGTTTCAGAGGCATAGCAGGTACTATGGCAAGCCAGAGGAGCCCAAAGGAGTGAATCTTATGCCGAAGTTAAATGACTCGGCAAGCCTTACTACACTGGAACGCACAATTCGAGGAGATCAATACACACACCGTTTCATGGACTATTTAATAATCTGACAGTATGACTGTATCAAGGCTAAATGAAAATATATTTTAAAAGGATTCACTTACATGGACATCACTGTCACTGATTATGCTGATGTGGACATGCCTGAAAAGATGTTTAAGTAGCAGTAGAATTCAGAATTAATCAATTTTGACACATGTTCAAGTGCAAAATACATGGGTCCATAGCACAGAACTGGGAAAATAAATAGAAGAGAAAGTCTACAACCTTTGTTATCTCACCCCTAACATTTTCCATAGTATTTTATTAAGATTATTTTCACATTAAATTGGATGTTTACACATAGCACGATCATATTTTTCTGCTTCAAACAAGCACTAACTAAAAACTGAGTTTCAGGTTACAGCAAACTGAAGGATGGAAAAGGAAGATATTTTTCTGACAACAAATTTGAAATTAAGACAATAGTAAATAACAGCAGGTAGCACACGTGTGCCAAGCCATGGTATTATAAATAAGGCACAGCATTTTGTGCGCACCAAATAATTACTTAAAGTTGAACAGTAACATTTCCTAATATAAGAAATACTTATAAATTTTAGATTGTAAATGAAAAACTCATTCACCTTGCAGTAATGGAAAAAATAAAAGATTTTACTTATTATTTTGCTAAGTCTAAATGCCTGATCTTGCCACGGAACAGGCTTTTTCATTTGTTTTTCACTTCTTAAGGATGCCTGCATAATTCTGGGACGTTAAGAAAAATCTAAAAACTTTACAGCCTGCATTTTTGTTGTTTTATTAACTAATTTAAATTCTGCTCCACATTCTAAGATAATTATTTACATGCAACAAAGTACTTGGACTGTGTTACAAGTGGCATACAGTGAGATAAAAAAATAATTTCATTGTACTTACCCTTTAAGCAAAGGTTGGGGAAAAAAAAGGTTAAAGTTCAGATCAAAGGTGGAAGTTCTGTGAGAACTTGAGCTTGTGAATTGTAGAAATAAAAAATATTTCTAAACCATTTTACAAAGCTTAGAACATATTTTCCCTTTTCTAAGCAGAATACATTTTTTGCTTGGTTTACAACAAATACTAAGGCAATGTTGAAGGCAACAAAGAAGAAATATTCTAATCCAGAAAACAAAAGAACATCATCTTGTTGCTGATATAGATAATTGTAGCCTGAAGTTACAGTTTTATTCAAATGGACATTATTTCCCCCTCTCTCTCCTGTCCTACCCTGAAGATGTTAATGCAGATCTCAGTGACCATGGCACTCCCATTTAAAAAAAAATCTGGTCAGCAGCTGCTTGCTAAATATATACTTAATCTAGAACTACCTATGCAGTCTGGAAAACAAAAACAGGATAGACTTAACAGAAGAAGGGCTATGAGAAAGTTAAACCTAAATAATTTTCATGAAAGCACAATTAATTTTTTTTTTACTTCAGATCATTCATTCAAAATTCAAGATCAAGCTAAACATGAAACTAGCTTTGAGGCTTCATAACCTCATTATTATTTTGAAAATGACAAAGAAAGTAGCAAATGAATCTGTAGTACAGGCTTAGGATGCTGTCCTGGCCCCAAATTGCAAAGTATCCCTTTACCTTCATACCTGATCCTGCAAGTGATGATTCATGCAAGTAATTTAATACTAATGGGAAAACCCTAAGGTTTCAATAAGTAAGAATAAGGATCAGACCCTTCATTTAAATGCTCAAAGAGTATCAAAGAACAATTAGCAATCAAGATGAATAACAGAATAAGTAAAAAATAAATATCAATATGCTAAACTCCTTTCTTTGGAGAATGTGAGTCCCTGGGATGATGACCTTAGGTTGGGTTGGACTTGTTCCACCTTTCACTAGAAATGCTTCTGCTCTGCTTATTCCCATCAGACACAACACATACAGCTCCAAAGCAATCAGCCAGAACCCGCCCACATGCACAGCATTGCTGATTGCAAAGTCTCAGATCACACGCATTTTCTCAACATCATACAGAACTCGTGGTAGGAGTCCTTTGTTCAACACATTGCAACAGATAAACAAGGAGATTCATTAATACCAGGAAACACTAAAGTACTCTAGGACTGTTTCTGTAAGTTTGCTCACCACTCAGTATGGAAAGCAGGCAGAGTCTTTCAATATCCCTTGCTTGCTAAGGCTCCCACACTGATCTTGCCAACTTTCAACCCACCTAATTTTTCCATAAATGTTGTAGCAAACTCCTCACCTAACTTCACGGATGTAACAACCACTGAAATTACATGATCAAGATGAGACAACTCAGGCTAGCCAAATATCTGACTACTCGGAGCTCACTCTTCATTGATGCTTCCAACTCATATACAGAAACTCAGAGGCTTCTCTCCATAATAATTTTATCTAGAATTAGACATCCAAACCACAGCAGTTCTTTTTCAAACAGAACATAGATAAGAAAGTCTTGCTACATTTTATTTTAACCAAAATAACAATGGCTACAGCACTTGGTTTGCTGATACATACCCCAAGCTCCAGTTTCTCCAAAGCCTCTGACAGTCGCATTACAGAATCTATTGCAACTTCTATGACTAGTACTACACAGGCTTGAAAAGGATTCTTTTAAATCTTGTAAAAGCAGTGAAGCCACAATGATGTAGGCATTTTGCTAGTGAAAGTAACAAAGAATCTTAACAAACCAATGCAGTTTTTTAAAAATTTAAGTATTTTATAGCCAGTGTGGTTTCAAGTATTCCAACAAAGAAATTGATTTGGGTTTGTTGGGTTTTGTTTTGTTTTTCAAAATGTTTGCTATGTTGTTTCAGGGTTTTTTAGCACTGTTGGAAAAATAATAAATTTCAGCTGAAATAAAAATTTCTAATGAGCATTAAATGTTTGCTGAAAAATAAGTGAGTAAAAATAAATTCAAATAGAAGTTGATCTTAAGTCAGCAAGGATTTAAACACTTGCTTAATATAAAATATAGATATGTTTTTAATGAGTATACTACATCTCTTATGTGTGAAATCATTCTGGATCAAGACTGTAGTGAATTCCTAAACAAACAAAGTAACAAGATTAGAAAAAAGAGCTTTACAACTGTAAAGAAACCATCTTAATTTTACAAAACAAGTTGGGAATTGAGTTAGTTAAGCTAAAGCAAGAGCTTTAAAACACTTGACAATTATTTAGAAAGGAATTATTCAAAAGTGGCCAACGTGGGCAAGAATACTCATCTACGATCAACCAGAATCCAGATATTGTATCATTTCAGTGCAATACAACAGAAAAGGCTTATAGGTAACATTAAAACTTATTACAATTTTCCTCATTCTACTGGTAATTTTCATTAATATGAAAAATAAAAAGGCACATTACTATGACAGTGACATGATGTGAGCAATTTTATTGAAGTAGAAAGCTAAGAATGATAATATGCAATAATTATTTTATTGATGCACAGGAAATGAATTATTCATAGTTACAAAGTATCTGTGGATAATTCTAATTACCTGCTTTTAAAGTATATGAGATCCACAGAAAATACATTAACAACTTTGATTGAACACCTGCTATCCTGTGGAAGACAACAAGCACCAGATTCCAAACTTTTCTGACATTGAAGTCAATGGCATTCGGTCTTCCAAGTCTGTATTACTAAAAGATCATGGAGAATTTTGTTCTGTTCTGTGTTTTGGTGATATGTGATAACTTTTGATATAACCAGGAAAACAGTAATAGCTTAAGTTCATGTCTTGTTTCATATTTTTAGTTCATGGTTTGTTTTCTATCTTTTTTTTTAGCTAATGCAAGTTTATTAATGAAACCAAAGTCGGTATCTATTAAGAACGTCCTCTACAATAAACTTACTGTCTAAATTCTCTAATCTACATAATTCTTAATGCTAGCATGTAGTGATATATATTGTGATTCTAGATATTAAATTAACTTGCTAATTGTTTGATGCATCTGGTCTTCTGTAGTGCAGTTTTAGGTATGTGGCTAGGCAAACTTAAAAATTCCTGAAGTCCGAATTCTGTCACTTTAGGCATTACCCTTAGACTAACAAAAATCCAGTATTTCTACTATCAGTTGCTCAACTAGAAGCTAAGTGTAACAGGGAAGAGAGTAAACTGTAGTATAAACTTCAGTAAGATAAAACACTTAAAGGTAAGGTGGAATTCTTCACTTCACTTGCCATAAAGTCCTTTCCAAAAGTGTTTTGCACCATCAATCCTATTGTTACTTATCTTGCTTTTAAAACAGACAGAAAGCTCACAGTCTATTTCACCATCGTCTACAAAAAAAAAAAAAGAAATCTAGAGAATCAGGTGCAGGACAACAAATTTTAACTGAATCCCTACTTCAAAGCAGCAGCAGTACTTCTTTAACAAAAACACCCTTTCTGTCCTGTTTTACAGGACAAAATATGGACTGTGCAGCATATTTCTGAAAAATGCCTAAGAATGCTTTATTGGTTATCTGGACATAGAGTGATCTGACTTAAAGAGTAGGTAATTACCTGTTGCCTTGGAGTTAATCAAGTTAATTACAGAAGCATGAAACATACGTCTATATGATACTGTAATTTTTAAAGATTCCTCCTCTATACATTCTGCTGAACTACGACACATATTCCAGAAGACACCCCACCATCCCCCTGTAAAACCATTTATTTCCTGGGTATTCTATACCTTTCACTACAGGACTCCACACTAAATAAAATATCTATTCATAAGTTTTCATAAAAGACAAAATACACTGGACATGTGGTAAGTTAAGCTATGCAATACTTACTGTTCATATAGTGTGGTCGGTCTCTTCTAACCCAAATAATTTTTGTTTTACAAGCAACCATTCCATTGTTAGTTTTATCTTGTCTCACTAAATGTTGACTTTGCATGTGAAACTACTTATAAATGTGTTTGCTAGGGCAGATGTAATAGCTCAAAATAAAGGAAATGTCAAGAGAAACTAAAGTGTTGGAACTGAAGGTCACCTAATTTTTCCTGTGTACGTTTGTTAGGCTCAATAATTATTTATCTTTTTTCATTTACTTAAATGTTTAATGAAGCAGATGTAACAGAATTATGAAACAAGAGTAAATATATCACAATCATTTTGCTACAGACTTAATAAAATCAGAATGGCAGGTTTTGTTGGTTTGAATTATTCCAAATCAATCTGGTGTTTGCAACTGCCAATGACATTCTTAAAAAATTTCTGTAGGTCTTCTGCTACTTAGTAGTAGCTCAAGCATCCCTTTAGCTATGATGATGCAAGGCACACAAAAGCAGCTTAAGAGGTAGAAAGATGGTTCCACTTTCATACCTAGCTCCGTTTTCCAGCTGCCGCATAAAGGTGTGCATTAGCGTGAAATGTGATGGAAGGGATTTTTGTACATCATTATCTGTCTATAAGAAACAGAGTAAGAACATTATATGTCCTTAAGACCATCAAACAGCCATCCGGACATGATTTTATCACTGCCTGTCACACTGTTGAATTTCAGCTGATGTCCCACAGTTGAAAGATTACTCATCTTATTATCAACCTATGAACATGCCATCTTCTACTGTTTTCTGACAACACTGTTTTTTAAGAGGATATTGATTAAAAAAAAACACTACAGAAAAGTTTCTTAATATTTTACTAGATGTAAAAGTTAAAAGAGATTCCCAGTTTTACCCGATGCAGACAGTTAGATACTCCTCCATAACAACATCTGTACCAAAAAGCACGCACCACTCTTCATGGAATTCATAAAATTTCAAACATATTTGTGCTGAGAGGGGGCCAGACAGTAGAGAAAGAGTGACATTAGAAAACGTTAACAAACCCTCCTGACAGTAAATAATGATGGAGCATTAAAGCGTATAAGAATAGCAAATCTTTACTGGATCTGTGCAAGCCGTAAGTTCCGTTAGTACAGAGCCTGCTGCAAGATGAGGAGTTAATTTGTTGGTTCAGCATGCCAGTGTTTAGAGGTTAAAAAACCAAGCAGCAATGTGTTTATTACTGGTAACCAATAACACATCTGGAGAAGATCATTGATTGTTTTGATGAACTAAAAGATGAAGGGAAAGCATACCTTCCCACACCAGAGCTGAAAGTTACTAACAGTTAACTCAGCTGCTTAAGATAACATTCTGCATTTTGGAATATGAAAGGATTCACTACCTCACAGCAGCGAAATTCCTAGCAAAGACATGCAAAACCAAACTTACACATACACAGAGCAAAGCATTTAGAGAGAGAAAGAGATAAATTGCATTGCTAAAAGAATTACAACTTTCTTTTGATCATAATCTAAAATGTATACATAACAAAGTGAGATGGATACAGAACTGCGGGCTGTACTAATAAAAAAGGTTGTGATTATTGGTTTACTTTATATAAGCAAAAGGAAATTAAATTACAGAAAGTATAGAGCTTAGATATGACAATTAATCTCTATCAGTTATTTGCTTAGGATAACCCACATCCTGGTGTAACTCACTGAAAATTATATCTAAATAGCATAAAATGTGAGAGAAATATACTATAGCTGCCTACTCCAAAACTTTTTTAGTTGGCTGTTGGCTCTAAACTGTATTTCTAGATCTGCTATTGTCTTCCATAAAATTCTCACAGTTAATCTAAAAATATAAACATTTACTCATTTATGAGCTTCAGAATCAAACAAGCTTCCAAATGTAATATATGAACATTACAGAGGAAGCAGCACGTCTAGAAATGACTGATCAAAGCAACAGTAAAAGAGCACAGCCTGCCCTTGAATTCACATTCAAATGCTTTGCTTGCCTTTAAAAAAGATACACGTGTAAGATGTAAGATACAGTGAATATAGGTTTTGCAGCTTCCATCTAACTCATCCACATTTTGATTTGCACAAATCTGCTTATTTATTATTAAAAATGGTGACTTATTTTCAAAGCTTTTACAGCTAAAATGAGAACTGAAATATTATAATCAGCAGAAACTAAGGTATAGCTTTGCTGGGAAATTAAGACCTATATCACTTTCTGTCTATGAATGAAAAATAAAGTCATAGCTGAACTGTAATTGTTCAGAAAATATGAAGCAATTTCATATGGCAAAGTTCAAAGGAAGTGGTTACGTACTTGTGAAATGGGAAAGATATCCTCAGTAAGGTAAATATAAATGAATGTATTTCTTTAGAAAAATGAATGTTCTATATGAATGGACCTGCTAGTTGGAGAAATAATGAATAGCTATTATTATAAGACATGCTAATTATTAGCAGATTGATCATTCAAGGTTTGATTTTTAGTATTGCACCAGCACATCCTCTAACAACAGTGAAGCAGTTCAACCTTTCCTGGAACACTCTAAAAATGACAAGATCATCTCTTAGGGAAAAAAATTACCCATTGGAATTGCAAAACAATTCCTTCTCAACTTAAATCCTGGAAAAACACAAATGAAACCAGAAGCACATTTACTGTTCAGCAAAGCTGAATTAAGAGCTATACTGTTAATGTGTCCTTCTTAAAATATTTTAGGCTTTAAATAAGAGTTCAAAGATAGTAAAAGGGAACAACGCCAACAGACAGACACTCTTCAGACCATAGGTTGATATGAAACTTGCCATCATGCGGTGACCACACACACACAAACAGGAAAAAAAAAAAAGAAAAAAAAAAAAGAGAGAAGGCCATAGTGAACTATTTATTGTAACTACTGCCATTTTTGAAGAGTCCAAAGCTTGATATGAGCTTTGTCATACCATGACATTGGTCATTGTTAGCTTCATTGTTAGCTAATGGATATTTTCTTTTGGCTTACACTGGACAAAACTTTCCATATTCTTGGAGCAGAAATGCAGTTATTGTAATTAAAAAAACCATTCTGGACATTAAGACAACATGAAAAATCTGATCATGAGAAGATAAATGTATGCACCTAAGACATTATTTATTACTGACCAAATTCACTCTTACCATTTATTTGTACGAGACTGAGTATTATATATGACCTTGTGACTTTCAATGCAGTGTGTTCAATTAGTATGAATTGGTAAAAGTAATTCTCTGTGTGAAATCCATGTAAACGCCTTCATACGTATCTCATGGTAGCCTAGTGTTCTTGAACATGCAACACAATTTTTTAATTGACATAAGTATCAAACAGGTAACTCTAAGTTGCCAAGTCATCTTTGTACAAACAATATATAAAAACATCTTTATACATGATAGATTCACTTCAGAGGGTATTAATAAAGAGTCATGGTAGGATTCAGATTAATTTCTTTTTAAAAAAGGTCATTTTTAGGCTAGAGAAAATTAGCTGCACATTGTTTTCTGAAGGTTCATGTCTCTGTTAAAGGTAGCAAAGAGAGAAGCTGATACAGGAAACAGCAAGGAAGCAAGTTATCTGAACAACCACTGAGAAGGAGCAAAGTCTACAGAGACCGTTTAAGTTAGTTAATCAAAATAGAATTTGAACTACAGGCAAGAAGTATTGCATTCAGGGAACCAGAACTTCATATATGTCCTAGAAACAAACAGTAGTGCAACAAAATGAGAAAACCCTATGCCTCACAGGAGAAATAAGATACAGAACCCTGAATTCGGCATTCTACTCCAGTGACCAAATGTGACAAAGCATTTGGCACCTAACTAGACCAAAAAAATCCAAAACCATAGCATCTTTTATGATTAGACACCTTAATAATTACCTTAACTATTCATATTAAAATCTCCTACTAAAAAAGGTATCTTATCACCTACCACTGACTGAAACTGTGAGCCAATAGCTTCTACAGAATGTTTCTGATTAATTGACTGACATCAGATAGGCCTTTCTAGGTAAGATTAATGCTCCTTTCACAATGTCTCTCCTCTAGGTAAATAAAACTAGCCAGTGAATCAACACACCAGCTAGACTGGAAAAACCTGTCTACAAAAGAAATTACTACATTTTTGATGAATATTAGATTTAGAAAAGATTTTCAAATTCACAGATTTATATGTAACAACAGGAAAAACCCCAATATTTTTAATGCATTTTCCTTGTTATGTTAAGGCACGTGAATTACATACATGGTAACACTTCCCTTTCCCCACATGCTCTTCTTTTATGTATACTCTCCAAGGTACAAGTTGAAATTAAAATCTTACTTAAAAAAATGCAATCCTTAACAAGCTCCAGCTTTTATTTATATTATATATATTTTACATAAATATGTATATGTATACATATATTACAATATCTGAAAGGGGAATAGAAATGTATTTTTCAAAATTGGAACTGTATTTCATTCTGAAGAATGCCTGGTTACCTTAATTTTGAGTATTAACTTAGGAAAATCCAATTTATATAAGCAGATTTAGAATCCTTTTATGCAATTGCCTCCCCCAAAGGTTTTTTTGATGTCTGTCTCTTTTGCTAGAAGCATTACCAATTACTGTTTTCTGAAAATATTTGAAAGGGGTAATATTATCAAATGCACAGAAGGTAAAAACATATTATTTTAAATGAAATGAAATTTATTTACACAAAATGAAGAGATAGTCTAAACCCCTTCTTCAAGATCAGCATCAGGGCAACTTTTGAATGAATAAGTACTCCATGGCTGTAGTTGCTGCTTTTCAAAATATGGGTTCCTATGAAACCAGAAATAGACAACATAACTCTAAATACTCGTACGCTTTTCCTGTAAAATACATGCCTGAGGTTAAGCTTCCAGTTTCAGATACTAATTTTCTTTTATATAATAAATCATTCCAAAGATTACCACCTCTTACACAGGGACTAGAGAAAACAAACATGTTAAATCAGAAAATGGCAAGAATTTATTTGAATAAGTGATGTAACTGATACATGTTGTCATCAGTCCTCCAGTGTCAGTGCAACACTTTTCACATCACTACCTCTCCCATTTGGCTCCCACACCACACATACACAAACAGTGTGGATAAATCTCACACAGTAGACATCTGAAATTTCATACACAATAGTAAGCCTATCCACTCCACACAAAACACTCCAGCAACACGTGAGGATAACTGGGACAGCTTACTGGCCAAAAGAAGCTTTAAGTCATGCACTGGTAGATCATAATGGTGAAAAGAAGAGTAGTAGTAGGGAGGAAATCCCATTTTTCCCTATGCAGTTTGTGGCACTGTCACCCATATCACTGGGGCCAGGGGTATATGAGACTTTCAAAAGTTACCGCAGTTCAATTCCTACAACTTTTCCAGCCAGTTTCCAGACAAATATTAATAATACCAATTAACTTTATGCTCACATCCCTACTCTTGCTCTCACAAATCCCCTCTATTTTTGGTATGGGTTCCTACAAAGAAGGTAGTAATAAGCTCTCTTCCCCTTTCAGAACCCCAGTTATCAAGTAAAAAGATCACGTATTTTTCAGAATCTATATATTTGTATTCTAAAATAACCAAAACTACTTACTTGTATTCCTATTTGCCATATAAAACTAGGGTCACTTTGAAAGAAGAATTTATAGCCTTTGCAAGCAATACCACTAGAAAATGTCATATCATAATCATGATAGATTATTTTGTTTAAAAGATGATACTGAGAATTATTACTAGTCCGGTAGTTCTATATCTAGCAATATTTCATTCCTTTCAGTACCAATTATAACAGAAATTGAAAAAGCATGGAGCATTTCTTTATTCTCTGCATACAGCTCGTGAATCTATATTTACCAAGATTATATTTTGTATTTGGATAGTTTGAATATTTTTATAGTATTTGTAACACCATTACAATATCAATATTCCCATTAAGAAAATAAAGAAATGAATGGTCATATGCATATACCTTTGTTATATATTTTCCTAGATAACAGCTTTTCATTATAGAAAATCATTAATATCAATCTTAAAAATCAGTAGACAGCTTATCAATTTTCTCACTGAATTTCATTCAATTTTAGTAATTCTCAACTAAATCTCAATTAAACCCTATTTCTTCCCATTAATTTAATTACTTCTGATCTCTATCAATAGCCTTTGTTAATTTCAGTTACTTTCAATAAACTTTCAATTAAATCCTTTTACCTCTAATTCATTTCCATAAATTTGTTTCCTTTGAACTAATTTGAAAGCTTTAAAACCAATGCTACAGATACAATGTCTGACAGATTTTTCACTTGAAATATCATATATTTAAACTAATAGAAAAAGTAATACAAAGTATGTATATTTTGGTAGAGATTAATGAAATAGAAGGTTTATATAAATCTGACAATTTTCCAATTGCCTATGGAATTTAAATGTGAATACTCTGATAAAATAGTGAAAACTCTTAGCTTTCCCATCTATTTATAGACACATAGGCATCAATGGTTTTTCAGAGAGGCACTGTGATGTACTATCCTTTCCAGGATATCCTCTTCTGATACAAAAGTCTCCTCAAAGACACCTCAACAGACTGTATTTAGAGATCCATGTTGAGAAAGAAACAGGACCAGGGGTTTGAGAGAAGAGCAAATATACAACTATTTTTGGACTAAGTAAACATTACACCTCTCCATTTCTGGCTCTGTGATGAAAGAGCATGCTACGCAGCCTCCAGTCTGGTGGCAGTCACCTATCAATAGCTATCACAGCATCGTAAATTTTTGACTCCAAACTACCAGGTGGCAGAATCCAGAGCAGAGGTAGATACAGCCTAGTATGGGTCTAAATGAAAGGCATAGAGAACAAGCACACACTTCCAGGGAAGCACTGCTGTTCTGATATAACTGAGTCAACAGTGAATGACGTTTTGATCACTTTTAATTTGGAACAGGTCATTATGCTTTCCCAAGCTCAGTTCGAATCTTTATTCCCTCATTAGCTAGAACTTTATCTATGAAGCACAAGACAGAATTAAAAAACGCTTAATGATGATCATCAACTCAGTCCCTTCAAAAACAGTTTTCACAGCTAGGTGACTGTTGTGGATGGTTGCTTCTGATCCTTCCATTCTTTCTCTATACCTAACTATTGAGGCTAAAGCTTTTTAAAGATGCAAGCTGTCCAATTACAGTCTGCTTTCTCTTAACTCCAGAATCTGTGCAAATCCTTAGCTGCTCAAGCTAAGACCATCATCGTACACCCATTAGACAACAGTTTGCTATTTAGCTAAGCACCCACTTCACAAAGGTGAAGCATATTCCACAGTGGAGGCACTTCCTTCCCACTAGATCAGCCAGGTTGCAATTCAAGTGAGAACATCAATATTCCCATCTCCTGTAGATTACATTCCCTGGTTTTACCAGGCAGTGAATCTTACTACTGAATCTTACTGAATCGCATAAAAACAACCCTACTGTGTCAGAAAAGATACTGTTTCTTAGTAAATGTTGCAGAAAGTCCTCATGAAGGTGGTTTACCCCCTTTGAGTCATTGAGGAAAATATATACACACATCTCTAGAAAACAGAGTAACTCAATATCCATAAATGTATTTTTCTTTAAGGAAATACACTTTGAGTACCTATTTTCCTGTGTCTGTGTCAAGCCCCCCTCCCAATCTAAGTATTTCTTTTAAATGTCTGAAAAAGCCTTTCAGACTTTTTATACAAATATATCAAATGCTGATAAAAAGTTACATTCCTGTTATAGAGCAGTAACAGAAAAATAAATACACTGAACTTCTAGAAAAAGGTCTTCATTTTCAAAGAAAATGCATATGTTTTAAAGTCATTCCTGTAATAATCCTCCTGATTTCCTCTCATTAAAAAGCATTCAATAAGCACTCTCAATGCTCAGAGCTGCTGATAATTAGACCATGAGGGATTCTTTCCACAGTGGTTTGGATCAGGACCTGAGTGCCCTAAGGCCGAACTCCATCTTGTTGAATGTAGGCAAGCAAAACAAAGCTTGGCTGATTTTGTTTCTTTAAACAATTTTTAAGGCTTCCTTTGTTCAACATGAGATTTGGTTTTGGTTTCTTTCAGTCTCTCAGGGGTGTAATATAGAATGATAACCTGACTCAAAGCATTCTGGACCAGAAAAAAAAAAAGAAAAAGAAAAAAAGAAAAAAGAAGGGTAATCAATAGAGTACTTACTTTCTTCGCTCTACAGATTTTCCTCAGTTAAACTAAAAAGGAAAAAAAAACCACCACCACCAAAAAACCAAACCAACAAAAAAATCTGGACAGAAAACATTCCTCAGACTTTCAGAATATTTTTGTATAGTATTCAGCTTGTTTCTCCACTATAGATTTAAATAGGACTTTCCCCAGGCAGTTATTTGCAGTTTAGTTTATGAAACTCTTATTACCTAGCTAGAAGTTTATAAAAAAAAATTTCAGATTTCTGAAACCTAAACTGAAACTGTAACATTTTGCCAGTTACCCCCCTCTGCTGTATGAAGATCTTATGAAGTAGGCACAAGTAAATTTTCATCTTCAGTAACCTATAGCTGATAAATTGTAATTTCACAAACATATTTTTGTATTTTAAACTTCCACTGCGAAGTAAAGAAGGGATATATATAAACTGGACTTTTGGAAATCCCACATAATAATCACTAATCTGCAGAAGAAACTTCTTGAATGCTAAGGCATAGTTACAAAATATAAAAAAATTTTAAAAAAATCAAGTGATAATGGGTTAAACTCACTACAATTTAAGATCTAAGATGCCCTTAAAAGCCCACCTGAAGTTGTCAACACATGCCAGATAATAAATAAACAAACAAATAAACAAATAAATAAATGATTTCCAACCTTTGCTACCAGATACAGGCTTGAAATAGAGTACGTGTTTAAATGAGATACAACTTCAAAATGGAACAATTTTGATAAAATTAGCATCTCTCACAAGCTATATGGCACAGAAATCACATATGTCAAGGATATAAAAACAGTACAAAGACTCCATCCTTTATGTACTGACATACAAAACAGCCATTATGGTTGATCTCCACTGACAGTCAAGCATTATTGTCTTTAGGCCAATGTTTTTCAACAGCTGATCATAGAAATATTTTTTTGAAGAAGTCTATTACTTGACAAGGAACTTTATTAGAAATTATTTGATTGGCTTTAAAAGTTAAAATGCAGTTTTACACTTACACTGTCTGTAACAGCCATATGGTGTTTTCTTCATCTACAAGGCACTGAGCTTAATAGAGGATTTCAAATTCTAGTCTCTATTCTTTGTTTCCCTTTTCCTCATTGTCCAAACCTCATAATGATAACACCGCAATTACTTGTTCTATCCCCTCTGCAATGTACTTCAGATTTTGTCAGCATTTCCACTTAAATGTTGTATTATTCTTTCATGCCCTACTTTGAGGTTTCTAAGTAGCTTGAAAGTGTCTTCCCAATAGAAATATCTCTGCATAAATATGTCTATTTCTGAATATTTATGATTAACAAGATAATATTGTAGGCAACTAGCAGAGAACATATCTTGTAATTAAAAACAATTCTTTTAGGGCTTATGCATGTTATTTCTAAACTGAGTATCTTAGCATCTCTGTATCCTCTTCATCTATTAAAATATAATTTTATTCTGTGACCATCACAGTATTTATCTGTTTTACAGTGTGTGTGTGAAAGTATTTTGAACTTCATATATGGGTTTTTAAACTGCTTTCATTTTTCCAGATATTGTTAGCTCTAAAATAAATACTAAACAAACCAGCTGAATTTTAGCAGATATGTTGAGGACAGGGTCTACTTAAGGAAAATTGTTTTTCTGCTAATCACATATCATTCTACATTCTCAACAGTGTAAGTAGCTCTGGTCTCTTCAGAATACTTGTCAAGGCATACAAAAAGCTGTAGGTTTACACAGGCCTGGAATTGTCAGGGTAGAAACACAAGCATGATACCCCCAGAAGTCATCTTTGTGCCTGATAACTGAACAGTTCAAATATTTTCCATTACCAGAAAAAAATGAATTCATATTGATCGTCATCCTCTCTAGAGCATCCTTTGGAAAAATGATATATATGTATAGATGAGGTACTGTTCACTTCAGTACCATAACGATTGGTTTCAAGTGAAAAATGAGGACAGCAACTCATTATACAGTACACATGGGGCAATGTCTTTGTTTCCTTTTCATTTCTTTTTTGCCAGAGTAAATGTTCTTATTTAAAACTCCATCACCAAAAATGCCTGTATCTAAATTACAGCATTACACACATTCCTTAAAAAAGAAAAGAATCAAACCAAACCAAACCAAAAAGCAGGGAGAGAGTAAGGGAGGGTAGAGAGACAGTGCATGTTCAATACTCCTGCTATTGCACATGGCATAAATCACTAGCCATGTTTATGGAACATAATCTATTATAATTTCTTATTTCTCTATAATCATTGTATCATGTGCTCCATAAACATTGATGAAAGAAACTAAATTATCTCAATAAGGTAATCAGAAAGGGTTTTGCAGTTAAAAAAACAACAACAAAAGAAAACCCAAACCCCGACCAGTTCAGAGAAAAAAAGCCCAGTCTTTTCTGCTAAGCTCTTCCTTACTGGTACTCCAAATTAAGCATACAAAATATGAAAAGCCCACAAGAAGTCCCAGAGCAGCTTGGGGTTCAGCAGTAATACAACCCAGAGAACACACCTGTAAGCACTGGGGTTTCTCCAGTGCTCTCAGGATATGTATGCATTGAAAACTACAGCAGATGCAAAAGTACTTCAGAGAGTTCTAGCAACTAGCTCAGGTACTGGCAGTCTAGACAGTCACCTGAGTTTATGGACCTACTAATTCAACTTGCTTTAGAGCTTTGTGTTACCATCCCTAAACTAGTAATATGACTACACAAAGTTGAAACTAGTGTATCTGTTCCACACATTCTTTTGCAGATTAGAAATACCCATTGTTGCCTTGAAAGTAGCTTTACTACCTATGGAAATATTTTTACATTTCTACATCAAAAATCATCAGATTCTCAAATATTCCCATTCAGTGCCAAAAAAATACTGAAATACTGGGGGAAAGACTTAAAAAACCAAACCAAAACAAAAAAGCAGCTGCCAGCTACTATTCTAGGTATGAAAAAAGAACACACAAACCAGTTTTGAAAACAGTTTTCAGCTACTGAAAAGTTTGTGCTCAGAAACCAATTACAGACATTCATTTATGTCTAAAAGCCATTCTGCAAAAGGAAGAGGTCCCTTTTTCCGAACATGACTGTTAGTAAACAAACAAGAAAATCCAAAACAGACTGGTGAACTCTTATGTATCCAGTTATTTACAAAGGAGAATCTCAATGCAAGTCACATGGGAAAGATATTCATTTGCCAGTAAATGCCAGGGTCACAGGTCCACAACCAAAAAGTCTTAGTTCTTCGATCTTGCACAAGAGAACTGAAGTATTGGCAGCATTTTTTCCATGGATATTTACAGTGGCACAAAAGGACTGAACGAAGAGACAGTATGTGGCATAACTTGTCAGTTCATCTGGAGCTTTAAAGAAACAAAGATCCTGAAAGAAACCAGGATTTGTAAGTTAGCCAGCTCTGTCTAGCCATCAAATGCTCCATCAGGCTGACCTAGCTTTGTTAACATTCCCTAATACCAGAAGGTCTCTTCCTGCATCAAGGAGAGCAAAGCAGCCAGGCAAATGCTGATTGCAATCTCCACAAAACAAACAAGTGAGAGACAGGGGCCAAAAGCATTCTTATCGGTTTCTGCATGTATGCTGTTTGAGGGTTAATACTGAAATGTGGGATATTCTCTCCATGGCAGAAAATTCACAGACTGAGCACAATTTCCTCATCTCGATGAAATGTGGAAGATCTTACCACCTGAAAATTTAAAGCCCAGTAATTAATTATCTTTATAAGAGGAAGAAAATTCGTGGAGAAATTCAGGAGAGACAAAAGAGTGGGAAAATCAATGCCAAAAAAAATTTTTAATGAGCCACAAGACCCCTTTTTCTTTCTATAAATTCTCTGCATCCAAATGGAGACAGTGTCACAAAACATCTCTTAAGGAAAGTGTTATATTTTTGCATTCCAGCCCTAAAAACTGCAACAGAGTAGCAACAACAGGTGTTAATTTTGCCTACTATTAAACTCCTGTATAGTGACTCTTCTCCAAAGAATCTCTGTAAAGCAGATTCACTGAGAAAATATGGAGCAGTGAAAAATGAAAACACTTCTAACCAATTAGCTGTACACCAAGATATCCCTTGAAGCTTTCTGTGCTCACCTCACTTCCATATCTAAGGACAGCAGTTTTGACTGGTTTGGAAAAAAAAAAAAAATAAAGGTATCCCATCAATATTTTCCCTTCTGGGCTCTTTCTAGGAACAAAAAAGACATACTATTCTACAACTGAACTCCTTAAAGGACTGTTCTCTGTTTTGCATACAGTAAAATTTTCTCTGCTCTAGATCAGCAAAGGAAGCTCATCAAATAAAAGGATTTCTGTTTACTTTGTGTAGGAAGGTATTTCTCAGGTTTATAGATAACCAGAAAATTTCTCAAAGGTCTAATCCTACAGTCACTGCATCACTAATTTCAGAAGCAGCTAAGCACTAAAAGACACCACTGTGAGTTGCAATATTGTTAGATGTTTGGTACTTTCATCTTTGGGGAAATCTGATAAACCCATTTGTACTTAATCCAACCAGTAGCAGAGAACCACTAATAATGGCAAGATAGAGTCACATCCAAACAGGCACCACTGTACTTTAAATATGCAGTAACTACAGCAGACTTTTAAAACAAAGTAGAATAATTGATGAGGCGCATATGAGGGGTTAAGAAGGTGAAAGAAATTCTGTGCAGAGAGGTCCTGGAATAAAAGCTACAAAATGGAGCTGTGTAATCAGTAAAACGTTTTATTTGCATTGCAGTGTTTGGGTTTCTTTTCAATCACAAGCACCAAAGTCAAAGTGGGACTCTGATCATCTCACTGCAGTTTACCAATCAGGATTATATGCCAATGTGTAATGAAGTGGAACTACATGATGTGACAAAATATGATGTGACAAGTAAATTTTAAAGGAGAACCCACTAATTTGGAACCAGTAATTGCTACAATTCAAACAGCCCCATTACTTATATACTGAATTTTCAAAGCTGCATTTGTGGCATATTTTTAACTGGATTAAGTGTCAACTTCAACGGAGCAATTAGCATTTTAAAAAAAATATTTCTCATCAACAGAGTACTATTTATCACCTGGCAGGTAATAATTTCTTATTTCTACCTTTAGTACTGCTGAATATTTTCTCTCAAATAATATATTCAATCAAAAGAACACAACATTTTATGCTAATGTAATCTTTGTACAGCTTTAGCTAAAATCTCAAGTGCCGTTAATTACAAAAAAGTCTGTGATGGGATTCCAGAAAACTGGCATTTTATTTATTTATTTTTATGGGGAAAAAAATTCAGCAAATTCTTGAACAATGTTCAATAGCACAAACTGAAAGTATTATCTTTGCATGTCTTGTATTACTAGCCTAGGTATTGAAAATAGCTCTGGAAAAGCGCAGACAACACACTGCAAAGCTTCTGGAGAACTTTGCCATCTATAAACAACACAAACTACTTTGGATGGGTGACACTTCAATATTTCAATTTGTCAGTTTCTTAATAAAAAAAAAAGTCCAGGTTCTATATAGAGTAGCACTCTGGTAAAGAGTAACAGTATTTTAGGATCACAAAAGTTACTCTGTGAAAGTTAATATAAAGTATTAAATAGTCCACTGGGCACCACCACAATGCTTCCATAAGTAGAGATTTTGAATGATGTGGAAGTATTTATAAAAAAAACCAACAGGTAGCATAAAACATGAGAGTAATTTTTAAATACAAGATCATAAAACAAGAACTGGCAGGGAAGACCGCATACGTATACATATGAGTCTCTTCATCTTTCTAGTTAAGACCTTAAAATTTCTGAACTAGTGTTCTTCAGTATGCAGTAAACAGTTAGTCAAACTTCACATACAAACCACAAAAGCTGCATACGTATCTCCCAAAATAGTGTCAAACCACATCTGATATCACTAACAATGAACACATAATTTGTCTATCCTAATAACAAAATGACATAAATATTCAACTTCTTTAGGAACAGAAAGCACTGAAAAATCATAGTTGTCTATTTCTTAAACAAAAGACATACCTAGTTCACAAGATGTAACAACAGCTATGGCTTCCTCTTGACAATACTTTTGGAAAGGAGCAATGGCAATGTTGATTTTACAATTAGTTTTTAAAGACTGAGGTTTGGAAGGGAATTCTCCTTGACAAAAACTCTCCACCTTCGACTAGTATTGTTTTTGCTTACAGCGCAAGGCATCTCACATCTGTTAGAAATCAAGCCTGCGTATTGAATCAAACAAATTCTTAATTGGTCAGAATACTATTTAAAACCTTGGTTTAAAACATTCTAACTAGGAAAAGACCCCTAGTTTTTCTCACAGATGTGTCCATTTGCAAAAATTTATAACATATTGATAGCAATTAATACACATGTAGACAGCTAACTTAGCTTTCAGTAGGTATTTCAGAAGTACTACAGTAGGCTGGTGACTGAGATGACACAGATCTTTACCAAAAAGTTGCAAGTGGCTCATCTTGGGCACTTCTCAACAGGTATACCAAACACGATGGTATGCACAACTGGCAATCTGAAAAGCTATATTAAAGAAAAAAAAAAAAAGCTTTCTCTCCTATATATTACAGATATTGGATTAATTGTAATCAATTGACAACTCAAGGAAATATTTAGAAGCAGCCTCACAAAAATGATAATTAACAGACACTTTTTATATATCCTTGTCAAGTTGTTATAGCAGTTTAAATTGGAAAGAAGCTGCAAGCCAGTTGAAAGCAGCTGGCATTTAGTCATCTCCCTCCCAATCAAAATTGTAAATGGCGCCTACTTCAATAGTACTGTGTTATACATTCTGATAAAACAGGTATTTTTGTTTTTCTTTTACACCTACACACTGGTAATATTCTGTCCTGACCAATTCCATTCCCAAATTTTAACAAGTGTGGACTTTAGTAAACACATTTTTAATTTTTTTAACCAATACTTTGGAAGACTTATCAGATATGGATAGCTTGTCCCTGGATGTCAAAAAAGCCATTTTAAGAATAATAGCCAAGATAAGACATCAAAACTAAGTGTAAATTATTTTACACTTTGACTACTACTAAGTTATTAAGCTGTTTCAAGGAATATACAGCAGCATTAAGGCAAAACCTCCTCTTCTCAGCTCTCTGAAGTTCTATTTATTATCACTTAATTTTCTGCTTTTACTAAGCTTGTGTTACTAACTTAAAATAGGGAGTGGAGGGAACGAGATAGTCAACCTCATTTCAACTCCTAACATAGGTTTACTTAGCAAATCATCCACTGACAGAAGATGTTGTTGGAAAGATAACTGTACCAAAAGAACTGATGTGCATATGTGTTTTGCCCACCTATCACAGCCCACTATTTCATCCTATGTAAAGTTTTGTTGTGTAAAAGTACATTTAATTGATGTTAGTAAACATTCACACACCTGTGTTTTGGGTCAGTAATACATAATTGTGATTGCACAATGTGCGCATGGAAGAATACATTTACGTTTCAATACATGGGACTTAAGCACAAAGTCTTGCTAAAGGTTTCCAGGTATCAGCCTATATGCACAGTAAACTGCCCATTTCTGGTTGTTTATTTACTGCTTCAGATGTTTTTCTTACACATAAATGGTTTTCTCCCTAGAGATTTCATAAAGGATCCAGCCACAGCTCAAGCTTTTGCACAGTTTAAGTACTTTCCATGCCAATACCAACTGACTCTGAATAGTAAACAGACTGAACTTTTTATTTTTGCATGTGTAACCGGCTTGGAACATTTTTAAAGCTAACAAAATACTAGAAATCCTCAACACTCACTTCAACACTATTGTACATTATCAGCTCTATTTTGCAGAAAACTATATCATCTTTCAGTTCTTTGGGTGATGTACTAATGTTATCATGCATTAAACAGTTCCGTGAAGCACACAATCATTTCTAATCTCGCACATCTTTAGGTTTGTCATAGTCAATACCCATAATGTTTGTTTCAATATTAATTGCACAAATTTCAGGCAGGATTAAGCAGCACATAATAAATAAATAAATAAAATCAGAGAAACCAGAAGGAAGAGGTTTCTTAAGCTCTTTTAGCAGCTTAGAAGTAAATCATAAAGTGTCAAGCTACAAAAATTGGCTCAGATAAACATGATTTTTTCTGAATTAGTTCACTAAGCTTTTATCCTTTCTGAACACTTTCAAGTCAATCCTAAATGCTGTGCTCACCTTAATACTGAACAGTTATGCTACAACACATACAAAAGATTGAATATATGAGTTATTCTCAGAGTAAAAGAGTTTGTCTGTCTTCATTTAAATAAGGAAAATATGGAATTCATTTGGCATTGGAAGGAAAAGCAAAGTTATTAAGATATTTTTTAGGTATTTTTCTTCCATTTAGCTAAGGGCTTCCACTGGATGCTATCTTCTGTTATACCCATTGTACACTTCAAAACTTCATCTCTGAAGTCTTGCAGCTATTTAGTTTCATATATTCACATTTTAACAATAATATAGTTATGTCTGTTAGTAATTACACTGCCATAATTATACCATCATATTTTCAAGTGTTTAACATTTTAAAAACTTCAAACAAGCTGTCATTTCATATTCCACATGGCTTTTATACTTCTTCCATGACCTGTGATAAATCCTGTTAATACTAAGTCATATACTATATATGAATGTATATGGACATACATAGAGTATACAATTTAGATAATGTATCCTCAGTTTTGGATACTATGCCCAGAATGTATGAGGGAAAGTGTTATAAAGGAAATATTTAAAAACAATAATTATGTAAAATTGAAATTCTAAGCCTGAAAATAAAACCTTATCAATTTTTTTTCAGCACGCCAGTTTCAAAAAATATGTGTTTTTTAAATGGCTACAATAGTCATGACATAATTAAGACATAAATTCCAATGAACTTTTGTATTCAACTGGAGTTTTGGCTACACACCTCAGGTTTAAACGTTCCATTTATTTCCCCCCCAGACAAATGCCAACATTGTAGAAACGTCTCCAATAACTGAGATTAACTTTGCTCTTGTTCCTAAACCTGCAAGGTTTTCCACAAAGGTAGATTATGCAGGCCATGAAGAATGTTGTCAGGGAGGCCTTGATTGCGGCCTTACTAGATAAGACATGATTCTATCAGCACTGACAGATGTTCTTTCCTCTCAGGAAATGGCCACCAAGGATAAAAGCTGCTATCTACAATACAGAAGATTAATTTGCATTTGACGCCCCACATCCATTCCCCAGAATCTCCATCACTGAGAAAAATCAGGCCTGCACTTCATTTACAGTATCAGCAGCCCAACATGAACACACAGTTTTTCAGTTGTATTTACCTGCCTCCAAGGACTATCATTGGGTATGTAGTGTTAAGGTCGCTACCATACATACTGCATTCTAAACATTTGGCTCACCTCCTCCTGCTGTGAAGTCTGAGAGAATATTTGTGTCAGGCAAATGTATCTGTGCATAAGTACATTTGAGAGGAAATACATCTGGAAAAAAAAGACCAACTTTGGTGTGTGCCTGGAAGCTTATACAAAAGTCATTATTGTGTATATATCCATGTTATCCATGAAACTACCCAGAAACTACCCACAAAGAACTACTTTCATCAATAGTGTATTAAAAAAAAAGATTAATATTAAGACTAATAAAAGGATTAATATTAAAATCCTCTCCAATGCATGTAGAAATATATTTGCAGTGTGCGTCAAACATACATGTAACTTAGCATAAGTTATAATTCATCTAACCTTAAATGCATCTGCAGTTCAGAAAAATAATGTGCATTTCCTCTGAGGTTAAAGACGTCCTAAGGCAAAATAACATGGCAGATTAACAATACAAAACAAGGGGGAGTAAAACTTGTACTACACAAAGTAGAGTATTTTCAATCCATCTGATGTTCCTGAATCTGCGGAGAGATGTGGTCAGATGCAGTACAACAGGCTTTCTCAGATCTAAACCAAAGGATATTAAATTTCAGCACACAACAATGGTCAAAACTCCTCTTCCCCAGGGCAAATTCAAGGCTTGCAAATAAACATAGATATACTTTAAAAGTTTGTATTTAAAATACTGCATTTAATAATTTATAATTGAGCAAAATCCATGAATACAAAAAAACAATTAAATGTAAAGAAAATACAAGAATGCTGTAGTCCTTTTCTTTCAGTGATGTATGATTTTTTGGTATGATTTTGTGAGTTAGTGGTAAATGGATCCCCTTCACAATTCTTAGAAATTTTAATATGCTGTCCTGTTTTTGAAAACATCTGGTAAATGGGCCAACATGCAACACATTAATATTAATATATTAATTCTCCTTTTTCAACAATAATTTTCATCTTAAAAATAGGTATATTCACACAAACATATATTAACATAAATAATACATAAAGGAATACAGCCTGTTGAGTGTCATCTTTGTCACCAAGCAATCAAAAGGTGCTTATACAACATCAATAAAAGGACAAGGAGTTTTTCAGTATTTCAGTAATTTTAAACCAGTCTCAAGACAAAAATGCATGAAACAAGCAGGTCCCTTTAATTAAACAAAATATTTTGCCTTCTAACTATAAAAGATTTAAATTTTTCTTACTTTTGATTTAATCTTGGATTAGAGAGCAATTATTTTTTTAAAGTGCTGAAAGTAATCCCTGTAGCTGTTCTTTAACAGCAATATAAGCATCACCAGTAATTCTTTTGGGAACATACAAAGAACGTGAAATACGTTTTGGATAAAAAGTTATTCCAGTGTTCATTTTTAATACTGTAAACTTATATGTTTATAATTATTCTTTTAGAAAACATCTTTGCCATCAACTATAAGATAAAGAATCAGTCTACTCTAACTACTGTTTAAGGTGCAACTCCAAACTCTCTGTAATCATTTCCTGAATCAGTACAATTTTAGGATGGAAACATCCTGAAGTTCTTAATGAAAAAAAGAATTTGAAAACTCACATTTCTATTTTTAGTGCACCTGAATAATCTCCCAATGGAATAGGTGGGAAAGTGAAGAGAACAGTAATACAATCTTTGCACTGCTACCACTGAATCAGCCTATTCAGTGATCAAACACAACAGACTAAAAGTTCTCCGTTACATACTGTAACAACTGTAAAAACTTGTAAACAATGAAGAAACCATCTTTTCCAGATACCAACATTTAAGGAACATCTGCCTCCTAAACACCTTGATATGGGGAAAAAAAATATTCGTTTTCTTTGATGATACAACAAAATCAGATAGCTTGTGGGTAATAAGGCAGAAATATCCACTTCATGAGGACAACCATGAACATGCCTGTAACAATCAGAGGTCGAGGAAGACTAAGAATAAAAGATAAAATTGTAGGGTAAAAAAAAAAAAAAAAGGACTATTTCATAAAATTATGAGGATTAAAAAGGTCAGTTTAGAAATACGAGCATATTTTGTCACATATATGTTAAAGACTTGACTTTCACTAGCACCACATTAACAGCAGCACTGTGATCCCACTAATAAAATCAGAGTCAGTAGACTTAGCAAGAAAAGTAGTCTTTTAAGGAAGAAATTGCTCCAGTTTCTCCAAGTCACTTACAAAGGCTTGTTACCCATTAAAAAGCCAAAGAAAGATATCTGAATACCATCTACTCGAAAATATGAACAATATTGTGACCATCTCTAAACTTAATAGATTCAGTGACAGTTCTACTATTATATATTCTTGTCCAGTTGCCAAAAAGCAGTTTCTTAACCCCGTAATAGTGAATGCTGATTTTTTTTTTTTTTTTAACATGAAATGCTGACCTTTAAATTTTTAATAGAATTATTAGGAAAGGACTAATTATGAATAAAAAATAATTTTGATATTAAAACTGTTCTACATTCTTATCTTGAAGATAAAGAATAGAATAAGAACTTAATTAGCTATGTGAATTTAAACTGTGAATAAAATTATGCAACTCCTTAATATATAAGGAAATACAAACAATATAATTTGAAATTATGAGATTACTAATGAAAATTTCACTGAAAATTTATATATAAATATATGTCTTTAAATAAGCCTTCCAATATTTCTGTGACTTCAGTAAATTGTATTATTGCCATTTTTAACCAGAAAATAAATTGACATATCTGTATATTTAATCCAAATTTTAACTAAATCTATGACAGAGTAGGGAATGTAAGGAGAAATAGTAACTCTTGTTTTCTTTTTCTAATTACTTACTGAAGTCACTCACCACATTTCAAGCATGGGAGTGCTTATAAACAGCCATTGTGGTCTGATCCGATTCCTGTTCAAGTCAATGGAATTCTTTTATAGACATCAGGCTAGATCACTGTATGAATCAAAAAGCCTCTACATTTATTCCTAGTCCTCTTCTGCTTTTCACCTACTCCTTTCCTTCACAGTCCCCAAAAATGCAGGGCATCTATTTGAATTCTTTTTTCCTTCAGAAGGTGACTTAGGAAGGACACTACATTTTGGTATTCCTGAAATCTCAATGTCTAATGGAAAGAATTTGAAAATATCACTGAAAAGAGTCCAAGAATGCATCTGTACATATTTTCACTTTGCATATCAATCCATAATGTCCTTCTAAACATCATCTGAATCTTTTTTTTTCCCCTCTGCTTCTTTCAGACTGTATAATAGAAATAAAACAGCAGCTTTGCTTTTCAAGCACAACCAAGCCAATTAAGGGATCCAAATTACTGGATAATTGATCGCATTTTGACCTTTGAGAACTAATCTAGGGAATAAAATGGCAGATCATTAACAGCTCAAGAACAACAATTCCTGTCTACAAGTTAAATTAATCCTTCATACAAAATAAGTATAAAAATGTCTATGTAATTTACTTATCAGCATTTTTGTGCACTTTTCATCTCTTTTACATTAAAAAAGCTAAAATCTAATATTTTATTTATTTTTAATTTAAGTATATTTTAATCTCAGGTTTATTCTCTATGGTGTTCAGGGGTACTCACCATAACAAAGAAAATTTAATAATAAAAATTAAAGGTGGAAGACACCTATTTGTTTACCTACCTACCTAATTTGTTTCTTTACCTACGATTTTGATTACTGATGAGGACTGGGACCAAAGCACACAAATGCCCTACGGTTAATATTAAATTGTGCACAGAGCCTTCGGGCATGTTAATGTCCAAATCTAGGGTTGAAATTTGGAGTACCCTATATTTCCACAGAGATATTCAGCATGATCTGCATAGAGCTACTAGGAAGATTCCTGCCATCAGAGTAAATATCCTGTGCTTGATTCTGAGTTAGGCAGGAGTCCCTGGATAAGGCTGGGGCTAGTAACAGATTTCAAGATGGAGTTCAACACTTCGAAGAGCACAAACAGTTCATTGTATTACTGCATCTTAGATGACCAGAGCCTGAAAAAAAAAAATTTCTACAAGATAAAACAGCTTTACTTTTTTGTTTTGTAGAACATTAAAACTAACCTTAAACATAGTGCTAGTCTTACCCACAAGCAGTAAGTTAAGTGAATTACAATCTGTTTCTGCTAGACCTCATTCTAGCTCATGGGTCACGTATGGCAAATGGTCACCCATGGCAAATCCCTTCAGTGCACAGGTCTAGAAGATGCTGTTCAATGCATAATAATTACTTTTAACATTTGCATTTGCAGATTAAAACAGCAAACAACTTAAGACAAAGCCAAATGATACAGAATTAATGCAGTCTATGAACCTAAGTATTGTAATTCAGGCATTGAAAATGTTTACAAGATTGAGGCATTTCAGAATTGCTGCAGTGCTTTCTGTCACACAGGCCCAAACTGTAAATTGTTCCAGGAGTTTTAAAGGATTCACCTCCCAGATGCAGAGTGAAATAAAACCAGTAAATTCCAAAAAGCTTAATGTCTGTCTAGGTGGAAGGGCAAGAGATGGAAATGAAATCTCTCAGTAAAAGGTAGCCCTAAAATAATAGGGTTTTTTTGGCTATATTTTTAAAATTCAGATATTTATTCCATGTTAGACAAAACATACAGTACATGACTAAATACACAGATATCCAGGAAACTCAGTTGTACCAAAAAAAAAAAAAAAAAAAAAAAAAAAAGGTGAATGTGATAATGGGAGAAGACTACAATAAATTAACACTACACTTGATTTTAAGCAGGTTGGGCCACTAATGCACACAATGGGAAAGAATATTGTTCACAAGCTCTCCTGTGAACTTGGGGAGGCTGCAAGATCTACAAAGGCAACCGATTAATGCCTTCACAACCAGGGATAGACACAACCTTTGAGGAAAGAAAATTTAAATTCTACAGATTTTCTAGGCAGGGTGTCTGAGGTGTCAGTTTGCTCAGCTCAAAGAAAGAAATGTACTATTTACATTTCCAGCATCACCAAGTAGCTAACCAGCTAGAATTTTCTAAATGTCTGTGCCTCAAAGGGAGATTCACAAGTGCAGTGTCTTCTTTAAGCTCCTTCTTGATTGCAGCAAAAGAACAAGAAAAAAGATTGTAAAGTTCACGTGACAAACACAGCCAGCCAAACAGATTACATTATATAATAAATAAATAAAT
This sequence comes from Gymnogyps californianus, assembly GCF_018139145.2. Taxonomy (NCBI): domain Eukaryota; kingdom Metazoa; phylum Chordata; class Aves; order Accipitriformes; family Cathartidae; genus Gymnogyps; species Gymnogyps californianus. The sequence goes on from NC_059482.1 coordinate 8,386,009, forward strand.
AACACTTGAAGTAAATGCTATATGGGTATTTCAGACATTAGTTGCAAAAAGGAAAATAAAAAATACATTAGAGAAAACTTAAGTCAGAAGACTGCTTTGTTAAGCAGATGCACAACCACTCACCCAACTTTTACAAGTGTATGTCAGATACAGTGAAGATCTGAAGAGACATACCATGCACAATGAAAGACAGTTAATCTACAATATCTGATGAGAACAGACTACTTTTAAATAGAGTTGGAAGACTTCCAAATGGCTATTAATGCAGGCTCAGTTCAAATGCCTGTATTACCCTCCTTCAAGAACAACTCTATCTCAAGCTAAAGTAGTAGCAAGTGATTAAGCTGAAACTTCTTCATTGCTGAATGCTGACTGTATTTTTACCATCAACTCCACATTTCTCTGGACTGTCACAACTTCAGCCTTGAGCCATCCCTTAGTGCAAAGAAATCTTTAACTAAATGCTAGTGAAGCTGAAACCCAACATGTTCCTAAAATAGAATAAAATGCTTTGGAAACATTATCTTCGACTGTATAATAGTGTCCAAAATATAGAGTTAATAAAATGAAATACAGTTATACTTCCTAAGAAAACGGTAATCAAATAACTAGGATTAATCCACTGTAGTACTGTGCAATCTTAAGACTAGCCCTATTTAGACAGAACGTCTATCAAGCTGATTCAACAGCTATATGGGCTTGTCATCATATGTGACTGAAATCAGAGGCTATGTCAACACTCAGGAAAAAAAACAAAACAAAAAACAACCTACAAAGGCCTAACCAAATAATTACTTACTAGAAGAGACCAACACTCCTTTGGAAGAGTCTCCTGTAGGAATTGCTAAGCATCCCAAGTCATTGCAGAACAGTTTGGCTAATTCTTGTGAGAGGGTTGGTTGGTTGTTTTTGAAGGATGGACTCAAACAAATGTAAACAAATGCAGCACAAACAAAATGTCCCTTAAATCTCTGCTTCTAAAAATTTTCAACCTGTAAGCTGAAAAGTTTGCCTTGATAGCAAACTAAGAATTGCCACAATTCAATAAAAGTGCATACCTTCAACTCCTCTCACCGTAACATCTAGAATACAGTATTATCAACATTCTATTATTCATCCCTTCTACCTGATAAAAATGCAAACAGGAATTAAGTCCTTTTTAAATTGATGCAGGTCTCAGTTAATGCTAACATCAGCATAAAATTTTCAAATGAGCAGAGAAATATTTTCATTGGATGTTTACAATTTGTGAAATCAACTTTTTCCAGGACAAAGTTTGTTTTAATAAGTCTCCTAAATTAAACAATTATGAAAGGAAAAAGTTGAAGTTATTTAAAAAAACCATTCTGATATTGTTGAAATGAAGTTTTTAAAGTTGAATCATAATTACTTCTGAGTTCAAAATGGGAATAAATGTATACTTAAAACTTCAACAGAAGGAGGAAAGTCAACTTCCAAAACAGACACTTGAAAAATAGCGAAATGAAGTACTTCAAGTGACCCACAAGGCCTGTTTCAATAGTTTTACTTATTTCACTTAAGATTTTGATTTTTTTTTTTTGTACCAACTGGGAAAGGTATTCAGCTTCCAACTGAAAGCTGTTTGTTCAACCTCACAAAATCTATTTAGAGAACAGGAAACCAGGTTTATATTAGTTACTGTTAGTAAGCACTATGAACACTTTATTACACACTAAATGCTGGACCTACCAAAATTTAAGAAAAAATTATTTTTTCCTTGCTTTCAACTCTCCAGATGCATGTTAACAAATCTGTAACACCATAATATGCATGGAGGAACTATCATAAGTGTGTACGTAAAGAAGAAAAACATCGTGTCACCTACTCAAATGTAAACCTAGTGGCTGCATAGAGTGAAGATGTACAGTAGCTGCTGGTAAACCTGTAATATCGGGGTTTTATTAAGAACTATAACCATTTCCACTAACTCAATTGTGTAATAGAGCAACACCATGTTAATTGCAATTCCATCTCAGTGTTTGTTTGTTAAATACAGCAATTCACACAATAAGATATTAATCAAATAGCTAGCTCTACCAGTTACAACAAGGCCATAAGTTGAATGTTACAATAGTTAACACACCCACACATTCACTTACCTTATCCCATGAGTAAAAATTAGCTTAGCTCTCTTTTAGAAGTTGGCGTTTTTTCTTTATAATTCTAAAATCACAAAATCTCTTTTGGTTACATTTTGAGAATAAGATCCAATTTTTTGCAGTCTCACCTATGGGTCACAGGCTCCCAACAACTGACAACATGATGCGAACTAAATCAAGCCTAACTGTTGTACAGAGAACTAGAAAAGTACTACAGCTAGTCATTAACAAAGTTGCCCAGTAATAAGTATGACGACTTTTTTTTTTCCTAGAAACATGAAAGAGGAAAAAAAATTTAAAACTATGCCTATACTTGCCAGGAGTATTTTTGTTTACAGATCTTGAAGACTGTCTTTAAAGTACAGTGCAAGATGGCAGTTAGTAAACAAAAAGGGAGAAACCAAAGCAGATGACATAGGTAACTGGCCATCTAGCATAAACAATGAATTGTGAACTTTAACTCCCTCAAGCCAAAAGTAAGTGTTACAAGCTCCAGACAAGAAGCTATTTCCAGTGCACATTGACAAGAAGTTTATTGATCTTGCAAAACACACAAAAAGGTCAGCACATTTCTTGGCATCTGCTGCTGGCGCTTTATCTATTAACTATTTGCATATAAACATATGTAAGGACCTTTTTCTTTCATGTTGTGAAGCACTGCTGAAAAGCTACAGCTATTATATCAGTGGAAAAATGACAAGCCGATACATATTCAAAAAGTAACAGATTTTAAAACTAGTAAGAGACAATTATCAGCTAGTCTGACCTCTAGCAGAACAAAGGTAAAATAATCTTAGTCAGCATTTTTGCATCACACCAATACATTTCTAGCTAATTTCTTGCAGTAAAGATTTAAAATTAAGAAGGAAGCTGTCACTTCTCTCAATAAGTAAATATTAAAAATATGTATATACTTCAAATATCCATTGGACCTTATATGACTTTCTGCTAGATTAATCTATCAGCAATTTCTTCCCCCCTCTAAATCATAAAAATGAATATTCAAAATTGATTAAATATAATAATTTAAAAAATCGTTTTGTGGCTGTTAGCTGAACACAAAACAGTAATCCATGCAGTAGTAAATAACGGTCTTTACAGTTCACCCACTTCTAGTTGAATATTTTGTTTTAATTGATGAGATCTTAAGACAGCTTTCTTCCTACTTTACTGTGATAGCTAGGTAAATGTTTCAGATCATCTACTAAAGTGGCTATTGTCATTTGATTTGTTTTTGGGGGGGGGGGTGTCCACATGTCTGAGGAAGACAATATACATCACAACACTCTGCACAATCAAAAAATACACCATATCAAAGGAAATTATAATGAGCTGATCATACATCTAGATTAGCAGTTGCTATTGAGATGAAGCCAACTTCTTCTCTATCAGTCTTGCTCTAAAGGATTCTCCCTCAAAAGGACCCCTCAATTAAAAAAATCTGGTACCATGATATAATTCTAAAAAGTCTTTATTTGCTCCTCTGTACCAACTATTCCCCACAAAATACAATGTACTAGTCTTTATTGAAAAACAGATTTATGTCAAGCCAGCTTCTCAGAAGTTCACAGGGTTGCAACCGATCCATTCATTTGCTTTTCTAGCAATAGAAAATTGGAGTTTTATCTTCTTGTGCTTTTCCTTCACCATTTTAAAGATCCAGAGACAACAGGTAGCACAGATATGAACAGTGTTCTAATCTCATATAGTACATTCTCTGTTCCTAATGGCAGATACCTGATAACCAGATTCTAAAGTGCTGAAGTCATTTACGACTCAGTCCTTTAAGTTACATGTGCCTCTTTCATATGGCAAGCACCAGTCCCAACCCTGGTATTTTCAGACTGCTATATGAATAATCTGTGTAACATTAGTACACACACTCAGAATTACTGTGGTCACTTTGCAACATGGAATTCATTCAGTTTAATTCTCTGAAACCTTTGGCTAATTTCCACAGCACCTAGCACCATTGCAATGCAACTACAGCAAACCAAACTATTGGCTTCTCTTTCGGATTTTACTATTTTGTCTGAGGGGAACTTCATGGCAGCAAGATGACAGGGTATCTTTTCAGCTGTGAGGAAAACAATGTTTTCTTTCTCATATACACTGAGCTCAGAAGGGTACAAGAGCATCAGGAACTAATCAGTGTGGTTGTACATGCAGAATACAGTGAGTCCCTTTTTCTTTTATCTTGAAGGTAGCTTAATAGTTTGAGACAGAGTCTTATTAATGTAAATGAAGCTCTAATAGCACATTGCATGAAATTCTTTTTATTAAGCATTTCTTTGGAAAACAGCCTACAAACTGGATTAATCCACTGCACTGTATTTCTGTAAGCACCTAACTAAAGTGACTTTTAAAACAGATTGCTGAGTAAACTTTAAAGTAGCCAATAAAGATACTTCTGCTGTAAAAAAAGTGTTTCATATGTAGGTAATTTCACACTTATTTGCACTGGAAAATTAAATTTTTACTTATCAACATACCACAGAAATACTGGGGAAAACTCTGCTCTGATGTTCTACACAGCATTTTTTGCTTTAGGCAAACTATAATAAAATTAATTGATAATTAGGAAACTGACATTATAATCCTGGTAATATTGTCTAATTCTCCAATGGCACTGTCCACACTGACGGTGCATTTCATCAAAAAGAACAAAAACATTTTTAGTAATGCCTGAGAATGCACCTAAATTCCTGAATTATTTTTAAAAATAGAGTCAAGGAACATTAATCATTTATGTGCTTTTGAAAATAATACCTTAGGCTTGCTGTTCCTGAGCACTCAAAATTCTCCTTAACTATTATGAGAAAGAAAGTAGGATTGAGTCTCTGTGACTGACAGTAACATCTTACATTGATTCATTATCTACTTAAAATGAGAAGAAAAAGTGCAAATATTTTGTGAGCAAAACCAAAGAAAAACCAATTATCTGTCATTTAAAATAAAATGCTCTGGACTATTTCTAGACAAAGTTTAAGAGGCTACCCTCCACAGTCTGAAAATCTGCTTTATTTTCAGATAGTTTTCAAATCAAGAGGCATTCTTAATTTTTTTTTTTTAATTTAAAATGAGTTTTGAGTTGTAAATATTACTGACAGAGATGTTTTTCTGCTTCTTGTTCTCAGGCTTTTCTCATAAAACAAGTGTAATATCTAATACATTATAAATGAACTCCCCCTGACAGAACTTGAGGTTTATCCTGTAGATCAATTAAGACTTAAGCATAGCTGACAATGATGCAAATTTGATTACTTTTTAACAGTCCATCAATAATTTCTCATGCATTTTTCTTCTTAAATATTGAATCAAACATCAACACTAAATCCTCTTATAATTTTGCCTCAGTGGCTTAAAGATTGCATCCATTTGAGTCCATAAAATAGTATAGTTACTTTAAATTCCTGGGAAATTGTGTATCAGTAACTACAGAAAAATTCTGCCCTAGAAAGCTGTATACAGCTACTGGTTGAATTTATTTAAACTCACAAGATCAGGAATGCAGAGTTAATTTGCCACACAGCAGAGAAACAGTCTCAGATTTCCAGCAAAGGCTCCTTACCCTCACTCCTAAGATCCTATCATAAATCTTCATGCTCTGTAGTGTAAGAAAACAATAAACATCTCCCCCCCGCCCTTGGTATTTTGTGTCTGTAACATGAACTTGGAGAAAACTACCTTTATCTAGGAAGGTAGCTAAGGGTAGGTTCTTTATCGCAAAGTTGAAAGTAACACCAATTAAATAAATCATTTAGTGATCTACTACTGACGCTTATATTACATCCCAAACACAATGGTTGAAGTTTCAGACCCATTTAAACCAGCATAAGCCAATCTCACTGGTAAAGTCATCCATTGTCCTCCCTGCTCTCCTCGATCCCTTCATCCCACCTACTTGTTACGAGAGTTTCTACTGTTACATGGTGAGCAGTCCTGAAAAAGGGCTTGTAGCTTCAGGTTCCAAGACAACATGGTCAGACTTTGTCTTCCCTGCAATGATCCATTTTTTACAGCATTTGCAACAGGCCCTTCCCGGGTAGCCTTGGGTGTGAGATACAGTGCCTGTCTTCTTGGAAAAGATCCCTGTGTTTGCTTAATCCTAAAACACTTATGAGGACGTATTTCCCTGTTTCTGACAATTTACTGGGCTAAGTCCACTAGCCCTTAAAGTTTTGGGAAAGCAAGTTACAGACAGACTTTTTTCCTATATTATCTACTTTTAAGAAGTATTAAAAAGTAAGAGTCAAAATATTTATCAAAAGGTCCACAGCATCTTATACACAGTATGCAGTACTCCATATAAACAGGGAGCATAAACACTGGCTGAGTCATTCTCCCTACTACTTATCTTGAAGTTAAAAGCCTATTTCGTATATAAGTAAACCTTCTTTTACTGGTTTTCATTGATGTCAAATGATAAAATAGAAATCCAGCCTGGAGAAGCGCTCCCAATTTTAAAAGGCTTAGAAGATCTGAATAATCCAGATGCAAGATGCTAAAGGCACATTGTTGTAGCAAACCAGTTTGTTCCCTCATTGAATAACACTTAGAAATGTAATGGATTGCTTGAGGGATATACTTCTATATATTACTAATGGCCTTATTACTCACAAGTAGTAACTATGGAAGAGTTATGAAAGGTAATCAATCACAAGTAACTAACATGTACAATGTAACCACTTAGTTGCTCAATCCTGCAATGGCAGTTACATTATGTAAATAATTACATTGGGGTGTTTTTTTTCCGCCAGAGGTGCTAGTCAGATTAGATCTTTTTACTTTGCTGTTTGCATAGTTTTTAGTGGTTTACATCAAAGATCTACATTGAAACAAGTCAGGAAATTTTCTTAAAAGAAAGAAGAATCATTAATGCTGAAGTTCAAGTAAAAGTAAATCAGGAATGGCTGGTGATTTCCAGTTTAAGCAACTGTGCTGCAAGTGAGGCCTAATAATTTATGACTACAAATAGTGAGAGATCTGTAGGTGGAAGACAGTTTAAATACAAATAATTACTAATATTAACCATGCAAATCAACAGTGTCATGATTGTCATATTTACAATCATGCTTACAGATTTGGCTGTCATGAATGTAAACACTCATGTCTTACAAGACTTAATTTCTCTTCTCAAAGTGTCAGATGCTACTTTTCTTTTGATATTTTTCTTTTTCTTTGAGAGAGCTTCTGCTTTAATTATTTTCCTGGGGAAAATTATTCTTACATGTAATTTCATTAGAATTCCAGTGGAGCCAGAGATGAATTTATCTGTGTGTCTATCAATCTAACAATTTTTATGCTCAGTTCAGCATTATTAACCTTTATCTAATTTGTATAAACTTAATTTTGCATTTTCCCCAATCTTACTTGTTTTTCCTCTTTCTCTGCTTCTCTGTAGGTAGGGATAAATCATCAATACTACCTAAATAAAACCAGCCTTGTTAATGGTGAACACTGCATATATTGTCTCATACTCTTCAGGCACAAGTACTCTTACCATGCTTCTATGTTGGAAGGTAACATTTATAAATTTGGTTCTAAAAGCAAAGTCTTTACTGACACTGTCAGAATGCTCTGTCCACATGACAGCCCCCCCGCCTGCCATTCCCACATCTATCAAGAAATCCTCTGACTCCAAATGCTCCCTAAGAGAACTCTGCTTTGATTCCAGTTTTCCAAGATTATTATCCATTTTTCAAGATTCTCTTACAATCAATTCAGTTGGAAATTCATCAGTGTACAGAAGAGAATGGCATACACTACCTGTGTTTAGAAAGAATTTCAGCATGCAATTAAAGAAAAATTTCTATTCCCTCTCTCTTCTCTCTCCCCTCAGCAGACATGGGCAACGTAAGATAAGCGAGGGCGGGAGAGGAAGGGGGAAGAAAACTACAAAGGTTATGAGTAAGGAATATTTATGGTCTTCTCTCTTTTTTTCCTCCCCTGTTCTACTATCCTAAGCTGACCTAGGGGAAGAAAACAGACAAAGGACATGAGTAACCATAACGCAAGTCTGTCAAAGTGTCACATATTATTCTAACAAAGACATCTGACTCTGGAGCAGACAATGCTTTGAAGGTTTTAGGGCAAGTCAGCTCAAAAATAACATAAAGATAATTGTTTAGAAGTTTTACTGGAAAACATCTTTGCCCTCTGAGACGCAACAAGAGATCTGGAATTTTGCTCAGTGCTGAAAATCCCCACTTGCTTAGAAGGAGCAGGTGGCATTCATATAGTCCCAATAAGTCATATCAGTGGATGCACTGGTGAACTACCAATCAGCACCTCAGGAGGTTTTTTTAATTTTTTTTTTTTTTAACCTCTTCAGAGTTGTATCTATAGCCCACCAGTGCATTGTCTTTCACTGTTCTCATAGCATGCCTATTCCTTCCTTTAAATTGTTAAGTGTTCAACATATTCTTCCCCAATGAGAACCAGTAGCTAATCTAGCTAAAGGCTAATAAAAGCACAATAGAAATAGGGTGCCAAATAATACTTAATTTGTTTGAACATATTCATATGGTCCAACAGTCATTTTTGAACATACTTTCTCTCCAAAAGATAAACTAAAGAAAACTTCTACTTTATATCTCTGTGTGTGTGTGTATACAGCCTGCCTAGACAGATAGGAAAACTGAAAAAAGTATCAGTTCAGCTCTAACACAAATGACAAAGTCAAATAATGATATTCAAAAGGTCTTCCACTGTATTAGGGAGTTTGAGATTTCATAAAAGGATCCAAAGACCACAGAAGTCTGCTGCTTTTTCTCTGGAAGACCTTAATCCCTTTTTAAAATTTTTCTTCTATCCATGTTTCACATTTTATAAATTACGTGCATTATGACAGTATCTGCAGGTCCCGCTTGTGATCAGCTCTTCATGCTACTAGACATTGAACTTCAGTCATAGTTCTGAACTTCTAGGTCCCTGAGTGCTTTTAAAAAAATTTATGTTGTCCCTTTTAGACTAAAATCAATTACTGGATAATTGATAGCAATAAAAGTAAATTCTAACAAACTAGAATCCCCACCGTTTTACTGATTCTTAATCTCAGCTAAAATATTTTTTAAATTTCCATCACTTATTTTATGAAAATAATAGCAAATTCCATAGTGGCTAAATAGACATGTACATGGGAAGACCTGTGCCTGCAATTTAATTAAGGATGCAAACCCATACTAAAGTCTGGTGCAGCGTCCATTAAGAGCAGAGGCTAACCTTGTTAGAATCTCAGTCAAACAATGCTTATGAGATAATATTAAGTACTTAAAGGAGCATAACCATTGCTCACAGAGTAGACCATACCAACAGGGATTTGAACATGTAATTTGAGTGTGGTTAGATATTGCATCTGAGGTTTAGATACCCATGTAATGACTTCCATTTATTTGCACTAAGAAATATCCTTCTGTGGCTCAGAAACACCTTGCCCATGATTACATCTAAAAATCCAAGAAGCTTCACATGATTTCCAGCAATAAAACAAAAACACAAGTGTATACTGTATATAAACAATAGTAACAGTAACAAAGACAATTTTGGAACTAGGACTATAGTGTCATGGAAATAAAATGACTGCTTAGGTTCAGGGAAGTAATGTCTGTGAAAAAGTAGAAGTCCTTTGCATAGATTTCATATGACTCCAACAAATGCAACTCTGATAATAAGACCACTAAAGACCATTATGTATTTTAAAATACTGGGTATCTCTAATGGCCTACGCTGACCAGGGGACAAATGCCAAAGCTACGATTTTTTTTTTTAATTGTATTTTTAAGCAATTTATTCTTATTACTTAATTTATTCTCATTACAGTAACAGCTAAAAACCCTGATCAAGGATCAAGAACAAGGATGAAAAGACATCAGTTACACATCATTGTACTTACACAATTGTCTATTGTGATACAACTATACACTCTGTGTGTGCGTGTGTGTAAAGAAACATCAAGTTTTGCTTCAATCCAGTATTTTTTAGTGTAATTCCCCTTTTTCTACTTAAAACTTAAACAGAGAACTTCACAAAAATTTTCATGCAGCCAGGAGGTAGTATCTAAAAAGGCTAATATTGTCAACTTTCAGCCCTGACAAGAAATTCAGGAGGCATTTCAATGCAGTCTCTTCATAAAAGCCACAAATATGCTGAATTAATTAAGAGCCAAAATATTCTCCATTACCTTTTATTTACCAAGATTTATATACCAAGATGTGAAATTTATATATATATATTTATCTATATTTTATATTTATATACCAAGATGTTTGTATCTATAGATATAAAAGTTTGCAACCAAACTCAATTATTGTGCTAATAAAAATATTAAAAACTATTAAAAACCTATGTCTACATAAAAATAAAGTTATCCTGTAGAAAGCTAAGAAAGTCACTGACCCATATGTCTCTTCCACTTGCCCGTTAAGGCAGTAGAATACACACGTTTTTAGGCCTTGCTAAATAAATGCAAGGAGGATACTACTGTAATTTGAGTTTTTAAAATATCACAGGTTCTAATACCTAACCAGATTGTCACATTTTGAGAGAGAACATACATTCTTCAGTTAAAAAAAAAAAAAAACTCACAATGAGATTTATAGAAAGTAAATTAAATGTCTATTAAATTAATTATAGTGACATTTTCAATTAAACAATAATCCTAACAAAGTATATGAGGGGAAAAAAAATAAAAATCAAACTCCTATTCTATGGAGAGTGAAAGCTGAAATAAACTACAGTTAAAATGAAAGACAAGTTTTACATCAATTAATAAAAGGAAAAATGCCTCTCAACAAAGAAGTTGTGCCTTCATAAACTCCTACATATCAGGGCACTTAAATTTTATTTGATCCCTAAATCTACGTATTTCCAGAAATGTTTTCTGCAGTTCAGTTATACTGCAAAGTAAGATTATATTGCTATTGAGTTCATTTTCTCAATATATAATACCAAACTGAGTTGCAGTATATGATGACAGATCTAAGTCTATATGTTTTGAAAAAACAGGAAATAGCAGGCATTTTTATCTATGCTGCATGGCAAGACCTCAAAAACAGTTTAAGGAACTCAACATGTTACAATGGAGAGGAGGGCTCAACTTCTTTTAAGCCTTGTCTAACCACCATATGCATATTTCCAGCAACACGTTTTAAGATAAAATGCACAGTCCACTGCATTATCTTCTGAAAAGCAAATATCTCCTACGCAAGGTCTAACTGTAGCTCATTGGCAAATTAAAGCAAAAAAGAGACAGACTTACTCTGAAGACACTTGTGACAACAGAAATTGATACTTTGTTACTATGAAAAAGCTGACATTTACAAAGGAATTACCACATGATATTTCAGTGTTTTCCAGCCTATGGTTACCACATAGAGATGACAAATTATAAAGAAAGAAATTTAAAAAAAAATGTAGTGGATTGCTATGTAATGTGTAGTATGGGCATGCAGCTGCACATGTAAAAATCAATGACATACATAATGGTTGGTTGGTGATCTCCATGATATAAATTGGCAACCTCTCTTCAGCTCGCAAACAGGAAGATATCTGCATCACAGAAACCATCATCACAACTAGCACTAAAAGACAACCTTGTTGGCAATCTAAGCAGAAAATCTGAAGGCTGGATAGAAAAAGATATTTGAAGTATTCTCTCAAGGAGATTTTCTACTGATCAGAGCTTGAGGGAGCCCCACTGTTTTGTAGCTTCCATTGGCACCACCAGGAGCAATACATTTGCATCATTGAAGTGTTCAAGGCCAGGTTGGACGGGGCTTTGAGCAACCTATCTAGTGAAAGGTGTCCCCGTCCATGGCAGTGGGGTTGGACTAGATAATCTTTAAAGGTCCCTTCCAACCCAAACCATTCTATGATTCTATGATTTAAAAAAAGCAACCCAATCTTCACATCCAGATTGTGTTCAGTCAAATATTTGAGACAGAAAATTCCAGACTTAAGCTTGCCCTTGTGGCTTCATTTTAACACCAGTTTTAAATCACATAAATTATTTCTTTCCCTTTTTTTTTTTTTTATTCCACCAAAAGGTTCTGTGGTTCAATTATTTCACAGACTGTGACTTTGATCATGTAGGAAATACACAGGAACCACTACATGCTTGAAACAGGTACATGCACATCATCAGCATCTGCCAGGATGGTTATTTCCAAGCAAAATCCTGTTCAGCTTCTGCAGGCCTGAACTGTAAGGTGGTATTATACTGCAGGTATGGGGCATGTTCAATGCACAGAATCTCCTGAAAATCTGGTTGCCAAGTCAAAAGGCTGTATAAAAGTAATTTTTACATTCAATCATTTTGAAAGGTGAAGGGAGCTACTTCAGATTTTTAAAACTGACTTTTAATTAATAAAGGAAGTACTTTCTCAGTAGCAAATACCACAAATGAGGAAAATTAATGGTCAATATTGGACAAAACCCACTAAACTCAAAGATTTGAAAATCACACAGATTAAGACTCAAGAAATTGCCAAGATTTGTTCAGGCAAAACTGTATTGCAATGCATAGTGTGGTAGTTCTTTAAACTGCAGACCATCTCAGCACAAAAATCACTATCACTGTCTGCAATCAGCAAACATATGATCAAAGTCAAGACCAAAATGAAGGACTGATTTGGCAGGGAAATCTCCTCAACATAAAGGTTAAAGCTAGGATTAAAGACACAACAGAGAAACTCATTTTACTGTATGGACAGCAGTGTCATGCAAAGAAATGAAAGACCACAGTTTTCTTCTCCAGGGTTCTCTCAGGCATTACATTAGACTTCAAAAGTAATGAATATAACTATAGATTTCTGAATATTTACATTTTTTAAAAAACCTTGAAACCCTAACACCTAAAGAGTAGTTAATCTCTAGTATTATGTGTATAGCAGTATCTGAAGTACGTTGTGGTTAGTCATTACAGTCCTATGAAATGAGTACTTATGTTTCCCCCACATTCTTCAAACAAAAAGCTTGTAAATGGTTTCCTGTCAACACTACCAAAGGTCAAACAGTTCTGTTTTGTACAGTAAAAGTACAGTTAGACTGAAGTTATAGCTGGCTTAAGAAAATCTGTCACTTTTTCCAAAAAATATACATAACAGCATCAAGTCAAGTGTCATTCTTCAAGATGATGTGCTTCACCTGTGCATCGTCAATTCTGAACTGCATCTTCTGAGTCCATTCCCAGTATGCTCTATTTCCATACACGGTCATCAAAGAACCAAAAAAGGATATATATATATTGAAAAATCCTACTATAAAATAGTATTTCTTACCACATTCACGCAGTTCACTTGTTCCTTAGTGCCTTGCTTTTCTTCTCATTTCTCCTCTGGTGGGGTTTTTTTTTTCCCCTCCTCCTTTTAACATTTTGAAAAAAATGAAAAGAAAATAACAATCCCAAAAAGCTCACTCCAGTTGGCAGGGACATTAAAAATCACAGATTCAAAAGTACTTTCCTAGTTCATGAAAACATCTCTAATGAGACACATGAAAATATGAATTGCTCCTAATGAGCTCAAAATTGCACGTATTTCCCTTAGTTCAATTTTGTAAGCCTTCACAGATATTTTGTGTTATGCTTTATTATAAAACAAGAAGTGGCCACAAGGCTGTGATAACCAATTTGTGAGATTAAAGTACTCAATTTGAATGGTTTCATTAACTTCTAAGTCATGAGTCAAAGTTAGCATAAAATACAACTCCTTTGCTATTCATAGAGGGTCTTACTCTCCAGTGACTTCCAACATTTTGGAGTCATTTGCACCTGGGAAGAATAACTCTATTATTCTTGACTTGTCAGCACTATACTCACTTGCACAGTTATAAAAGGATAATGTACAGCAAAACCATGAAGAATAGGGCCCTAACAACTATTGGATCTGTACCATGGATTTCAGCTATGACACAGCAGAACCAATACAGCTTCCATACTGTATAGCACTCACATCAATCTAAGCTGCAGTCTCCATTAATACATTCTAACCAGATTTGGAACAGGATGCAACAAAGCCAGTGTGGACACTTTAGCCAGGTTTTATGAAGAGATTTTAGGATGGCCAGGAATGCACTAGGTCACATCAGAAGCATGAGTCATTACACTGCAGACAAAAAATGGAAAGAAATTGCGACAGGATTTGTAAAAGTTCCATGTCAGTTCCAGCCTATATTCAGTTGTGACTAACTCTCATGGATCGGTGCATAATGCAGGTAACATGGGGGAGGACAGGGTGATAACAAAAAAAGGAGAGGGAAGAAAAGACCCCATGCAGACAACGGCCAACCACGTGTGCTCATGAGACCCAGGAACACGTTCAAATCTGGAACTCAACCAATTCTGAGGTTGCAGTATAAATGTTAGGATAAGCCTGTGAACTTTATATGAGGTTTTTGCTGCACAAGTGGACAAAATATGATCCATCACCTGCTCCAAACTACAGAATAATTTTTGTGTGCTCAAGAAAATAGACAAACTATACAAGGTATGTGTTGATTGTAAAGAAGTGCAAACATGACCAGAGGTGTCCAGAACAAGAACATTGAGAGCACCGGCAACAGCTACAGCAATTCAGAAAATGACACCGGAGTTTGAACAGACTAATGACCAATGAGGTATTCCCTACCCAATTCTATAAACTAGGGACACTTAAGGCAGTAAGAATAGTAAAATTATGCAGGGCACAGGGCAGGGGGAGGAGGGAGAAGGTGTCCACAACCCATGATCCTGCACCATGACTACGCATCACATGGATGGAACCACTACTAGGAGCTGGGACCATCTCTTCAATACCCCTGGTACCTGAACAGCTCTGGTGGGGGAACCCCACAACCCTGCACCAGGATCTGGGATCACCTCTTCAACCTTTTGGGTACCCAGGAAGTAGAGAACTACCCAGAGGAGCCCAGGACTGAGCCAGGACTACACAGAACACAGCTGGATCCACCACACTAACCCACCCAACTTCTCTCCTGGACTGTATCATCTCTCCCACAGAACAGGGAAATCGCATAAGGAACCACTATGCTGACCTGCCCAACTTCTAGGCAGACTATGCTATCTCTCCTATGGGAAAGTGAAGTCATGTCATTAGTAAAATTGTACATATCTGTGATTAAAGTGTTTTGGTATCCAAATCCATTCAGTCTCCACACTGTCATTTGGTTTTAAACCACAGCATTGAAAGGATCACTGCTTTACCACATACCTAAACCTTAACATTTTGTTATAGTGAAGAACTCAATTTTCTCACCAGTTCTACTTAATACTTATACAGTTCAAGCTTCTAACTATATTACACCAAAAAGGACTGTTATAACATGCTGATCACAGAAGAGTAGTATCTATATGGCAACAGCATAGTGCAGTACAGAATCATATTCAGCACGACAACATAACAGAAGAAAATATCACTGCTGAATATCAGAATGTACTCATGTTCGTCTTGCAAGCACCTAACGGAACTGTGTGCAGTTTTATAAGAGGAGAATAATGAAAAGGAAGAACTACATTTGCAATAAACTTCGTAAAACTCTGAAGAATTCTTTGTATTTGTTAAACATATTTTAGTAAACTGACAGACTCTAGACAATTGTAATTTACATTTCATTTATGAAAATTTGAAAAACAAACTAAAAGCTAACATATTTAACAGCAAAAAGCAACTCCTCCTCATATTACTCCACAGGCCGTTCAATCCACCTTGTTCGTTTTGATGTATTTCTCTCTCCTCTTTCACAAGTTTCTTTGGTTGCAATTCCACCTGGCAAGCAACA
Organism: Gymnogyps californianus; assembly: GCF_018139145.2. Classification (NCBI taxonomy): domain Eukaryota; kingdom Metazoa; phylum Chordata; class Aves; order Accipitriformes; family Cathartidae; genus Gymnogyps; species Gymnogyps californianus. Next base: position 8,401,905 of record NC_059482.1, read on the forward strand.
CGTTGTTGTCCAACTCAGTTTTGCACTTTTCTCCAAACTGTTTTTGGACTTCTGCCTGCCATGTACTCATCTTTTGTCACACACCACCTTTGCCGTTCAGCTTGCTGTATTTCTCTTCTGAGCTGGGTGCACACTGATGCAGAGCAAGGAGCTTTAACACAATGCACAGCAGCATGATGGAGATTTCAATACTAAATATACCTTAATGAAAAGGGTTCACAATTCAGACTGTGTTGCTAAACAAATATTAAGCCATTTCACTGATGCCCTTAGGAAGTATGGCAGCTGGGCCCAACATTCATATATATACAGCAAAAGATAAATGAGTAACAACATGCAGTACGAGAAAAGAACATTCATAGCTTCCTCTAACCACTGCTGTTTGCTCCCACTCCTTCCATGCTGGGAACTGAAATAAGCTTCCCTATAACCATGAAATCTCAGAGGACAATTTACTCACAGGATCAGGATCTTCCTTTTCTGTTTTGTAATACCCACCATTGTTACAGGACCCAGGCACAGGTAGTTCCTGTTTCTCTCTCTTCCCTACACCTGCAAGATCCATTTTTGACACTGGATCTGACCTCAAGGTTTGTGACTTAAGTAGAAGGGGAAGTAAAGTACCCTGTAGGCAATTATTAGCAGTTCAAGAACCAGCATAATTTTGCCATCCAGTTCAGATGAACTCAACTAAACCATCACTACACAATGTTGGTCATGGTGTCCCGCTAGTCAACTGTTTATCCACTTCTTGCAAATGTATGGAAGTGTAAGTATAAGATCTACTCTCACAAGTTGAGAAGACTGTTCTCTGTCCTTTTATTTCTGACTCCAGATTTGTTCTTGGCATTAAGAGTTTTCCTATGAAAATACCACCCCCGTACTTATAGTTCTGCTTAGCATTAACAAAGGGAATATGCTGTTGACATTCAATAAATGAAAATATATTTATAAATAATTTAGTGGTAATCCAATTGCTTTTTGCTGCAGGAGTGGACTCGCTAAGGTGCTCCTTTTCTATTCCCAGTTTTTATGGTAGTATTTTTATGAGTATATGCCTAATATGCTATTTTAACATTCTGTTTATGTCCTTCAGAACAACAAAAAAGCACATATAGAAAATCTCAACTGAAAATTGTGGTCTTGGCAGCCATTTGTGGATTTCCACAAAACTCCAAGGAGTCTTGACTGAACATCAGCCAAACAGGTACCACATTTTATCTCCAAGGACATATAATCATATCCTGCATGTTCACAGTCAGAAAAACCTTCATGGGCATACTCTGTTTCTGAAAGCTTTAAGGTACTTTGAAATCTACATTTAAAAAAAAAAATACTTCATAAACTCCATTTTTAGATGTCTAATAAACAGATTAAGTAAAAACAAAAAAGAAGAAATAAATCACTTAAGACAGATTTCATTATTTTGTACCTCCTTCAGTAAGAGGAAAAGGTGGAGAGGGGAAGAAAAAAGGAAATCACAGTTTCTGTGGTTTCTTCTGCTAAATAAAACTATTCATTTAGGCAAAAAACCTATAAGCTTAAATAGATTCCAAACCTTCACAGCTTCATTAAAATGGCTTTTAAATAAATCTGCTTACAGTGGAAGAAGCAGCCTAGGACAATATGCATATGGCTTCTTTTTTAAGACCAGTTATATTTCTTAATTGGTTTCAGAAAATGTCCGACCATTGAATCCGATAGAATGTGCATGTGGCCTTTAAAAATCCTTGTAAATGAGAACTGCTGGCAGAACAATTAGCATTTAAAAACTAGAATGACCTTAAATCTGTGCATCATCGTGATTAGTTTGGACTTTAATATCAAGTACAAACCAAAAAATACCTTAGTTGCCAAGATAAAGAGCTCCCAGCACCAACAAAAGGACATTGGGTAATAGGGTGAAGCATGTGCAATGAAACATAAAGGACAAACTTGTATGATTATGTTTGATTTGTGTTGACTTAGCAACCAAGCAGAAGGGCCTTCCTGGGCAGTGAGCATGGAAAAGTAAGAGAACAAATCTTCTGTTTCTGATATAACATGGATGCGCTACATGGGAGAACCAACCTAAATTATTTATCCCTATAACGAATTTCAAGTTGCAGAAGATAATAAACTCTGCATAAATTTTGTTTCCAAAGGATAACTTTAATTGCCTAACTGTACTGTGAATCAGACATCATCTAAACAAAATAGATGGAATACCTCACTTTATATATATCACATACAAATATATGTATCATATGTATATGAGGTGTCATTTTATTTTAAAAATAATTTGCATATATTGCATGCAATTATACTAATTCATGTAATATCCCCCTGTTCTGAAAACAAGATGACTTCTTATATCTCTAGAAATGACAGCACTGGCTTGGGGTTGGGAGTGGTGGTGTGCTACAGCTCCTGATCTTACTAAAAAGAATGATTCTTAAGTCAAAAGCTGAACATGTATATTGGCTGAGTATGCAATTAAAACAGAATAATAAACTACAAGTGTCCCCTCTTTGCAGGTGATTTTTTTTTTTTTAACGTAAAGCATTTGGTTCAATTTTTGTTCTAGCTCTCATTCTCATATTCCAAACTACTCAAAAAATAAATATTCATAAAATATAAATTTATTTCTATATAGAAAATATTGCTGTAATTTTCCTACATTGTAATAAATACAATTGAGTTAAATCTTTAAAATTATACTGAATATAGATGGTATTCTAAATATCAGCAATTATTTACATGAATAATTCATAAAGATTCAATTTTCTCAAAGACAGTGCCACTTAACCAAGTAGTCAATACATTAGTTACTACTGATATTAGTAATACTGCAGTAGTAGTATCTGGAAAACCCACTGATGGCCAAAAAATCTCACAGTACACTGGTCATTGTACAAATAAGAAGATACTACAGTGAATGCTATTGCTTGAGATCTGTGAGATTTGATCATCTACTGTCCTTCCAAGAAACAGGCCTATCAACATTTCAGAGCGTTTCACATAGATTCCCTAGCATAGTTTTGCTAAACTTATGGCAAGTGCATTATTTGTCAGTTTTGCACTTTCTATGTGCATTAAGTTTGTGATGTGCAGAATGCTAGAGAGGAGACTATTTAAAGTCAGATGTTAAGTCACATTAACTAATTTATGCACTCATGCCAGGTGCTCCATATAGATATTTCAGATAGCAATTTTCTTAATATAGCTTATGTAAATACTTAAAATTTAAAGAACAGTAGATACATAAGTAACAGTTTATCATTAAGGAAATGACAGTTCCATATAAATATAGATTACCAAAGTCTGTATGTGATTGTACACAGATTCAGAATATTAAGTATTTAATAATTCACAGGGACGTCAAGGGTCAAACTAGACGCCAGTTTGACACACACACACAAAATACTGAATGTAAAGGCTTGATAGATCATTATGTTCCTCTGTCACACATCCAGCAAACCCAGACCTCCTATGAAATTCTTTCTGACTGTGTTCTGACTTTTACCAGCTTTTGTCTAATAATGTTCCATATCAATATCCGTTAAACATCAGAATATGCAATGTTTCATATAGGAACTTTCTACTACACTCTTCATGCTAGGTTCTCACAATGTGTCTATCCTATAAAGCTTGCTCAATTTTGGGTGCTCGACTTCCAAAGAAAATCCCAAACTGTTGAAATATTCAGCAAGTTCATACCTAAGTTTTGTGACTCTCCAATGTCAGAAGAAGTGCCCTGGCAAAATTTCAATGTAGATAATCGCATCCTACCTGCCTCAGTCTCTCCGGTAGTTTGAATTCAGTAAGTTATTTAGAATTTTCTACCAAGATTGTACTGTAGATTTTACAATTAACTTCCTATGTCAGAACACAGAGCACCGATTCCTATATAAAAAGGGTAAGTTCAACTCACTGAAGTCAAACAGTAGCATGATAATGTCATGTTTAATTCATGTGTAGTATAGTTTGTTTTATAAAATTATGATCATTATTTCCTGCCTCAATTTTGTTTTACATGTAATTATAACAGCATTTAAAAACTAAGGAATATTCCTGCTCTGTTTATCATCTTAAGAGACTAGCAATGAAGGTGAAGAGGAGGGGAAAACTATCGGCTCCGCATACTGTGAACATAATCAAGATTCCAAACAGAACTGAAAGTTTAATATCCATACAGTTCCCAAAACCAGTAGGTGTTATAATAGTTCTAAAAGAGCCCAGGAAGCCAAGCAGATTGAAACTGGTAGTATGGACTGCAAGAGTTCAATAAACAGAAGGAAAGAAAAATACAACAAATTAGAGATGCAGAAAAGATAGAGGGAAACATATATATTGGTGGTATCGGGAGCACCGAAACACAGTTTCATCAAGTTATGTAGCTACAGTACTGGTAGCATCTGAACAGAGTACATTCAGTCAACAAGCAAGACAATGAGATCTGAAATTAGAAACAAAGGTCTGGACAAGTAACATATATGGGAAGAGAACTGGGAAAACACTCTTCAAAGGGATGGAAGGTATTGAACTGTACAACCTAGTGTACTAGAATAACTATGTGCATATATACATATATATAAAATAAAAATGGCAACAAAGCTAACTAGGACAGGATTTGGGAGGGGAGATGAAACTATCCAGAGAATGCACAAGCTATAAAGAACAGTGACAGTTACACTTGTCCTGAAAGCAGAAAAACGAACAGCATGCAGCTGCCCATAAGAAAGCTTCTCTCACTCCCAGGAGTTCTTGAAACTTCTTCCTTGCAAACTGGTAAGACTCCCTAAGGTATGGCTGGTCAAGCATGGGCAGAAAGGGTTGACTAAAATTATTCTTCGTTTAGTTAGGACAAGAGTGATTTTTCTTTTATTGCATTTCAAAGGTTCTCTCACCTTCATAATAGTTATCTAACAAACACTGTGAGTAATAGGGCACAAATTGCAACTGGTTGCATGCTAGAACTGAATGTCAGTGCTGCTGATGTAATTTTGAAAATGTTTGCATGCTATGAAATTGCATGGGAAGATGACAACTGAATGGTGATATTAGATTACATATTTATTTCCATTAATCTTACCAAACTGCATTCAGAACAAGGAATACCAGAGGAAACTTCACACTTATGATTTGCAAGACATAGAACAATACAATTAAGTGTGAAACAGCTTTGGACTACTCATTTTACAAAGTGCAGTTCTATTCTATTAAATACTTCGAACTAGAATGCCCAAAATTAAGGTTTTATTCTGAGCCTTAAGTGTTCTGATTTCAGTGGAAAGAAAAATTCTCATTTTTAATGTTGCATTCACTTAGCTTTCCAAATCTGATCCATATTATGCTCTGTGTGTGCTAACATGAGTACTGTGATAATCAATTCCATTTAGCACACTGAATTGATAAAAGTAATTTCATTACTTACTAATATTGAAAAAGTACTGGGATGAAATTTTCCTTACAAAGGCCTTTTAGCAAGATCTACTTTTATTAGCAGTTAATATAGTATATGGGTACCATTAAGATTTGCTCTTCAAAATCCTAATCCAAATTCTTCTCTAGTTATATGTGAATACCACCATTAGCAATAATTATGTTATTTCAAGTTTCCAAGGGAATAACTGAACCAAATTAGATATTGGAAAATAATGGTGGAAAACGAGAGGATGCACTCAATCACAGTACTGATTCATTTCTTACTGATTTTATTTTTGTTTGCTTAGTAACACCATTTGCATGGTCACTCCACTATCCCATAATTTCTACAAGCTTTGATCCTGAAAACCTCGCTGATTGGCTTTATATGGGTTTACAGTATTTAACATGACTACGAATAATACAGCACATGTTTTAGCATGTCTTACATTTACCACACTGTGTAGGAGAGAGGAAACTGAAGGTCAGACACGCAGTCACTCAGCCTTACAAAAAAGACGGCCATCAAGCATGCCTTCTCTCACACAGCAGCCACAATCAGAAAAGGTGATGTTACGCCTTTTTGCGATGGATGGCATACCATGCGAGACTTCCATATTACTTGGGTGTCACTGATCAAAAAAAAAAAAAAACAAACAACAAACCAAAACGCTGGTGGAGACAAACTGATGAGCAGTTTGTCTAGGCTGGGTGTAGTGGGCTAGTCACTTTTACACCAGCCAGGTGAGACCACTCTTTTCCAACGCTGTTTTCACTCCCAAAACCATTAAAACTATAAACAGTGGGATCAAGTGAAGAAAGTACTGGACTGATTTTCCCTTGTAGTTCTTCCCACATCCGTAAAACCTCAACATAATCTTGCACCTTCTTCACACTCCTGTGAATCTCAGCCCAGCACATGCTACTTCCTGATTTTTCAAAGGAATAAATATTTGCCATTCCAGTATCTTCCAGGCTTACATGATGCAACTGAAAACATAAAGTTAGAATGAGCATATGGACATCTTTGAAAAAGAGCAATTCATAGGTCTTGGAAAGCCATTAAACTGTTGGCCTAGAAACAACTCTAATCAAAAGAGCCTACCTGCAAAGATAGAGCACTCAGCCCACCGTGCAGATACATAAGGATTTAATAAACACTACGTAAATAAGTCTTTATACTGCTTGTCCTCTTGTTCTCTCCACTTTCTGATCCATGTCATTTTCCAAGAACCCAGATAGATTCATATATAAAATTCAAGGTATTTTAAATATTGGAAATTTCACCAGAGAAGTGAAACATAGTATTTCTAATTCACCTTTAAAGGCTTAGTTTTATAAACTTTTGTCATCTTTGTACTCCTCTTTCTCATATCCAAAACCAGAACCAAATAAATGTGTAGAAATCTACTTACTATTTCATACTGAATGAGAGATTATTTTGGTTTGAAAGTTTCCAGTCTCTAGACTAACTTGCCTATCTCTACATTCTCTCTATTCAGAAAACTTTGATGTGTGTTACATTAAGGATTTGTGATACGACTTTCTGTTGAGACAGTGAACTTAACTGAGTTGCTCATCCTTTTAAAATGCGTAAGCAACCCTTTGTCCTTTACTTTTTAATAAGGCATCATAAATTTGCATACTACAAAATTAATGACATTTAATTTCATGTTTTTAAAACATTTCCTTCCCAGTCAAAAAGGGAGGAACAGTATGTAGTTGCATCTTTTGTTTGAGCAAAAAAATATTTTTTCCTCAAAAAATGGAAAGAAGCATGTTCAGGGTGTTTCTTTTGCTCTTGAATAGAATTGGTACCTCATTCATTGTAACCTTCCTGTAATGAATAAACATTAAAAAGTCAGAATTGTGCCTCAACCAACCAACTATGATTATTTGTCTTTGTCTACTGAATGATACGAATCCTTAACCTAGTGTGCTAAAAATCTAGTAACTTTTCTCAGTATCAAAAAATCTCATAACAAAAGCCATTACCCATGAATGTAAAGCTGTTTATATATTCTATGGTACGATCCAAAACCAAACTGTTTTTTCCATTTTTACATTAGGCTAGAATCACATCCCTTTTCTTAACTTCATAGATCTATCACTGCAGAACAGGCACAAGAAGTTCCTTATATTTTTCTCCACAGAAGTCTCCTATTAGTTTAAGTTTGAAAATTAGTCCCTTGAATTTCATTCACTATGCAGGCTCTTTGGATAGAAAAGAGATTCCACAGAAAAGAGGACTGCGGGAATGGATGTAACTGAGGATCTGGCTTCTGTAAAACAGTACTCATAGCTTCAGGTCTCAAATTTCAAGTTCAAGTGAGACACACAAACTATAATCTTTGTTGTGGTTTGTACAGAATATGATTCTGAAGGCCAGACATTGAAAATAACACATTAATTTCATGGGATTAGTCTACCTATTTTGAATTTATAGAAAATTCAAGAGTTAGAGTTCATCTTAAAAACACACCCCAAATACAGTCATTTTAAACAGCCAGTCTCTTCCTTCAAACTTACTATTTAATTATGATTTCTCGATGTAGAGCAATGTAATGTGGCCTGAAGCCAGATTTAGTCCTTTTCAAATCAAGGTGAATGAAACTTGGAAACATTTTATAGAGACAGAGGTAACAGCACCTACTGCTGATACATCAGTAAGACACCTCATGGTCTCAGCTCTTCACCAAAAAAAAGAAGAGTGAAGGAGATCCTCTTTCTTTATCCTAAGTTCTTTTATGTTTAGAGATTTGAAATGTGAAAAATAACATCTCAAAAACTTCACCTGAGAATTCATATGCAGCCAATGTAATCTTACTGAGATGATATAGAGTACTGAATTTAATTCAGGTTTACCTGTTTTTCTCTTTAAAGATAACCTTTATTAAGTATTACCATTGAAAGTGCATTTTCTTTCTTTCTTTTTGGACTCTTTTACCTACAAGCCCTGTTCCTTACTTTCTTAACTTCTTCCTACAAGAAAAGCATCTATTCCTGTCTCAATTTTCTCCTTTGTAGAGTTTGCCACTAACATCACGCACAGGCCTAAACTCTTTATTAAAATAATGAGACTTTATTTAAAAAAAAAAAAAAAAAAAAAAAAAAAAAAAAAGAAGAAGAAGAGGTATGTTTTATAATTGTGGATGCTTCATAAAAAAATTATATAGCTGTGACTATATGGTAAATTACATGATAACATCATTTTTCATTTTCTCAGTCCCTTAGTTGTTCTTTGAGAAGTCTTGGCAGCTACTTCATTAAGAATTCCTCTCACTACATACAATTTTACTACACAAAGTCACATTGAAGTGAAAGATACATGCACCATTGAGTTTAATACGACTTTGTATAATAAGAATAATATGCAGTTATAGTATGTTGCAATGAACTATATTGTAAGGCAGGAAAAACTTAAATATAGAATTTTTATGTGGTGAAAAGGCTGACATTCAAAGACCAAAGGCCTAAAGGCTATACTTCTGAAAATATAAACCTGTAATAATTTATTACATTTTGGAAAACAGATTAATTTCCCCACTCTCCCCTAACCCTGGCACTTTTTAATTAAACACCACTTCTTCCTCACAGCTCGCAGCAAGGCCTCATTCCTGGTTTGACAATTCAAATGCAGGATGGATTCCCCTATTTACATGTAGCACTGCAAAACAGAAACTGAATTCTGCCTGGCTAGATGTCAGCTCAGCCACAGTTACAGGTTCTTTGTCTTTGAAAAACAGGGGAAGAAGTGAAACTCAGTTTTTCTGGCCAAAGTTTCAGATAATGTTTGACAAATGAGTGATGAGATAACATCCAGCACTTTCACTCATAGGTAAAATATCATTCCTTAGTAAAGAAGGGTATTAAAAGAAAACATGTGAGCTAAACTGTTCCCCCCCCAAGCTTAGGTATATGTTCACGTGCATCATTTCCCACTGCATAACGTACATATTTCTCTGAGAAAAAACCCTAAAAATTTAACAACACTGTATGTGTGATGTGTTTATGAATGTGCTAGTTATTTGGAATTTGCTGCATTTTCTCAGATGACTAATTACCACTAGAGTACCTCCCAGGGAGTTTAGCTAGCTGTTGTAAATTAAACTGTAAGGCCTTATTACATTAATTGAAGCAGAAATGCAAAAAAAATGACCTTAAAGTTCTTCTTGTTGAAAGAAACTACATGTCTCTAGAAATTCCTATGATTTATTATAATTTTCTTAACTGTTTATTTCTCCCCCCTTCTTTTTTTTGTTCTTCCCCCTCTTCCACAACATTCTTCTCCATTCTGACATCTACCAAACATGTGCTGATAAAAACTTTTAAAGATTCAAAAGAATTAAATGTTTTGGTTGGTATACGTATATAGCCAATGAGGACACAATCCTGTTTTCCCAACAGATAAGCTATCAGAAGCTTCCAGATACTCAGAGTTTCCAAAGAAACTCTGCAAGTACAATCCCTCCCAGCCTGGTCACATAAAATGACCTTGGATAAACTGTCAGGTGCTTTGGAGACTTCCAAGGAAAAGGTTCTTCTGCCTGAAAAATAATGTCTTGAGGACAATCAGACACGAAATCTCGGGCTTTTAGAATGACAAACTTCTGTAAGATTGAAATCTAGCAAAAGAAGTTTTCTTTCAAAGTTAATAACATTCGCTCAGAAATCTAATATTAATTTTGTAGCACTCATCCCAGGACTACTGGGTGATTTAGCTTCTTCATTACTACCTCTTCATATTTTGAATCATCTATGAAGACTTGCTAGACATCAGCACTTTTAGAACTTCCCATTTATCAGCCTATGTTTGCTGCTCAAATGCTATACGTGATGGGGTGTGGGAGTGAGGAACAACACATGCACAACAAATACACTGGATACAGGCAGAAATTTCAAATCTCTGCTTTGGAAAAAAAGTCTGTTAAATGTTTTATAAACTGCATGAACACACTACTTCTACAACTGATGTGATTCTGCATCATTTCCTCAAATCAAGAAATAGTACATTTCCGCAGTGAAATGTGAAACACTGAGCCAGCAGACTCTCCCCATAACTAGCAATACAGAATGCATCTGAGTAACTTCCCTGATTTTAAAACCTTTCAAAAGATTTACATCCAGGAGTGAATTTTTATTCTGTGAATGTGTCCACTTTTTTTTTTTTTTAATTTGTTAGCTCTGGTTGTATAACTACACAATCAAATCTCCTGGAAAAGAAATCCCACCACACCTTATGAGCTTATTATGTGCACAAATCTCCCAAATTCAGACATTTTAAGATCCACATCATCATATGAAGTCAATGAAAGTCACAGGTCCTCAGAAACTCTTAGAAATTGTGAGTAAATTAAAGCCTGGGGATCCAGTCCTCAAGACCAAAAATCACAGACATTTTTTAAAAGGTGGGTCTTCATTTAGTCATTGGTTTGAACGATTTTCTTTCTTTCTCCCATTAATTCTCTAAATTTCTCCAAAGCCAGTGACAATGTTCCTCATGAGCAGACAGGCATAACTATCAATATATTATTTACATTCATCATCAGAACTCCTGTAAAATGACAAAGAGTCTCTCAAGAAAGATACCTGGTTTTTTTTCAGGTATGGAGAAGGGAAAACTGGCTGGATTTTGTCTGATTTAAATTCCATTTAAACATTTTTCATTTTGTTTATCAAGATCCAACTCACCTTTTGAAGCAAGTTTGTTATTCATTTGTCGTGGTTTAACCCCAGTCAGCAGCCAAGCACCACACAGCCGCTCCCTCACTCCCTGTCCCCCCCGTTTATATACTGAGCATGACGTTCCATGGTATGGAATACCCCTTTGGCTAGTTGGGGTCAGCTGCCCTGGCTCTGCTCCCTCCCAGCTCCTTGTACACCTGCTTGCTGGCAGAGCATGGGAAACTGAAAAATCCTTGGCTTAAGATAAGCGCTACTTAGCAACAACTGAAACATCAGAGTGTTATCAACATCATTCTCACACTAAATCCAAAACACAGCACTGTACCAGCTACTAGGAAGAGAGTTAACTCTGTCCCAGCCGAAACCAGGACATCATTACAGAACAGAATTACTAAGAAGATGTCAGGCTATAGATTTTCCATCTCACATTAGGACTGCTTGGTGTGGGTTCTGTACTTGATGGCATGAGGAAACAATTCAGTCACTGTATAGCCCATTCATCATACTTTCATAACCCCTACGACGTAGACCCCACATCACTTCTTGAAGCTTTAAATAAGGTAATTCTTCATTGTTACATCTTATTTATTTTAGTGCTTAAGCATAGATGTCTTTTTACATCTTGTGAGAGTGCACACAGAAAATAAGCAATTACATTAGCCACTTCAGTATTGACAAAATTAAGTAGATTACAATCAGCAAATCTATAATCTTTAATTCTGAAATAACTGAAAATTTTCAGGGAGAGGATCAGCATTGAGCATATACATTTAAATAGCTTTGTACTTACACAATGATCTGCATTGCAAAGCTAGAAGTATATATTGAAGTTCAGGTACTGTCAGGATAAAATTAAAACAAACCAAAACAAACCCCAAACACACCCACCACACACACATCCTCTACTAGCTTTAAGAGATTTTCATAAACATATCTGAGAGACAGCAAGAGGTCCAAGTACTGAAAATGCAGAATAAAATTTTATGTGCATCTATTAATTAGTAGAAGTTTACTGTGGGACATTTAAATAGAAAATCACCTTAATAATATCACTAGAGGGGAAATCTTTCAGCTGTAGGTTGCAATGGTGATGAACAGATGTTGCCACGAACTTGAAAATATACTCTGAAGTTACAATGCTGTATCAAAGGTCAATGCTAGCTTTGTTCATTTACTAAAAAGCTAATTATATTTACATCATAAACCACTAGTGTTATCACGCAATAAAAAAAAATGTTTTTAGAAATGAATGAACAAATCAACCGATAGGTCATCAATTCTATAGTTAGTTGATTTAGAAACCTAGCCCTCACAAAACGTGACTGAAGGAAAACTGCTTGCAGAACCTCTTGCCCCTCTGCTGCATCAAGAGTGTTTTAAGAGTGTTCTCCCAGAAGTCAAATCAAAAGCTACGAGTTGAGGCTACCAAATAGCCTACTCAAGATGAGGAAAAGCTACTTGCCATTGCTACCAAATTTGCAATCACACTGTATCAACTGGGTCACTTGCTAACATTTACTCTGCAACCTAGACTTCAATCAATTACAGAGAACAGGCAGACAAACATAGCTTTGCTAGGTACTAGACAATTGTTTCCAGCAATGAGAAGTTTGCACAAAGTTTGTGCATTTAAATAGCCATTCTGAAAGTTTTCCACAATTACAGATCCAACATTACAATACATATTATGTTAAAAGAATTAAGATTGGGTAAATGCCAAAGTTGCATTTTTGGAAAGATGCAATAATTTGTTTTGGGGAGATGAGATAATAACAAACCTGATACAGAGCTTTAAAACAAACAAACAAACAAAAGAAACAAAAAATAACCCCCCAAACTCCCCCAAAACAAACAACAACCACCACACTGCATAGTAAATATTTCCTAGAAGACCCAAACCCACATGAGTAACACAAAAACTCTTTGCCTCATGCAGGAAACGAGACCATATAGTTACCACCGTGAGGGTTTCATGCATGCTGACAACAATTGCATTGACTACTGTCAGAAACAAAAGTCTATATTATATCCTTTCAAACAGAGGAAAGGCTGAGAAGACAGATAAAGCTGTCATGAAAGACAACCCTGTGGCCAGCAATCTTTTTTCATTATTTTCAATTTCCCTTGGTCTTCTCTTTTTTATCACCCCTGTCTGAATATGTAATTCTGACACTGTTAAAATTATAGTGAATAATATATTCACCATGGTGACAATTAAATAAGAAAAATGCATATTCAGGATGCACAAAACCAGTGTGAATGAACTGGTTGCAATGTTCTTTGAACTTTACTTTTAGTGCTTTCAGGGTATTCTGCTGTTTAAGTAGCTGATTGAGTTTTTCTGCATTCTTATTTGAATTGGAGCATTAATATTTTTCAAGAGACATTTCAATCAGAAAGGAAGGAGGAGAAACTTTTCTAAATGTGAACATCTACATTCACACTGTATATAGTAGTAACATTGGAAAATAATATTTGTTATTCTGACTTTCTGACTTTTGACTTGAAAGTTGCATGCATTACATATTGCATTATTTTACACTTAGCTAAAAATACTCAGACGTCACGAGAAAAATCAGAGTTTTTAATGTCATTTAAGATGAAAAATGTCAAATTAAGCCTTAACCATCCTCTGAAAGGAAAACATCAGCTGGAAGGAGCTTAGCAATGACAAAGATTATTCTTGGAAACAATCTTTTTAGTATTTTCTTTGTATTACCCTGGCACAAGAAGCAGACAAGCACGGCTAAAACAAAGTTAGGACCACTGTCAATAAGGGGTAGAAAGGAGATATCATACCAAATGAACTGGATTATCTCAATGACTGGAGTTACAGAAAGGGAATGAAAGCTGTAAGTATAAAAGTCAAGATGATTCAGCTCGTAACTAAGAAGAAAAAGCCAACACTACACCAAAGATCTCATCAATCAGAAATGACTGTGGAGAACAGAGATATGGATGCATTAGAAGCCACCACTGCAATACACCCTTATTGCTACAGACTGTATTTGCAGAAGTCAAACACAATGTCATAATGCAAAAAGCAATGTATATTCACTAGAGGTATTAATATTAATCCTATGTAAAAGTGTACTGGCAAAACATCGTTTCAAATAGAATACGACCTTGATTTGCTCATCCATCAACATGGACGTTAAATGGAAATGAATGACTGATACGTATATACACATTGTGTCAGAGTTATGCCATTCAAAGGAGATACTGTTCTACAAATATTATGTCTTTGGTAGCCCCTGTTGTTGTTGTTGTTGCCAGGACAGCTAATAAAACTGGCTAGCAGGTAGAGCTCAGCCTATTTGAGCTATTGCCTGTTAGAGCCCTCACATCTCCAGTTCTTGTCTCTTGCCTTGGGCCAGCCCTGACAACTAGCTCAAAGAGATCCTCCCTGACTAGAATACCAGGTAAAGATGTCTGGTCCCCAAGGCTCCATGGGTGCATCTGCAGAGGATGCTGTTAAAGCTCTGGTATGGAATGGATACAAGCATAACCCTGACGTGTTGTAGGGGAGAGAGAAAGAAAGGGAAGGAGCAAATGAAAAGATTAAAAGAACTGTTTACCTTGAAGACCAATGTAAATTAGGGTTCACAATCACTTCACAGATTTAAGTTGGAAATTAGCAGAGTTTTCTACCATTAGAGCTTTCAAAGTCTGGAACACCTTTTGGAATAGAGTTTCAGATGAGAAATAGTAGGGACAAAATAATCTAACTTTCTTAAATGCATCTTTGTAAATTTAAGAAAGAATTATTTCATGTGGTAAGTGACTGATGGGACTAGACCCAATGATCTTTTCAGATGATTGCTTGAAGTCAAATAATCCCACATCTCAAGTCCAATAACTGTTTGCTTACATACATCAATACGGAACTTCAACACGTTCTTCATTCTCTTAACTAAAAACACATATTCAGGAAGTACACTGGAAAATCATAGTGTCAAACTTTTACCAAAATTTGTATTCTAATGTGAAAGAAGAACAAAGTATTAAACATACAACCATTATATTTCCCGTAGAAGGTGGGTCAAAATTATCTGCAGCCTACAGCTAGTCAATTATAAAAGGTAATTTATATCTAAATGATCTTGCATGCATAGCTAGACATCATAGATTTATTAGCAGTTGATATGTACTTTACACAATTAAAAAGAGATAAAGAGGTCCTACCTTTATACTTAGGAAACTATTAGGAAGTTGTTACAACAGCTGTTGCAAATTAATCCACCATAATCCTTCTACATTCTGCCATTAGTTACACAATAAAATCAGAGCTTCTTGAAGACCAAAAATAAAGATGCGTGAAATTGTTCTAATTACATACTTAACTTATGAAAAATGAGACTATTGCATTCATCCCAATTCAAATCTCATAGAAAATTAAAAGATAAATTAAAGCATCTTACTTTGAACCTGTTTACATTTCACTACAAGATTTCCACCCAGTGAGACCTTAGCTTAAATTAACATATTTTGCCTTAACATTCTTATGACCAGGGAATTTATTTTCTCTCTTCACCTAATATACTAAGAATTTACCCTCAACTGAAAAAAACCCATAATAAACTACAGAAAAGTAGTAGATTACATACAAAAAAATCACAGTAAAGTATTCAAGCACTTCTTTTCATTTTATACTCAAACTTCAGGAGCTTTTTAATACACCTTTCCATTGCCACATTCTTTATGAAACCTGACTGGGAAGACAGAAGTGTGAAAGGAATCAGAGAGGATTTAGGAACACTGAAAAATAAGAAAAGTTACAAAGAAAAAGAAAACCTGTTTGGAACATTGGAAAATTACCTGTCACCAATGACATTCAGCTGTGAAATGATGGCATCATAATATCTTCATCTAAAGAACCTTGATTTGAAATATTTATAAAATACATGAAATGGGACCCCTGGTAACAATGAGAGCTGTCAAGTACTGAAAATAGTGAGTATTGCAATGCAATTTTTTTCCATCAAGCTTAAATCCTGTGTTTCAGAACTGGGGAAGAAGTATCATCTATAAAGCAGAGTTGGATTTTTTTTTCCTTCCAAAGAATGACTTACAATGCTATTATTTCTAGTCATATAGTATGCCAAGACACATCACTAGCTATGTTCCTCTCCACCAATTAGCAGTCATAGTAAACAACCTCTAGAAAGTCTAATACCAAAAGGGGGGGGGGGGGGGGGGGGGGGGGGGCATTCAACCAGGCATTTGCAATCTCCAATCATTCCCCTAGTCTATGGCAATGACATATATCATTGGACAATTATGTCACAAGATTTCTGCAAGGTGACCTAGTTTCTCAAGTGTCTTAAATTATCATGCGAGCAGATTATTTTGGCAGACTTGGCAGGAAGTAAACCCCAGGTCACACCCCTGACCAAGAAATTAATTTCATGAACCCCATAGAGCTCCAACATTTTTCTAATTTGTTGAGGGAATTCTTTGATATATAGCTGTTATTAATACCCATTTAGTTAAAGATGCTAAAAAATAAGGGTGAAAGTCTGAGAAGTCATCTTGCCTGTCCTGCTGGGTTAAGACAGGACAAAAGTCCTAACACATACTTTAGTCTTTAAAACCTCCAGTGATAGAGAAATAATTGTGATAATCTCCCCAGCAGTGAGAAAAGGGTTAAAGAAAAGATTTTTACATGCTTTTCCTCCCACCCACAATAAACTACATGCCCTTTGTTTCAAATTAAGCCATTTTTCTCTTCCTACTGTGATTTGTTAGTTGTTCTATTTATTTTATGAAATGCTGCAAAATGTTACTATAACATTTCTCTGCAAATACAAATCTAAAACAATGCCCAAAACCTCCTAATCTTACAAAAACATTAAATCTTACTTGTTGCAAAACAAGTAAGCATCAGAAGATTCAAGATTAATATTAAGTATACTAAAATACTATTTCTTAGTTCTGTGCAATAGTAACACTGGCTTTCTCTACAACTTTGCTTATGTTTGGCCTCTCCAGTATTTGTATATCTGATCTGCAGCAGCCATTCAATCCAGTTCTTATAGGAGTAAACAAGTTCACTGATGTTACAGGCATTCCACTGACATTTTTTAGTCATGAAACCTCAAAAGTATAAGCTCGTATATTAATATAGTATTAATACATTATTTTAAATTTATTTTGTTTTATTGCAAGTGGAATAGTATTCAAAATAGTCTATAAAAATGAGAATCCATTCAATGATAAACTGCTGATAAGTGGCTGAATGATTACATGCACGTTCATTTGTATACATTCAAGTATGAATCTGCATTTCCTGAATTCAGAATTAAGTGTATGAAAAGCCAAGGAACCGAATCCTCAGAACAAAAGTGCTTTCAGGCACCCTGCAAAAATGTCCTAACAAATGAAATTTTCATTTTATTCACACCATACCACAGTGCACTTCAGCCCAAACTTTGAAAGAGATCTGGTACAGGTTAAGACAGTCACTTTTTTCATTTTGTCAGAGCAAAAGCTCATGGGCTTCAGCTTCTCATTTTACGTTAAATCAGAGGGAGTTCATGGAAAATATCAATGCTCTTCCAGTAATCAGAAAGGATTAAGTTTAAAGGTTCATACTTTTTGCTCAGCATTTGACATTAATCTTTTCAGTTGGGGTGTGTGTGTTTGTTTGGATTTTTTCCCCATTCATACACAAAGAGAGAGAATTTCCAACATTCTTTTTAAATTTTAAAAATATCCTAAATTAGAATAACTGATCTTTCAGTCCTAGGAGGGCACTTTACATTGCATCTTTGTTGAGATTAAGCAAAACTCACCAAATGCATGGGTCCTCTCACAACTATCATATACGTATATATACACACGTATGGTTTAGTGGCAAAGACTGCACAACAAAAGGGAAAAAAAGTTATCTGCATTTGTGAGAAGACAATATCACTTATACAGTTAACATGCCAATTTACTGGTGGATGCATAGCGGAATGATTAAGTTATCAAAAGCATTAACAATTGCTGCCAATAAATGGTAGCGATAGCATCATATTTTGTATGACTAGTGCATATTTAACGTTCAGTACCTCAGTACCAGAACAAAAAATAATAAAAATCTCCATACAACTAACCCAAATGTGACAGTATATTCAGCTAAAACTGAAAAACATAGTACTTGCATTTAGTGCCACACTACTTTTAATCATCTTTTCTTCTTATTTAATCATTAATAAATGAGAGCAAATGCTTAAGTAGTGATTAGTATTGAGGAGCCATCAAAATCAGTTGTTACAGAATTGAGATATTCGAAGTCAGTAGTCACTACCTCATGCAATTTCACACTGGTCAACAAAAAAATGCCTCTTAAAATATATAAATCAGATCGAAAAGACATAATAAAACAAATACTGGAACCCAAAAATACAGCTACCAGTTTTTCAGTCCTTTGCCAGAAGTTCTTTTAATTAACATTGTATTCCGTCCAATTGAAGCCCAGTGCATATGCTTACCATCACAGAGCACAGTAACAAGCACATTCAAATAAAATATGAAGTACATACACTTTTTTTAGTTTAGAAAGGAATAGAAACCCCACACACATTTCCCAAATGCTTCTCTTGTTACTTAATACATCATTTAAATAAGCTCATGTCCCTTGATAATGGGCACAGAATAAGGACTAGAAGTCTATGTTCAGCTATATTTGACAACATTGGCCTGACTTTTCAAGATTGAAGTACAAAAGTTTGAAGTAAAACTGAGAATCACCAACATGCTCAACCCTTTCTGAGATGGAAATCAAAGAAGAAAGCAATCTTGAATACTAAACTTTTAGGTGAGCTATAGCTCCTTTTAGTAGATCCTATCAGGGTTATTAACAACTTCTGTTTTGAACTGGCATGTAAAACACTTCAGCTAGTGGTAAACATTATTGGAAAAAATCTTCACCATTTCAGAGACGAATAAAGCTAGACAAGTATATAGATATCTATATAACAATGTTTCATAAAACCTTTTTATTTGTTCAATTAATAATTACTCTGTTACTTTTATCCAAGAAGGATAAAAAAATTTAATGATATTGACTATCACTGTTCTATGCCATGTTAATAAAAACAAATCAGTAGAGGGATGCTTCACTAAAAGTATTAATTATATCTACTATATATTTACAGTGAAATAACCATCTAGTAACTGTGATAAGCTTGCCCAGCAGCACCAGCTGTATGTAACTCCAGGGAATTCAACATTCAAAAGCAGCATAAGAGATTGCAAACCCACCTTTAAAAACATTCAGTTTACAGAAATGTTGTAAAACCTTTTATTGTACCTGCCCTAGGAGACAAGACTACGTAGATATGCCCAAGTAAAAATGCTTGAGCTGACATCTGGTGCTATTTGAGAAACGTACAAGACTGCTAACAACAACTGTAGAGTAAATTATGAAAACAGAAAACAAATAAGATGCACAGAAAAGACCCAATCATATTTAGTATCAAGAGATAGACTTGAGACACCAATCACACACAAATTGGGTTCCTTCCAAGCAGTGCCTAAGAAAACTATCATCAAAAAAACCCAAAACGCTCCACCAACTAATCACCAAAATCCACACTTTGAAGATGCCAAGGTTGACTAAACCAAGAAATAAAGGATCATTCCTTCTTATACGTGCATCTCGCAGTTCACAAGGACAATAAGTAAAGTTAATGTTTAAAACCATGTTAGATCATTTTCAATAACACAGAAGTTGCAGGGCTCCATCCATTTGCTTAGGAAAAAGGTTAAAGCTAGTTACATAAAAAGCTTAGGATCAGTTATAAGAGAACACCTAAGAGTCCACTTTGGTCAATAGTAAATGTGGATCAATAAAGAAAAAAATATTAGAACGTCAGAGTCGCTGAATAAAAGTAAAAATCCATCTTGCCTCGTAAGAACTGAACAATAATAGAAGTTTTATATTTTCTTCATCAGTCTTGGGTATTTTGTTGCAGTTTGTGTGATCAGTTCTGTCAACACTAGGCAAAATATTAATTCCTGCAGATATATCTAATTTAAGCAAGTTCACATCTTAATTTTATGATTGCAAGAGGAATGGCAAGATCTGCTTCCTTTAAAATGCATTTTATACTGAGCTTAATCTTCCTGCACTGTCTTTTTCTTTTCCAATTTAATTTCAACATTGAGACATGCAATGATTCAGTAACAAACATGACTGGTTGCCTTTATGATATTATATGAATTGTCATAAAGAATGCTTTCTAGTTGAATTAACGTGACAGGTATGTAACAGATTCTGTAAAACTAAAGTCACAATATGCCATAATATTTCACAATGCTCTAAAACTGACAAGCGGTACTCTAATTACTGCTTACACTGAAATCCTAAACATCATTTTCATATATTTACTTTGCTAAGCAATCTATTATTTCAGTGCATCCTATGCCGAAAATGCAATTGCAGTTAGAAAGCAAAAATGTGATAGATTTATCTTTCATACTTATCAGAAAAAAGTCAAGAGCTAACATGACAAATTAAACAGCTGGCAACTCATGGAAAACTCTGGATTTATAAACGGTACCAAGCATACAAAGGAGTATTTGGTTTTATTTCTGTATTTTATTCTTATGGGCTAAAAATATTTACCTGCAGTGCTTCTTCAATTTCTAGAACTTATTTACTTTTGTTGCTTATACAAATCAAGTCTCAATGCACTGTGAAGTGAAAGGGAGTCCTTTGTAGAAAGCCCTTTTTTGAGGACCAAGCACCCCCTTAAGTCCTCCTAAGGTGCTGTTTTCATGAGAAGGGGAAAGAGTCCCCTCTTCAAGGAAATCTTCAAGGAGATTCAAGTGATGTAGAGGTCTTCCACCTATGCATGTACTTAGGGTACCAGCAGAATTTTGGTAATAGAATTATACTTCAGAAAATGTCGATTTATGAAAATTAGAACAGTTACCATGATTTATTTCTATTGCTAAAATATCTCCTATTGAATATGAAATTTCTGATAAAAACCAGACAATAAGAAGGACTGTAAAACAACCTACAGGCCAATAGTTTGGGGGGGGGGGGGGGGGGGGGGGGGGGGGGGGGGGGGGATGGAGGGGGGGTGGAGTGGAGCAGGGATCCTAACCTCTCATATTTTGCTAAATTCCTTGAGAAATGAAAACCAGTAGTACCCTTTTCCAAGGCCTGCCTCCCCAATTAGCCACAAGCCCTTGTTAGTATACTTCCAGGGACTTAACCCATGGCAGGCACATCCAAGAATACACTGCTAAACCCTTGTCTTCCAGGAATACAGTGTATTACTCTACTCTCGGATGCACTAGGTAATCATAGTCTATCGTGTTTTTAAGCTAAACAAGCATACACACAGGTAGCAACAGTATCGTATGTTCAGTATGTGATTTGCATCTTTAAATGCTGTGTTTAAACATTTCTTAATCTGTATGTTCTGCTCTATCTCTTGAAGTGGCTATGGTAGGCCTTATTAGTCTTTGATACATTATAGACATCTTGCTCTTAGTTTGCCATCTAACATTTTGTCAATCATTTTACCCAGCTTCCCTTATTGCATTTATCATCGTTAGAGTCATTCTTTCAGGTTTTCACAGCTTTGCTTCAGTCTACAATTCTGGTTAAGGACTGCGTTCACCATAAATTCAAATTCCAGTTCTCTACACAAACGCAAAAGCATATTATCACTTAAAAATTAAGAGCAGTACAAGAAATAGATAAATCACACACTAGTGATGCACAAATACCATATAATCTTTCAGTGTTCTAGGATCGTAACTTTATGAATAAGCAGCTATTGTCAATAACTGCATAGCATGTTTCTTTCTATCCCTTAAACCAAATGAACATTAGTATGTTTTCCCCTCTTTAAGAATATGGACTTCTTTGTTGTTTTCATAAAAAACCATTATTCCAACTGCAAGCTGTTCACAGCGCAGACTATCACCTAGTGTGCATACAGTTGAGCCTCTAGGCATATCTGTGAAGTGTCTCTCAAATAATCAGTTTATAAGAGTTTTAAGACACGAAGGTTTTTTGAAATATTTCTTCAGAAAATTTTAGATAGAGATGAAAACAGCATACAGTGTTAGTATAGTAAAAAACTTATTTTGCTGAAACGAAACTCCAAGTGGTGAAAAAAAATGAAAAACATGTAAGAAAACAGATGACACCCTTTTTCTTTAAAAGCAAAAATCAATTTCAACTAAAAAAAAAAAGAAAAATCACAAAATTTATGTGACCTTTACATTTTTTAAAAACTTAGCAACCTTTACCCTAAAACATAAAGAACACCCACTGAATAGGTCTCCTTTATAAAACTTTACAATTTAGAGCTAAGCATTTACTGTAGCAGTTATACCTCTCTATTTAAAAAAATAGTTACTGGTGAAGTTGGTAATAATGTTAGCACTTCAAAACACAGAACTGACTTCATTTTTTGTTTAATTAAAGCAGTTACTTTTAGTACCCTCAAGAGCAGACACCAAAATCTCAAATGTTTTATTCTATGAAGCGAATAATAGTTAAATAAGCTTAACCACAGATTTAATTAAGAAGGTGAAGTGGCTCCAAAGGAAGCCCTGTGGTCTACTGTGACAAACCACAGCCGAAGAAAATCCACAGGAGAGTTTAACCCAGTGCAAATTAACCATCTAAAAAGAGTTAACCCAAGGATAACTTTATGGAATGCACAGCTAACAGCTAAGCAAAGCTTTTTCTTTCTTTTTTTAAATCTTCAAATGAATATGTTTAGCCACTGCATAGAAAACATGAGCTCCAGCTGCAATTTTATGTTTCCTCTCCTAAGTAGGATGTTACGGATACACAATCCTATGAAAATGGTTATTTTCCCCTCACACCTACAGAAAGAACTTTTGCTGTTTTGCTTGTGTAGTGTTTGGTGGGTTTTGTTTTTTTTCCTTAGCCCCCTACTCCTCCTTTTTTAAATAGGGAGAGATCAAGTTTAACTAGACATTTTATTGAATATAAACTCACAGGGCTTGGCTTGAACATGAACCATTCACTTGTTATTTAAATGCCTCATTATTCACTCAGTCTGATTCTATCCAAATCCCTGGAAGTTAATATTCTACTTCGCAGTTTATCCCCTGTTATTGGAGCTCCAGCACCTCATTATGGCTTCCAGTGTATCTTTATACGTCAGTTCCAGTGTACAATGCAGCACCACCTCTCTAACTCCCTCTACGCTGTCTTTAATTCTGAACACATAGCAACCACAACCCACCTTTCTCATCACTGAAAACAGTTTTCAACTTGAAGTTGTTCTTCTTTTACCTTTACATGCTTTAGAACATTTTTTTTTTTTTTTTACTCGTATGAGGCACCTCTTATCTTTGGGACGGGTGGGTCTCTCTGCACTTGAACTTTTTAGTACTTGGTAAAAATCTTTCTCAGCCTTTTACCTTCCTGTCCTAAGCATAGTAAGTACACATGCAAGCACTAAGCCTGGCAGCAAAATGTTAGAATAGAAAATACATTGCAGCTGTGCAGTAGCCATCATTGGGATTTTCCTTGGCTACTGCCAGCTCATGGAGGTAAGCACGCAAAAATTCAGGCTGGACACAAAAAGCAGAGCATAAGAACAAACGTTAGAATATGTGGGATGTTGAGACCTGTGATTCCATTCACAAGGGAGCACAAGGATTTATTGTATACCTGTGTGCTTCAACTCTCCTTTTTATGATGAAGCGAGCAACATAAAATTTTATGTTAAAAAACAAATCCAGTAAAAGAATCACATCTGTCACGCACAAGAAGGGGATTTTACTGACTATCCCCATGCTTGCAGAGGCAGGCATCTGGCAACTCAGGCTGAACACAAAAGAGGTTACACAGGAAGGTTACAAGGTCCTTCGCAAGGTAGTTGTCCATGTTCTGTGTTTTTCTGACAGGTAACCAAATAATTTCATCTTACCAGTGTTATTTTAATAATCTATGCTGTTGTTGTTTTGTACAATATTTTTCTTAAATCTCCACTGCATTATATGCATGCATGTGAACACACACAACACTCCTACAAAACCTTTGCTGAGATCTCTACCAGCTACAAAGCATTAATGCTGCCACTGTTATGCTGAAAGTATAAATTTGTTTCTTTGAAACAGCTGTTTATTTGGAACACCATTTCTAACCACACCATATGCCGCCAAAGCTCAGGATAACACAGGCATAAGGGTTAAAACTCTTTCAATAATAGGAAAAGGTAGGCCAACTGTCAGGAAACTCTTCTTTATGGCACTGCATCACTTTTTCTCCATCAAGCCTGTAAAATGGTGTTCTTTATACTTCAGCTTGCCCCAGGAATATGAATCTGGAGTGGTGGGATCTAATACGCTTTTTTATTTGTTTGTTATAAATTAACTATCAATAACCTACATTCGCAATGTATTTTGAGAAGATTCTGGAATAGGGGGTAGATGTTTTCATATAACATGCAGAATTCGTATATGTAAATCATAACACATTTACGTTGATGTCTAAGTGCATGTAATTTACTTATATTTTAGATGTCCAGTCCTGGCTGAAAGTTTCATATTTTTCTTTAGTTACAAATGCCTGTTAACATTGCTTAAATTATTCCACTGATGCTTTTCTACAAAAACAGATGATTATGAATTTTTCTGCTCCTTCTTTGACATAGGGCTAAGCTATGTACACTTAATCTGGTATTATGTAGAGCACTGGCAGGTTATTTGTATTCATTTTCAGTCACCATTATCAGCAGAATCTAAGAGGTCCCTCATACTTCTGAAATAAAAGCCATGAGCCCAGGTAACACTGATCACTATAATTTCCTAAGCATTATCCATAAACACTCCAGAACTTTGTCCAGATATGTCTAAGCAAGCCCAGGTCATGTATAAGACAAGAACAAATAAGAAATAATGAAGATCATCTGACTGATATTCAGATGTCAATTGTTTTGTAATTAAGGGGTCAAATAGTCAGAATATTGCTCAAAATGCTCAAAACGTTGAGCAATTAGGATGCTCAAGTTCAGATATTGCTGAAATAATCAGTTTCTTTGTCCACTATTCGCATGCAGTTCTAATAATGCATTCATAAGATTTCCATGAATAGGACAAAGAAGTATGTATGTGAACCAAGGGGAGAATGATTCCCAGTAAGTACAAATTTCTCTTGCACAAAGGAAAGAGATAAAGTGAGAATACGCCCTGTAACATTAATATCCACCAACAACTTATATTTTTTCTCTCACTTCTTCTACTATACAGACGTTAAATACACTTAGTATTTAAAATTACTATTTATTAACCATGAAATTATGTCCTTTGCATTTTACCATAATATACTATTTACATTAAAAAGTCTGAGGTGTTATGTAGTCTATGCATAAATTGCCTATCAGGTCATACACTATCACATATTTTTGTGTCTGATTTTGAATTTAAAAAATAATAGCATGTAATCTATAATTTAATCTCAAGTTCTTTGTAGCAAATGAGTTGTCAAATTCTCTCTGTCACATTGGCATAACAAATTTCAAAGGTTTGCATGCTTTAAATCAGATAAAAAAGCTATAAGAAAACCATAAATATCTTGATGGAATACAAGTCAATAAATTCTAAACATTAAAATTTTCAATGGAAGGTTTAATATGAAGCCTCAATTATACAGGACAATATACAAAGTGCCCTTAAAAGTTAATACATTGTAGCACAAAAACCTACTGTATCATAAAGTATTTTTAGCTTTTGGGAACTGTGCATGGAGTTATACCAGATCTCCACAACTGCAATATTTATAAATACGCAAATTTCATTAAATGCTTCTGTTCAATATAGTATTACCATTCTGGTTTTCTGACCTTTGTCCTTAGGAGAACTTGGTAAAACTAATTAATTTCCTAGCCATCTTCCTAAACAAACAAACAAAAAAGCCACTTACGAATATCCTGTAATCTGACTCTTACAACAAGATGAGAAGCAAACTAAAAAAAAAAACCAACAAAAACCAACCAAACAAGTCATATGCAGGAGATAAACATTCAAAGAAATCTGAATTCAGACTACCCATAGTGCATGAAGTAAAACTACATTTTTGCCAGTTTGAGAACTAATGAACATATTTACTGCAAAAGGTATTCCCTCTTTAGAGTCTTAGCACCAGCACATGTTCATGTAAGAATGCAACTCCATACATAGAACTTTGATATGGTTCTGGAACTTCAGAGAAATGTAACCCTCCTGGTTTCACTAGCAAAAAGAGAATGCGTGGAACATCCGAATCAATATCGTCTTACAAGCAAGTCATCATCTTTTTATAATCTGTTAGAAGTAGAATTAGTAGCTGAGGTTGTACTGAATTTAATGCATGCTCCCAGGATTGTATAATCACGCTCTCCTATTTTTAAAGCCCACCTTATAAACTTTGTTAAGAAATCATGAAATCTTGAATGCTTATATTGAAATACATTAACAACTACAATGAAGACACACAGTACTATGTGTCTCTGTTCACTGCCAATCGTACCATCAGATCATATTCATTCTGTGAATGGATAAGCATAACTATAAAATCAAAGTTTATAGCCTAAAATTCACATTTCTCTATGCAAAACAAACTAATTTTTATTTGCTGATAATAATTATAAATGTTCTTTTTCCTTATATTATTTTTTTAAAAAGTCAATCACCAGCATCTGAGGAACAAAAGACAAAAGGTATGTGGATCACATGCAAAACAATTCAGCTAATTCAACCGTGCTGAGATATGAATTTGAAAGAGAATTTTTTTCTTTTAAAAAGTGTGACTTAGACTAAAAATCAGTAAACTAAGCAAAGGTTAGACAGTTTTCCTATCTCCACTTGGTTCTATATCAAGCCCAACTAGGGACAAGTTTACTTAGAAATTAGACTACCCTGTTAGTAATGCACACAGAGTAAACATTGTAGTTTTTGCCTTACACACTTAATGATCCCTAGACGTTATTTTCTTGTTCTGAATAACCAGTTAATCCACAACTGGGTTCCATGAATGTAGTGCTACTATTTGAGAAATGCAGTGCTACTTGCTGAAAGTATGTGCATATAAATTTTAGAAGTTTTTACTGCATTCCTGGCAAAATATCTTTTTTTTTCTCCAGACAGTGATCCAACTGTTTGCAAAAAATATAACATTTTGGCTAAGAGGGTAGACGTGTTTTAACATGCCATCTAAAATGTACATACCTTATGAGTTCTCTACATGAATAATTTCAAATGATATTGCTACAAATGTGATTTATTAATCAACCAATAGGCTTGTGCTTAGCATTACTTTTCTGTTGAAGTATGTTATAATTTAGATAACGTTTCTTACATAATACAGCATGTGTTATCTCAAAATTAGCACTCTTAATCGACAAAATCCAATGGCAAACAGGTGCAGGAAGTCCCAAACCTACCTAACAATTCATACTCTAACAGAAACTTACAGAAGAAATACTCATTACTTAGACATACGTATTTATACTTTAAAAAAAAAAAATTCAGATTGAAATACTGGAACAGTACGCATAATAAAATGGGAAGTACTTACTCAGGGAGTAAGTACGCAGTAATGATGTGGCATTTTCCTATGTGACATGTATGTGTGGGGGCTGGTTTGTGTGAAGTCAATATACCTTGGAAAAATATGGGAAAGAGTTCCATAGCTCTAGTTTTGTCTGTTATTTCAAAGAATATTGCCAACACTTATTTCTGATACACTAAACTGTGAAAATAAATTTACTAAGATGACTAAGCAGACTGGTTGAAAAGGTCAAGATTTTATCTTCTATCAACAGCTTAAGAATGAAGACACCACTTACAATGGGACAAGTTACTCCACAAAGAAAAAACAGAATTCCTGTCTATAGTTCTGAAATAAATGTGGCCTGCCTTCCCAAAATGAATAGTAATCTATTGCTCTAACTTCAGTATCCAATGGGATATATTCTGTCACATTTCTGTGCCTCGTGTTCAAAGCCTCATGTGACAAGTCTAAAACCACAATACATAAATGTATCCACTTCTTACCAACAGGTCATTTAGAACATGTGCAGAAACAGAGCATAAGCAAATTGTTAAAAAGAATATCAAGAAAAACTACTGACATCTAGACAACCCTACATATGCTATGAGACATTAGTTGGGCTTTAGATACTGCTGCAGCACTAATAAACCATAGTTATCCTAACTGCAAGAGAATACTGTGTGGATATCAACTACAATAACAGAATCACAAAAACTGGATGGGAAAGGATTTCAAGAAACCATCTTTTTTCATTTCCTGAGCTTTGGAAGTATCAATGTAGATCTCAGACCTGCTTTGTAATTGCTTCAGATACATACAGGGAAAAAAAGTAATAGATGCTTCTATGGAACAGCGCTAATAAGTTGACTATTCTACCTTTTCACTATCTAGTAATTAAAACCGTTGCTTTGGCTATTCCATATATGGCACTGTACCTCACTTGTAGGTAATCAAATAGATTCAAATGTGCAGCCACATCCCACACACTTTCCCTTCTGAATACAGTCTTAAGTTCACTTCTAAGTTCTGCATGGTTGTGCAGTATGTCGCGGGCTACACTGTCCTATGCAATTTAGCTCAGTGTAACTGACTGGTTCTGACTGGATCTCTGCATGAACCACAGAGAACAGGAATCCTTTGAATAGTTAGTTAAGCAACCTGTCTCTTTCTGACCAGATAGGTGTGATTTTAGTCCTCAATTTCTTTCTTTGGTCCCTGGTTTGTTGGTCAAATAGATGATCATTACATACTACTGAAGGGTGCTCCCCCTTTGCATCTTCAGATGCAAAGGAAGACTTCAAATAGTGCAAAAATATCTATTAAACATGAACAAAGCTAGCAAGACTCTGGAAGGTGAGAGAAGGTGGTGTTTCAATATTAGGCAAATGAAAAAACCTGCTTCCTACTTACTGCCGTCATAATTTATAGCAATTCCACATGGGGAATTAACTTCATAGACCCCTTTCAACCTCTTATTTTTTATTTTTAAATCAAGCAAAGGCATTTCAAAGTGAAAGATTAAAAACCCTCATGTTTGGTATATTTATGACATTGATTACCACATACAGACACATAAACAATGAACTGAATCACTGGGTTGTATTGGGTCTGGTTTTTTCAAATACAATATGTGTAAGACTCATTGATATTTTTGCCTGCTTATTCTTTATGGCTGTTGGGCAACTGATGCAACCGAATATGAATGGCAGAACCAGCAGCTGTGATTCTACCACATGCTGCAAGAAAAAACCCAAACGTCTCTAGATGTACTCTTAAAGTTATAATTTCTTCTAAATGATCACAGGCCACACATTTCTTTGAATTACTCAGGTGAGAGCCAGGGCTCTCAGCAAGCTTGATGCAGCTCTTACCAACAACTTGTAAGAATTAGGGAGTTGTCAAAAAAACATCATTAGAGGTTTAGTGATTATTTTGCTTCAATAATCTAATGCTTGCTTTCTTTGATGGTTTTTAGTTATCTGCAGGTGAAGCCACAAAAGAAATCTTTGTCATTAATTTTTAATCTGTTTTGAAACATTTTCCGAATACCTTCATAGGATTCATAATTAATTTTAGAGACTGTACAGCACATATCTGTTAGTAGCACTGTGATGGAAAAGTTATTCTAAATGTCAAATCCTAAAAGTTAGCTTGTATAGGTAGTATTGCTTTCAGTACAGTGGCAATGAAGGACATTTCTGAAGTCTACCATGAAGAAAGCCCTCTGGCCCTTCAGGAATAATATATAAAAGAAACAGTTTATTTCTAAAGTAGTTAAAGATTTAGTCTTCTACTTGTAAACCACATACCACCACCACCTCCCTCAAAAAAAAAAAAATTAAAAAAAATTCAAAGTTACCACTGGTTTGGCATTACTGATTTGTCAGAATCTAAATTTAGAGCTGAAATATCAAAGACCAATATCTAAGCATGAGTACACTGCCTTTATGTCTATGATTCTTATATAGTAAATATTTAAACTTATTATATTGAAGAACTGCTACATTTTATTACCATTAACCCTTTGTCAACACCTACCTCCATTGAGAACACACTTATACTTCCCCCAGGAGGACCTGATGCCCACTGTAACCACAAAAATCCCAGGCATGTAAAGTCAGCAACACCACTTTTTACAGGAAACTAGAAGGGTTACTATTTTGCATATCTATCATGCCTTCCATATCAAGATCCCAAATAGTCATACTTGCCCCTAGTTTCTGCCTGGCTAAATTCAGGAGAGAATGGAAGGAGATTCTGCTCTACAGCTCCATGTACCAGGAAAAAAGTAAAGTATCTGCACATCTTGGATGACATGTGTGAAGTCTACAATTACACCTGGGTGAGGAAACACACAGCGCATGTTCCTTAGTGCATCTAAATCTAGAGATACAACTGATTCCTAACGAAAAGCATTCTTAATTGCGTCTCCATCTACAGGCACCTGTGATACTGCTCAAAAAGGCTGAATTTGTGACACACGGTAGTTTACCATGCATTTTGCTTTTTTTTTTTTTGCAATTTAGTAATTTCCTAGTGCCCCCAGTAAATTTGTAACAAAATGGTAAGTTTTGAGGACTGTATGATTACTTTCACATTAAGAGGATCCTGTCTTCCTGCTTCTTACATGCGTTAAGATTATTTTCATGTATTGTGTTCTCAAAGAATACTGATCACAACAGATTGGAGAATACTCTATTTCCAGAAAGCACTCTGCAAAGTATATAAGGATAGCAAGCTCTTGGTTTCCCTGGTTACCTTCAATTTACATGCCACTGAATTAAGAACAAAAAAGAACTGATTTTTAGTCAGAATCCTTATCGGTTCCATCTAGAAAGAGATTTTTTGACAATGTTAACCTCTGCATTTTTAAGGCTCACTAAAATAAACAAAGAAGAAATGAATTGCCAATATGATATATAGAAACTGAAATAAGAAAAAAGAATCAGCCATGCTCAGGAAAATTCTGGAGTTGATGTTAGGATCACATATCCAAGGTAGGAATGCATATATTATGTGCATGGCATTAGACTTACCCGCTGATCCTGACTCCTGTGTGCTTTAGAGGCAAAATCCCCAGAAGACTGCCAAATTCCTTTCGGAGCTAGCTAATATTCCTACACAATCACAGGCCAATACGCAGAACTAATTATAAAGTACAGTACTTTTACATATGGACAAAAACTTACTATTTTTGGAGTGCGAGATTAGGTTACAGCCTTATAGGTAAGAATTGACAAATACATATCTAAAGGTATACTCTAATTTTTACCACATACAGCATCAAGTTTTTCTCTATTATTTACAATTAGTACCACCTCCTTCTGCTCTACAGATTCCACAAGAACTGTTGACAATACAACCTACTGGAGCCAGGAAAAGCAGTACAACATAGCCATAATACAACTAGTTAAAAGTCTTCTCTGATTGAAAGTAAGTCTTGACAGCAATACTTATTTTACCATCAACAATAAGTGACATCACACCAATTCAAACAGGAACTATTCTCCATTTTTGCAGCTTTTGTTGTTGCAATTTCATCACCCCTTATCTGGGAAACACTAAATATTACTAATGTCTTTTATTCCATTATGACCTCTATATTGCTTCACACCACTATGTAACAGTGTGTTTAAGAGTTCACATGGTATTAAGAATACAGAAGCATTACAGTAGTTTGGGAGGTAGACAAAGAGGAATACAGCTAACAGAGGAGACGAGGGGTGGAAAGCTAGGCTGAAAACAGGGCAAAAGAAAACTGGGAAAGGCACAACATGAGAAATAGGAGGAGGAAGGCTAAAAAAATAGCAACTCTTGAGAAAGGAAAGAAGTGAGGTAAAAGAAAAGTATTACAGAAAATCTGTTTAAAATATGTATGGGTGAGAACATAAATTAGCTCTCTACCGAAGTCTACAGAACACAGGAGTGATATTTGCTACTGAGAATTTAGTTTCCATGTAAAAATCCTCAGTGTGCTCCTTCTAACTTACAAAAAAAGTTCCTCTTTCCTTGCACTCTAATTAGTTAAGCAAAACTTCATTTTATTATAAATAAGATTGCATTTCTTCCTTTCTACTACTACTGTATCTAACAACTCCAAAAAGACAACAGAAATGGAAGGAAAAAAATATTACTACAATGGTGTTATTTTCAAAACAATTGTCAAAGAATTTCAAGGATGCTTTTGATTAATTCCAATTTTTTTCTTTTTTTTTTTTTAAATGAAGCATATATGTTATTGTCTTAGGAAAAGACATCCGTTAATGATTTGTCAGAAGTTTACTTTCTGTCCCGTCAGCCTTCTTTTGGTTGAGGAAATATACAGGGGGAAGAAAAAAAAGAAAAAAAAAAATCAATACCAAGAAAACAACTGAAAATTAAACTATTTCAGGTGATATGATCTAATTTCTACAGCCCACTTGACTCAAAGGCATTGTCTTTGTATAGTGAGTACACAGTATTGCCAATTTAAAACAAACACACTCCCCCAAAAAAATGAGAACAGTAATTTTGCAACAACCTTGGATCCTGCAAATAAAGGGATGAAGCACTGGTATTTAATTATAGCACACTCTCAGTCTTTTCATTAAAGATAAAAAGATTTTCATTTTCAGGACATATTTCTCTAAAATGAGGAAAAAAACCCAAAAGTTATTGTACACACACAAAAAAGCTCTTAATAATAAGCTGTCGATGCACTGATTTCTTCTACCACCAGAAATAAAATCAGACATAGTGCAACAAGCCACTGGCAATGCACAACCGTCTGTGTGCTTCTTGCTGCAACAATACATATCTTGAGGAGGAGGGGGGAGTCCACTCATCAGGTACACCCAAGGATAAACCAACAACGATATCTACAGGGTAAAAAACAAAGCACAGAAAAATATGTAACATTACAGTTGAAATTTTATTGTGACACAGGGGCCCAGCACATACTACTGCGCAACCAGAAGTTTCTTTAAATACCAGTAAAAGGAAAGAAACTGCTCTAGGATGCCAACTTCCTCTTCCCACTTCTCTCTATTAAGAGAGCTTTTCCAGTATGTGGCATGCAAACCATTAGAGAAATAAACATGTAACTGCAATTCTACTTACTGCCTGAGGCAGTAAATAAAAATACCACTGATAAAGGCATTTCACACACCAATGTCCTTCTCTGGTCAAAGAAATTTCTTCTCAAATTTTAGGAGTGTTTCATTACCGGTCTCATATTAAAAAAGTGTGCAAAAACCAAAGTCAAAACACAAAGCTGTCCCACGTATTAGAAAAACAAGGAATTTCTTGTGAAATTATGCCTTGAATCTCTGCTAACATTGAATTGCAACTAGATAATTTCCAGGCATTAAAAGAAGGAAGTAGCTCTGGAATAGAATCCTGCTCTGGAAGACAGTGATGGAGTTCTCCTGACCAGGATCTCTAGTGACCTGTAGAACAGGAGTATCTCAAAAAAACCTGTAAGCAACAATTCTAACACAGGAGTAATGACAGATACTCTAAATCTGCACTCTGTTGCTCAGCTGGTTGTTTATGCAATTTTCTAATTAAAAATTAATTTTGCCTCTGTTAAAATAACATTACTGTTTTCACTTTAAACTTGTCTAGCATTTACTCAAGCAGCTGACAGTAAGCTAAAAACCTTCACAGAGGCAACTCAAACTGGAATCATGCACTCCATTTTTGAGATAACTGCAAACAAAAAGATTTGTAGATCTCAAGACTAGGAAGTTAATACCCATGAAGCTGCAAAAGCATGTAAAGAAGGTGCTATTGCCAACTATCAAGTAAAAAATGTGGGAAAGGGCAACGCAATCCAATGCTTTAAAAAACCCTTATTGTCAAAAGAATCTGGCCTTTAAACCCAATCATGCACAATCTGCCAGATATTTTTCATTTATTCTTATGTTCCCTTTTCAAAAGGCTTTCTTTGTCGCTTTAATGAGCTTTATTGTTCTGACACTATCACAGAATGGCAAAAGAGAGATGTTTCAATTAGCTAAATAATTGAACCTCTTGACTTCTGCAGAAGCCAATATAGGATCTATAAATTGAATATCTTGCTGGATACGATATAATACTTGGAACAAGTTATGAGGAAGGATGAGTGGGTTTAGTTCAGCTTTGAACCAAAACTTTTCAAGTTTAAGTCTTCTCCCTGCCTAATTCAGAGCTAAGTCTTCAACTTAGGTTTCCAAGTCTTGGGCAAGTGTGCCAGTTAGACTGTATTACATTCTAGCATGCATTGATCTCTGTTGCTCAAGCAATTCCACTTTGAATAAAACTGATGGAATAGTCATGAAAACAAAGTCTAAGATCCATTCACCTCATTTTCCAGGTGAGCCTAAAGCATGGTGATTAGACATGTGAAAGCTTTCTTTCATCCTCCCCCAGAGGACCAACACAGAACAGAACATATAGTTCCAGCATCTGAGTGATAAGGTTATTTAATAAACCTCACCAGGCTACAACAGTCACCTTTTCCTGACGAAACTTTCTGGTGAAGGTACAAAGCATTTCAGGCCAATGGAAATTACCTTTTCCCAGGGGACAGGGCACACATCTAATCTACTTCTGATAGAAATAATACAATCTCGGGTTTTGATCTGCAAATATTTGTGAACAACTTTATGTCTCTCCTAGGAACAATAAAATGATTCGGCAAGAGACCCCTTCTCTTTTATTGTAAAAATGATGGTTCAACCTTCTCCTCCCACCTCTTGCCTCCCCCTTTAGCCCACATCAGAAACGTTTTGTGTTACATGCTCTACAAAATACTGGAATTACTTGACTATTGACAAACTTTCTTGATGAACTCCCCATTTCAGTACATAAATAGATTTAAATTTAGAGATGGTAAACTGTCATCATCAGAGGTTTCCTGCAGTCAGCAATGACCATGCCATAATGGGTATGACCAACTGATTCATTTTGCCAAATCCAAACTCTCCAACCCAGAAGCACCTTCATATTTGGAACGCTCTGCTCTTAAAGATCTAATTCAATCACAGTGGCAAAAATGGTAACTCTTTTATGTCTTCGATAGCTTTGGATGTGTGACATTCATGAAAGTCTCCTTCAAAAGCAGAAAAAAAAATTTCCCGTGTTTCTTAGCTCCTAAGAGCGTGCTTTAACTGCCAAGATATAGGTCACTCTAGACTACAATGAGAAGGAAAGTATACCACCTCTCACTATATAGGCTTTTCCATTTTTTTAATGGATTGTTTAAAAATTCGTTAGTTCAAAGAAAAGGGTAGGGGAAGGCCAACTGGGCCTCTCCAAGGTTTGTTATACAGTAAATCCACAACTGGTGTGGGAACTTAAATGGACCACACACCGACAGTATACATACCAGTTTAATATCCCAGTAGTAACATGCCACAATCATTAGAACATTCATGATCACACAGTCACAAAAATGTACCAATAGCTACTGGGCAAAATAAAGTATGACTCTTATTCATGGTCCAATATGAAAGATGAAGAATCCTGGTTCCAATCCCAAGTCTGTGTTTTACTTTATACTAATATCTCTAATCCCTAACTTGAACCCAAGTTTGTGTCTTCTCCTTACATTTCTCATTCCTATTTCTCAAATTCAAGTCACCTTATTATAATCAAATATTGAGAATCTGCTATACAGACAAGTTATCCTGTATTTGCTATGGAGAAACAATAAATGCTTGAACAGTTACTACAGGTCAGCAGACAGTTATTCATTATCTAATGGTAACTTGCTCATACAACTAAGCCTTATACTTTATCTTGCTCATGACTTACATCATTTAACCTATTTAAACCTGTACTATAAAATGCATTCAATATGTTTTCAAGACCATTTGGTTTATCTTTATTTTATTAACTGTAAAGTGTTCAAATCTCCATTTAATCCCATATCCACATGTACTACTCAGTCACTGCACTTTAACGAACATGGCTCCTAGAGCTGTCACTCGATTTGGTTACATACACTGGATTTATTTTTACCCCTTTTTTCCCCAAAAAAGAGCAAGTCCAGCTATGATTTCTTTATTATCACTGATGCGTTCTCTCTCTCAATGCCAGTTACTTCAGATGGTCACAGGCTATTGAACTGATGCAGAGAAATATAACTCATGGTACTTCTGAGCAATAACATCCAGGATCATAACAAGTAGCAAAATATATTATAAATATCACAGCTTAACTATAGGACAAAATTATTACACACAGATAATAAATATTTAGCAGACACTTGCCACAACTACCTCAAAATTAAGCTGTTAAAAGTACACACTGAACATTTAAATAAAAAATAATTTAAATATTATAGTATTAAGTAGTAAATTTATACATTGAAATGCCACTGAAAGTCTCAGAACACAATGATTGTCTGAACGATGCCAAATATTCCTTGAAGTTGCTCCTTTATTTACAGTCAGGAATTGTAATTGAAAGTCCTCCTCAAACAGATCTACCTTTAAAAACCTCGATAGTAAATTTTTCTCAAGGGGAATTCTTTATGAGCCAAAACATTGCTACCAAAAACATCTTCTAAAGAACCAGAAGTACAATGACTCTGTGGGACAAAGGACAGTTCAAAATTGTGTCGAGTTGTTTACAGTACGAATTTAAAAGGTTTCTGAAAGCAATGGAATGTTTAGGTAACAAAGCAATAGCTGCATTAAAAAAAATGCAAGGAAATTATTTCCAGCTCTGAAAGGCATATTAAATAACTCACTCTTAACGTATTATGTTTTTCTTTCTAATTCACATGGCAAAGCATATCAGTTACCTAGTATGAACTTGTCCCACAGGAGAAACACTTGGGCTTTTACAGGTGATAAAGTGTAGGCGAAGACTGTAGAGATGAATTTTGCCTGGAGATGAGAAAAGTGAAGTTTTGAAACATTTAAGAAGATAGCACCACCTCAAAGACATTCTCCTCACGTGCAAAATTCTTAGGGAGTATCTATCTTTGAAAAATCTGAAAGTTCAAGGTACATAATGTTAAATTAACAACAAAATCTTGTGATTCCACTGCTAGGGGGTTACAGAGTTTGTACCAGTAGACTTCCAGATGTGCACTGGTAGGAACTGCTGAACAAAACGCTATTTCAGACTGGTTTTACTCAACAAGTAGGCCCTCAATTTTCAGAAAACTTTGAAAGCACATAAAACAAATTTTCAGACTTCTGATCATCTAAATTTTAATAGCAAACAGTATTCTTTCATTGCATTTAAATTATTTAGAAGATATGACATTATGTAACACTAAACCTGCACAACACTTGAACTTAAAACTGATACAAAGTGTTTAGGTATGTAATCCTTATTTAACAAATAATTTGTAGCAAATTAATTAGATAGCATGTTTAATATCTCATTTTTTTTTAGTTACGTGGTTAAATGCTAATTAAATTATGAAACTTCCCTCAGAAGTCTAATATAACAATAGAAATATGGTCACATACCTACTGGCTCTGCTAATTTGAATTTATCTTTATATACTCTACCTCAATAGGTGCACTTTCCACCAACAATCAAATGGAATTTCTTTATAATTACTCTTAATTAAATATATTTAGTAACAGTAGAACTACATGCTTGCAGATTCTTTAGTCAGTGTATTACTTCTGTTTCTGACATTTTAATCCAGTTTTTACCTTGAGAAGGGATTGAGATTAGCACTAAAAAATTACTCAAAAGATTTAACTTCCATATACAAAAAAATACTGACGCTTAAGCACATACTTCAGAAAATCCACTAACCATGAGAACCTCAGACTAGATCTTTCAGTGTCCCACCCTCTTTTAGCAACCCCCTTTCACCTGAGCCCCATCCACCTATCTGCCTTCTTAAATTGCAACTCATTTCATGGGGAAGACAAATGGCAACAGCTCATCTCACTTTTACCTGTCACCAAACTGGCGACAAACATCAGTAATGCTCCACACATTTTTAAACTTCTCTTTGCAGCCTCAAGATTTAGAACTCTACTTAGACTTTACTTAGTAAGACTGAATAGTCTGATCTTATCCCAGAACTTCAGGATTTGTAACTCTTGACACATGTCCATAGTTGCTATGTCTAAATATGTCTATGTACCTTCCCTAGTAATTATACAGGGCTGATCTCTCACTTCGTGTCCTCACAGGATAACCAGTATCAATAAATTAGATTGTTGACATTTTGAGGTTTTGTCCCCTTTCTTATAATATTTTAAAATAATTTTTGATGTGGCTTTGAACAATGTCTTTTGTTCCTTTTTTTTTAAATTTACTTCCAGAAAGTGTAAAGAATCGAGTATTCATACCTACATGCCCTTCTAATATCAGTGTTTCTAGCTGGATCTTGCATGTCTTACCTGCAGGCCCTAGCAGGTGCCTTTCACTGATCAGAAAGGAAGGCTGAAGGGACAAAATACATTAATGTCAACATCACTTCCCCACATCCCCTTGGCTGATTAGTTCACCAGTAAATTCATTGTCAGTTTTGTCATGACCGTCAAAAAAATGGAAGATTAGTATAGCAGAGGAAAAACACAGAAACTTTCAGTGGCAGGTTAAACAAGTATTTTAAAACTTACGAAATTAACCTGTGCACATTTTACCACCTGCAATCGGAAACAAGTATGCCAGCTTATCTGGAGGAGTCTCTCAAAAATTATTTTATATTATTAAGAACTAGAGTAAAACTTTTGCAAAAAAAAAAACCTTTATGAATTGAACATGCTTTCTGTCTCTTTTTACCATAACAGAGAAAGCCCGCTTCTGGGAGAGTCACTATT
Source organism: Gymnogyps californianus (assembly GCF_018139145.2). Classification (NCBI taxonomy): domain Eukaryota; kingdom Metazoa; phylum Chordata; class Aves; order Accipitriformes; family Cathartidae; genus Gymnogyps; species Gymnogyps californianus. The sequence continues at coordinate 8,440,788 of NC_059482.1, forward strand.
TGCCCTCCAGAATCAGAGTGCTCTGCAGGTACACGTTAGCAGTATCACAATTCAATTACGTGGAGGAAGAAGAATTAAAATACTTAAGTCTGTTGAGAGTAATGGTATGTTTCATAATAAGCATAATCTGTATGTTATTGCAATTAGCAGCAGTTTCACCATTATATTTAATAAAAAGCAGTATTTGAGCATCTCTGTATCCAGCTGGAAAAAAAAGAGGACTTTCCTCAAACACAAAGTCCAGACTTAAAGGAATGATCTTCCAGCGACTTAAATCCTGAATTGAACAGGATTACAGAAGTCAGAGACCTTTTAGACCTTCAAGGGCAAGTACAGGATAAAAGAAGCATCAAATTTAAACTGACACTACTTTTTATATAGGCCAAAAAGATATGAGCTTTCTCTGCAGTTCAAAGTCAGAGCTAGACCCACTGGTCTCTAAACATACACCCTCTTTGATTTCCTGCTGCTGGTTCATATCTTTTACCTTATTAGGAAAATCAGCTACCAGACAGCAGCAGAGTCCTACGTGTTGGTCACAAGATTTTAGAGTCTTCCTTGTTAGACTATATGCAAGGCTCAGGAATGTTAATGTGCTTTTGATTTAGAATGTAATCTTTTTTTTCCCCCATTTGAAACAGAGGCTGTATCTAAAAATCTTAGCCAAGAAGTCTGAAGAAAAGAGAGCTTCCTAGCAAAGAAAATTTACAGGCTTCTTTAGGCCCCAGGCAGAGGTTAAGGCCTTCTCCCCCCTGCTTGTAAACGGATGACACACGTTGTCGTATAACTTAGTCTAGAAGGACCTTTATTAGGAGTTGAGGCCTTACGCAAATGCCTACAGACCAAAAAGTCTCTGGATCTAGCATGATCATGCAGATTATGCTTTTTTTGCCATAACAGTTACCTGCAACTGTACCATCACCAAACTCAGAAACTATATATTCTGTGGGAGGCTTTCCCAGACGTATAATTTCTCAAAGGTTAACATGCAATTAAAGCAGAAAATTTATTATACTGGATGGAATTTTTAAAAAGCAAACACACAATCTGTGTTCGAATTACTTTGGAATAGATATTTCTATTAAATCTCCAGTAAAGTATGTTCAATAAATCACAGCATTTGTAATTAGTTATTTCAATGAAGCATGCTCAGCATACCAAATATTCATGAACTGACGATACAAGGCAGAAATCTATGAAATATAGGAGATAATTGAGTTCCTATGTGATTAATCCATCATTGTTTTAGCAACAATAGCATTCTACATAGTCTGTTCAACTTGTAAGTAATGTGTATGTTTTAACAGGCACACAACAAGATTTAACAAGCTGGACATCAATTCAATGCATTGTGTTTGATTGCTCAGTGAAGATATAGTGTACTTAAACGTGCTTTCGCTAACAGATGTTTATCTGTGTATTGTAAGATTGTTTCTCTTGCAACCAATTGTCAGTTTTTAAAATATATTTCTGTAAGTTAGCATCTACCTGGTGGTTGGGGACACAGACGTGTATGTTTGTTTCTAAATAACCTCTGCTTCTCTGCATCACAACTTGCATGGTAAAAAAAGTGAATATGGGTTCTACATCACAAAGCCAGTTAAAATGCATTCGGATATCAGTAAGATATTTTCATGGAGTAGTGTGATCTGAAGGGTCACAACAATCAGATCGAGAAGTGCCTTAAATCTCATTCAGAAGTGCCCGAAATCTCCTTGTGCCTCTACAGTCTCTCTCGAAACTCTTAACAAAAAAAGCAAGACACACTATCGACACATTATTTTCCTGTAAAAGTGAGTAAAAAGTATAGAAGCTTCTATAATATCTAAAATAATTACTTAAATATTGCCATGTCCAGCCTACTTTTATGTACAGCTAAATGCCGAACAAAACAAATCAGTGCTGAAATTAACACAATGCTTCCAAACTCTGAACTTCCTGCATTTGCTAAGTCAATCTATACCTAAAACATTTAAAAGTGAACATGTGAAAGAAATAATCGTAAGAGAACAAAAACATGAAAAGATCTACAGCTTTCTGGGCACCTTTCTCAGCCAGCCACTATAGAAGTAACAGACAGAAGCAGCCTCCTGGCTCAGTTTTGGATTTCATTCTTCAGAAAGACTTTATAAAAACTCAAAGCTGTATTTTCTAGTATTGTAAGAGTCTGGTTTTAACCATCTCAGGTGACAAATCTTGTATTATTTCCTTTGGAAGGCTATTCTGCAATCTAAAAACAGAACAGGAGAAATGAGCTGTTAATAGGTAGCACTTACAGAACCTTTTATATGCTTAAGGAGCGCTACAAATATGACAGTTTTGAACTACATCTGTCAGCTGTGGCCATATTTAAACTGAAGACATTTCCTCATATGCCCTTATCTCATCTATTCAATGAAATATTAAAAATCTCTTTTGCATCAGGCACCGTCAGTGTTGTCATCCAGGTAAAACTTGCCTATAGCTTCATCATGGACACTGATGCAAGACAGGCAAAGTGAACGAGTAGAACTATCCATTCAGACCAAAGTAAGATAACATAAGTTGGTCGTTCTAACATCAGACCTGAGAATAGCAGAAATTTCACTCAAACACCATGAAGATGAAGACAATATATGACAGCCTCTGCCTTGTCCAGAAAATACCTTTTACAGGCCCAATGGAAGGTTTCTTTCTTTCTCTCTTCCCCTCCCCCACCCCCAACTAAAAAGTATCTCCACGTTTTTTTAAGATTAATGTTCTCTGATCTTAATCTCTTATTTCATTCTATAACTATTTGATATCAATAAGAGGAAGAGAACTTCAGCACTTTGCAATGACAGTTAGCACTCAGGCACAGAGTGAATATTTACAAAAGTACCTCCTTTGCTGTTCTAAACTTTCACTTTGTGCTCTCTGAACAGTGAGCTTTATTACCATCTTACTATGTTATCATATTTACTATTTACCATATTACCATTATCATGATTTTGTTACCATTGGCTACCGGAAATTTTCAAAAGTATGTGAATTTATATGAGAAGATGAGTTTCCATCTGTATAAACGAAACAATTATGCATGTGCAAACTACTCATCATTACAATTGAGTTGCTTCATGTGAGTGTAAACAAAGATTCTCTGGAAACAGTTGCCTGGTCTCTTAGTTTAGAATCAACCCAGCTGAATGACATTTTCTTGGAGAAAACTGTTGCAGTATTTTACAGGAACAATTTCACAAAGATTTTCTGGGACATATTTGAGAGAGTTCCCATTAAAAAACCTCAAGAAGCTAGGACTCACTGCTGAGAAGTACTAGCGCTATTATATTCTTAAGTAGGCAACCTCTTCAACAGAACAATGATCACTTATTTTTAAAAGTGGAGTGACACTTCTGGTCTAAAGTGGGCCTTTCCTATTTTTCACATACTTCCTACTCATCAAATAGAATAAAGTAAAATTTGGAAGACCAAGCCAGTTAGTTCATCCTTATGTAACTATTCTGCTCCAGATGTGTTTGCTTTGATAAACAACCCAAATAGCCATGGTATATGGTTTTAAGCACCAAGTATGTAAGAAAATAAGATCAATGCACAATCTGCCAGTTTAAGTGGAACCAACTGGAATCTCTGCACACAAAATATTTCAAGATGCATAAGCTTGTTTTGTTTTTCATAATTAGTGGCTAGGGTCAATTTTCCATTAGAGATAGTAAAGGGGGTTCCAGTTTGAACACTTTTTTCATCTTAGACAAGAAAAAAGTACAGCTAGGAGGAGAATAACGCTCCTTACTCATTCTGATACAGTAATTTATTTTCCATAGTGAGTCAGCAATAATAGTGATATAATCAGCAATGATTGTTATAATATAAAACTGCTACCCAAATATTGCTATTTGTACTTATTAAAAGCAGTATCACCATCCCTTGAGCTCAGTAATTTACGTAACTACATCAACTAAAAAACAAAAAACCAACCCACATCTAAAAACAGCAACAGTAATACTAGAAAACTAAAAATGATCAAAGCTTTAAAATGCTCTGAGGTAAACTCCACATCACTTTCACCTGCTTATAAAGAGGCCCTTAGCTCTGTTCCCAAGTAGCCCATCCCCAGTTCTAAACACCGGTCATAAGTCAGTATGCAAATGTCATACTCTTCCAACAAAACAAAGGTTTATGCGTATACTTGTGAAGAGAATCACCACAGTGCATATACAAGGGTTAAAGAGAACCTTGCATTCTTTGATTTTATACCAAATATTTGCATTGATTACAAATGAAATCAACCCCTAAGCATCCATCAGACTGAAAAATGACAGGCAAATACCATACGTCAACACTATCCTCAGTGAATATTTAGTTACAGTGAGGTACTCACAGGCACCTGGGGTATGCTTGAATTACTGAAAAAGTTGTTGAGATTCTTTTCAGAAGTCGTCAGACATACTACCATAGTGGGGAAGGGGGATTCCTCCCCCCTCCAACATTCATTAATAACTGCTCAGATTGTGATTACAATTAAAATTCATGTGGATTCTCCCAGTTTTCTAATTCAAACAACAGAACATTCTAGTGACAACTGGAAAGTATGTAAGTATTTATTAACCTACTTAAGTCATACTTCATGGCTCTATGCTGTGTCTAATACTATTAATATCCTTATAAACTCTTTCACACTCTACCATTCCAAATTTCCCCAATTCCTTCCTGATAAGAGCATTTTTTTCCCTGCTGCTAGTAATTACCAGTAAATGTCTTTAAGTCTTGGTCCCTCTTATCCCTTCACCTTTTTCAGAGCAACAACGAGGTTGAGTGGTGTCCTGGTTTCAGCTGGCATAGAGTTAATTTTCTTCTTAGTAACTGGGCCAGTGCTGTGTTTCAGATTTAGTGTGAGAATAATGTTGCTAACACACTGATGTTTCAGTTGTTGCGAAGTAGCACTTATCTTAAGCCAAGGACTTTTCAGTTTCCCATGCTCTGCCAGCAAGCAGGTGTGCAAGAAGCTGGGAGGGAGCACAGCCAGGACAGCTGACCCGAACTCGCCAAAGGGATATTCCATACCATGGAACGTCATGCCCAGTATATAAACTGGGGGGAGTTGGCCGGGAGGGGCGGATTGCTGCTCGGGCATTGATCAGGAGGTGGTAATTGCATTCTGCATCACTTGTCTTTTCTTGGGTTGTATTTCTCTCTCTTTTTTTGTTATATTCCTTTTCATTGCAATAATAATTAAATTTTTATTATTATTAGTTAGTATTATATTTTATTTTACTTTAGTTATTAAACTGCTCTTATCTCAACCCATGAGTTTTACTTTTGTTTCCTGATCCTCCTCCCCACCCCACTGGGAGGGGGGAGTGGGGAGCGGCTGCGTGGTGCTTAGTTGCTGGCTGGGGTTATACCACGACAAGTGGCCTCCCAAGAGATACTTATCTGATCTATTAACCCAAGTATATGCTCTGTACAATAAGATCTTTGAATTTCACAGCTTTTACTACACATTTTCTTTATCAGATTTCCTAGTTTTTTTAATTAGAATTTTTGCCTGAACTTTTCACTCATAGTACTCCCCAAATCATCTCAGCGCTTGAAAAAAACCTGAGGTGTCCCTTTCCTGTAGCAAGACTATTTAGCTCTCCTAACTATCTTCTATACTGCATCACTCTTCTTCGCTGTTCCTTGAAACCCTCTGAACAGAAAATCAGCTCTGTAGTTTTGCCTTAGTATCTTCAATTTCTGAAGCTGTCATTGGTAGTTAGTGTCAACATAAATAATGCAGTTTAGTGTTTGAGAGCATGTCTTTTTAACAGCTGGCTGTATCCCAGTGTTACCATTTACTGTTGGTCACAAAGCCTTCCTCATTTGGAGAGTCTTGCTGTTTGCCTTTCCCTGCCCAGTCTTATGACAATACTGTTTGACAACATGAGAAACACTATGCTACTTTGTATGGATTTATAAAGTCAATTTCTGCCCATGGAGACTAACTTGTTTTTTATTATAGGTAGCATAACTGAATGTTCTTCATCACCAGCAGAAGCATTTACCTGGCTCGATAGAAGCAGTGCTTTTAATGCCATATAGGTTTTTTAGTGCACAGTGATGCTTTTCAACAGTAAATGTGCCATCTTCTCTCTGCATTGTTTCTGGGAAAATTGGTTGTGTTGCCCTATGTCAAACGACACATTCAAAAGTGCAATATCTAAATACATTTTAATGACTGTACCTTTCACCTGCTCACTTGGTTGCTATAAATATTCCCAAATAATTTATCTCTGAAGAAATGGGTCTCCTAGCATCCTTTTCAATACACTATTAATTTTGTTAACTTTCCCAGCTCTGAATCAGTATCCAGTTTTGAAGCACTTATGAAACTTTTTATACAACGTGAAAACAAGTTACATGCACAGCACTTGGTCCCTGTTCTGTTTTACTTACAGATCCATCAGAGGAAGACTTCATAACAAAGCCACTGTCAGAGCAGCTTCTAATTTTTTTTTTTTAATTATTTTTTTAATACCAAGCATTTTATTTGTTCAAGCATCTTAAATCAAGTTTCCTCCTATCATCAAATTAATCTTCTGGTCATCTTCTTTGGTCATGTTACTTCATGAAGTGATGTTTCAAAATAGATTTTAACTCCAAACCTATCATATACAAATATTACAAAGTTCAAAATTTAGATGGTTGCTTAAAGAAATAATATAAAAGGAATTTAAGATCATTCGTTATTTCAAAACTGAAACAATCATATATAAAGCCAATATTACGTGATATGCCTTTAGGTTTAACATCTTTAGTAAACACTTAAACTGGACCTCTCTATTAAGAAAGGATTATTGGTTTAAATTTCCTATTCCTTAAAGAGGATTCAGAAGTCTTTATAGACATATTACTGCATATGTAAATGCAAACACCTTAATGCTAATGTGTACAAATATATTCTGACTATCAGTATTGACAGGTCATTAGACAAGGAAAAAAAAATAAAAATCAGATTTTACAGGCAGACTGCTTCCTTCTAATAACTGGCCTTTCTAGCTGAGAGGCCAGACTCTTGATCATACTCCTTAACCGACACCAAATAAGCCTATCAGTCAAAGATGATGCACAGTTCCACGTAAAGCTGTGCCTGAAGTGAGGCCTGGCCTTGTACACATCTGGGAAAAATTGTATTTCTGTGTTTGAAGTTTCTCAAAAAGCCAGATCTTTGCCTTTGAAATGCAACTATCAGTCAGTGACTTTGTTGGCAGAAAGGTGAAAAAAAAAAAAAAAAATGAAGCCTGTGCTATGTTTTACATAATAAAATTGCACAATACAAACCTGATGTGCATAATAGATTGTTACATGTATCAAATTACACATGCACAGGTAAATTTTTCAAAAGGGTGACCTTCTATAATTTCTTATGCATTCTAGAGAAGTGTTAAAAATACATTTAGCATTTGAAATTCAGATGGTTATGGTTATAAAGCTGCTGACTCATAATATCTGAAAATGTAATAGCAAGTAGGATCTTAACTTGATGCATGATTTACTGAACCTTTATAATTTCTATAAATTATTAAATTAACTCTGTGCTACTTAGATGCACTAGTACAGAATTTCTCAAAGATTTGAGCAATTAATATTACTTGTATTGAGCCTACTTTCATATTCTTTTATTCAACCATCATGTTTCATTAAAACTTCTCAAAGCTCCTCTATTATTCCCAAAATCCTTGGGGCAGAGGAGGTGGGCAAAATAACAAATGTATCATTGTGTTTGTTTTGCAGGTAGATGGACTGTAATCCAGGATCCAGTCTAAGGAGGATCAACTGTCTTTTATATAAGGCCAAATTCTGCAAAGCACAGCTGTATGACCCTGGCTCAGCTTCAGAGCAAAAGACTACAGCTGAATTGACACAAAGAAAGCATATAAGCTAAAGATTTGAAGGATTTTTTTAGTAAGTAGAAACAAACAACAAAAACTTTTGAGTTGGTAGTAGTTTATAATTCAACTAAGAGACAAACGCAGACATGAAGAGGCATAAAACCTTGAGAGGGAAAACAAAATGAGTTGGAAGGTAGTAGTTCAGAAAGAGCAAGAATCACCACATTCCAACAAGCAACACAGGCTGACACCTTTCCATCTGACTGATGACTTCTTGGCCAGCAGTGACTCATGGGTGACTCCATCAAGGATAGTGAACATAATACTTAGCCTATATTAGTTCCAGCCACCTGCTTTCTGTATTAGTGAATAAACAGCTCTTCTCTATACAATCAAAATCTTATCTTCTATTCATTATGACCATTACTTACTATTCCTTGACTTTTTTGCCCCAAACTAACAAAAACAGACTGATAATTCTTTGAGTCCCAACTGGAACATTATCAACACCCAGGGCTTTATTATTCCTGAGGGTTCTGGCTGCCTTCTGAATTTCACCACGTTCTAGTTCTTCGCTAACAATTCAGTTGTTTAGAAAATAGCTGTCTATCTCTACTCATTTCACCACTAAGACTCTCACTACACTGCTACCTCAAACTTTCTATAATTACGTTCTTGGTAACTATTTTGGATTCTCAGCTCATTTTCTCTTTCACACATTCATACCTCTGCTTCACCTCCTCCTCAAGAATTCAATCCTATGATCAATTATCATCCCAGTGTTTTATACTCCTCTCAAAGAAAGAGAACCTTTATTAACACCATTTACATTTGTATTATGTATAGTTATTAAGCAATGCATAGAAACTAATCAGAAGGTTCAATGTAGTAAAGAGACTTAGATTTGTGCATGAAATTACCAGCTGAGAAAGATTCTCTTTTTATGCATCTGACCCTCATTCACCATATGGCAGCAACTTACTAGCAGTCTAGTAAAACAACAGAATTGTCACCTAAGGAAACACTTACCACTTTGCAGGGGGGGGGGGGGGGGATAAAAAAGGGGTTGGGGTTTTTTGGTTGGTTTTGTATTTGGGGGGGTGTGGGTGTGTTTGGTTTTTTTTTTTTTAAAGTGGGTCCAATAATCTGTAGGGTAGCATGTAAAATTCCATTCTAAGAACAAATTATGGATATATAATTTTTTCAAAGAGGAAGAATGTGAAAGTAGGGAACAAAGCTTGCCCACATGCTACAATGCTGTTGTACAGTCCAGGCACCTAAGATGTGCAAAGAGTGCCTGGCTACATGCATTTTATACCTTTAGAACTCTAGTTGCAAAAGAGTGAAAAACATCTGAACTACATTATTTTGCAAGGAAATTATGCATTTCCTGTCCACTTATGTCACAAGGGCCTTGGACAGCAATTTAACACCCTGTTAATTTTGAAGTACTTCTTCCTCCTTTACCTTAGTCTGACTTCAGTGAAAGATTTCTTCACAATACCTGATTCTACTCCCATGAAAATGCACCATTTCACAAGGACTCCAAAAACATTTATGCTCCAGTACATTTCTACAGAGTATCCACAGGGTAACATTAACGCTGTCTGAGACCTTGTAAAGGTCTTCCCACTTCAGGAAAAAACTCAAGCATGTGCAAATGTAAAGAGGAATATACTTGCTCTTGATGGTCCCCCAAAAAACCCTTCAGTTGTACTTCTGATCTGCTTCATCTTCTCTATTAAACCACACAAATATAATTTTTTGTATTTTATCTTCACAGTATTAATCAACCCATGGACAACTGTGATGTGCATTATCTGCACTGCACATCAGCCTTCAATTTCTTCATGCAACCTTCAAACCATCTTTTGTTCTTTACACTTCAAGATATTCTCATAGTCCCTCTGTGATTCCCACTACCATATCTCTCAATGTTCTCCCACCAGGTATCAACATGCTTTGTAACCTTTACACAGTTTTCTAAAGCCTAAGATCTCTTCTTTGTTAACAGATACACCTATCTATATTTTAAATTCCTCACAGATATCTGTAACTGAGTTTTTTCAGCTGATTCTTTACTGTGACATGGCTCCTTCTCACCCCCAGTCTCACAGGATGGGGGGCTCAGTCACAGTCAGCTCTCCTTGATTATCCAATAAAGCTGGATGGCACTGTTCAGGGGCGTATCCTGAACAACTGCCAAACTAATTAATTTCCTATGACTGCTATTAATATCATTCCCTGTTAAGTGATTTCCAAACATTTTTCTTTCCTATTGACTCAGAAACAGATGAAAATCACATAAACAATGAAGTGCCCGAACCGAAGGCTATACTTTGTTTACAGCTATATAGAGAGAGACTTCTATGAAGTGGTATGATTTCCTGTGCTTAAACACACCGTTCCTACTGTATTTGAACAGTTCCAAATCCTTCAGGCCAGTCAGAAAGTGGTTTGAGAGGCAGCTTTGCTCATCAGCATCTGGCAACCTGCAACCCCTGCCCAAAAGCTGAAGGCCTACCAGCCCAAACTCTTACTTTTTGCAATAAATTGGATCTGAGCTACAATTCAAACTCCCTCCAGCCTTCTACCAAATCTGTTTCTGAGAAGCAGCCATTAGCCACCTGTATACACTGGACACCCTAACTAGACATCCTAACTAGACATGACATACTTGTATCTACCTGTGTCTTTAAGTTTAGTCAACCTATTGAACACAGTTCTAGTATTATCTAAACAAATATAGGTATACCCCATATTCCATAAATAGGTATGATCATTTGCACAATATTTTCTTATGAACAATTCTCACAACCTTGTAACTGAGTATAATGCATGCTTTGATAACGCATTGTAGTCATGTGCTGTAGCATATTCATTTCAGCAGCGTTCCTAAACATACAGAGGGAACATTAGGGCATAAGCAGAAGAACCCGTAGCTATCATCCCTCTATTATTTTCAGCTCTCCACAAGATAGCTTTCTATAGTTGTTCTGTCCCTGACTGGAGGACAGGAGGCTTTTCTCTAACAGCTAAAATGGGGCCAGGAGTGTAAGTTGGTCTTGATTTAAGTTTATTTTGCAGCAAAGCATAAACACATTGCAAAGCTTAACTTCTATTCCCCTAGTCCGTGGTACTTGGGCTTCATTTGTGAGATGTTTCCTTCACTGAAAAGATGGAAAAAGTAAACTCCCTCATACTTCTGTCTGGTGATTCATATTATCATTTGCTATTTATAAATCTGATTTTAGTTCTATAAATAATTCTAAAATTTTAACAAAAAAGGTACCCTGAAACAAAAATATAATGAAGGCAAACAACCAAGGAAAGGATAATTGGATTTTTCTCAGACTATGCTAATCTGTAGACTATAAATGCTGTCTGGTTACACTTGAATACTGTTAATTTGCATGTAGCTTAAAGCACTGGCATAAACCACTAACATATTAGATCACGACATCTGACACTAAATGCGTTTTCAAACATCTAGCATTTCATACTGGAATTAGTTGACTTAGCATACTTAGACACATAAAACTACACTTTTTCTACAACTATATAATCAGAGGAGATTACTTCTAATACAGTTTAAAAAAAATCAAGTGCAGGTATTTGATCAAATGTTTCTAGTAAGCAGAAGCTCACTACAAGGTACATATGCAATAGCTGTTTATGCCTTGCTTGGCGAAAACAATCATTCAGACATTGGTATTCAGACAGTAAAGTGCTTGTCAAGATCAAAATGCTAATCATTGCTTGCTTAGAAATTCAGTTGTTCCCAGCTGTAGTGAAAGCAACATGTAGCCAGAAGCAGCTGCAGGATATTATCACTATCTAGTCTTAACTGAAGTAATGAGTTAATTTAACTGTGCAAGTGTGTCAGCGAATGGTCACCAATGAGTCCTGGAAAATTTACAGAGCATGTGAGTACAATGCTTGTGTTGAACATTAAAAAAAAAAAAAAAAAGTGGTATCAGAAGGCTCATAATTCCTAAATCAGAATGCCACCTTTTCAATCAGCAAAACAAAATGCATTCTCTGGGGTTTCCAATAATGCTTCTTTCTTTGAACAAAGGATTTGCTCATTGAATCCAGAGTAAGTCATAAGTGTTATTCAATTATATTAACACACTCCGTTAAGTCATACACACATAAAGTCTCACATCTATTTTTGCTACTAATACCATTTCTGTAAAAAAAATAAAAAATATTTTTTAAATTGCTGAGCATTTTTATCTTGCTTATGTATTTCGAAAAGGAGCAAAGTTTAAGGATTAAATGAATAAGAAATATGATAAAAGGACAAGCCTGGACACAACTACTGTTTCAGATTTAGCCTGCGATCAGATTTATGTGTAAGGATCCTTGTGTCAGCCCCACTGGTTTTAATCAAGTTTCACACCAGCACTAGAATCTATTCATAGGGACTTGATTTCAGAATTAGAGCCTAGATCATCAGTGCATGCTACAAACAAAACCTGTTACATACATCCTTTGAGCTACCATACACACTGCAGCTAGAACTGGGGTTCTGTATATTGTTATGCAATTACAGATTGGCTATACTGCATTATTCTATCCTAATCCTGGCAACCCATCAGAAACTGACTGCATGCTACGAAAACATAATGAAAGTCTTTTAATTAAAGAAAAATCCTTTATAAGATATCACTTTGCAATGTACAATAAAATATTTAACTAAATACTGAATCTCATCATACAGCTAAAAGATATTACTTCCACCAATTACTACCTACCAAAGATATTACTTCCACCAGCCTTTCCTTCTCTGAGGAGCTCAGCAGCTGGCTGTGAGAATTGCAGGGGTTATGTATGCTCATTCTCTAACCACAGGGAAGAGCCTGCCCTTGTTTGGAAGTACATCATAAACACAGTGTCCCCAAAATACATAATTCTGTATTGAGAACCAGTTTTAAAAACAAACAAACAAACAAACAACAACCAACCAAACAAACAAAACTATGTAGAAAGATTCCTTCCAGACCAAACTCTGGCTTACTCTGTCTCAGGGAGGTAATGATAATGCTTAGTTTGGTCCTAGCTTCTCAGGCACACAAAATGTTGTCTTTGCTCTGGACACTCTTGATCTTCATGTTTAATCCTCTTAATCTTCTAGTATTTCAATCTACTTTCGTCTTCCTATTTTATCCTCTTCTCTTGTAATACATCTGATTCCAAGACTGTGTCCATCAAACTACAATCCCTTAGTCTGATGATTTAGCTCACTGAGTTTTCTATGATCCTTAAGTGAAATAGTAATAACACTGGATATACTACAAAAGTTTCTGACTTTCCATAGGCTGTATTCCTTCTTATTTTGGGCTTTTCACATTGTACTATAACATACTGCAGTTATGACAATAATTGTATACACGGAAGGCAGGCTACTGATAGCTACAGTGGAAACCAAAACCTGAAAATATAAACATTTCTACTCTTCCAAGATTAAAATACCACTGACATCAGAACAACCTAACAGGCACAGACACAGGACTTTGGAGTCCAAAGTTCAATTTCAGACTCTACAGATGACCTCAGTGACTTTGACAAGTCACTCCATTTCTGTTTCTTACTATTCTTTGTGAAATGAGGATAATGACAGCACTTTAAGATCTATGGGGGAATATTGCTATATAAGAGCCAAGGGATACAATGCTGATTATTACTATTAATAGCAGAGAAACCAGTATCAACCTTTATCCAACTTCTGCTAAAAACAAAAAATATAAAGGGAATTGTTGATATATATTTGCCAAGATTAAGTTCTTGTATTTCTAGACAGCCATTACAATTGCATAAGTAGAGTAACCAGGAACACATCTGATGACTGGTACTACTGCCACAGTATTCTTGCATGCTTTTTTTTTTTCCTTTGCTTTTTTTTTTTTTTCACTTTCTCATTTGAAATATTAAGTGCAATGGCTTTGTATATTTAAACCGCTTAATTTCCAGGAACACTCTATTCACCTACTTGGTTGCTTAATATCAAGAACTGTTGTTTTAAAGAATGGAAAAGATTGCTTTAAGCTGCCCTGTTATGCTAGCTGACAGATTTTATAACACGCTTATTAATTCCTGACAACAAATAGCTTCTTTGGGACTACTTTTTATCCAAAGATTCTAGAAGGATTGGAAATGCATTTAGACAAACACTGAAACCAGTTCCACCTCTCATGAAGAGAAAAATTGAAGTAAAAATATTAAAATAAATTCATTTTTTAAATAGTAATTGGATCCATATAGAATTCTGGAATTATAAGAACATACTGCATTAAGTGTGCAAAAATCAAATTAAATTCAATTTTGTTATTAAAAAAAGAACTTGCCAAACTTTTACTTCAGAGCTACAGTACTGTTTGTTCATTTGCTCATTAACTCTCCCTTTTCAAATGTTAAAAACAGGAGGAAATTATGGGACTGACATGCAGCAGCCTGGAGGTTCACGCTGTTTATATTTCTTTGATGTAACTCTTCAGGTACAGATATAAATAAAACCTATACCTCTGTACACCAGGGCCTCAAGAATTCAATTGTGTATCTTGAGTAGTACCTGATATACAAGTTCCAGTGAACTCAGTTGAGTAGCAGGACTCAGAGGCACTCCTTTGTACCAACACTATACGCTTAATTACCATTTTATATACTGCGTTCCACAGATCTATCTTCACACTTGCAAAGAAATTTAAGGGAAATCTGTATATGAAAGCCTCTAAAGATCAGGTTCTTAACTTCATTAGAACTTGAAAAGAATTTTATCGTTATGAATTCTATACGTTAAAGGTATCTGCATAAAAGTGTTTTAATATCAAATATTCAATCACTAATTTTTGAATATAAGTTCCAAAACTCCTCCTGCAGAAGAGAGTCTTATTTTTGCACATCTCACAAGAAATTTCACTAAATCAACTCACTACATGAATTTAGCAATACACACTAATTAGATGCTTTGTATTTACCCCAATGGGTTTCACTGACCCTACGATTTCTTGAGTATTGTATTTTTCAAATGGATCCCACAATGAAACAAGTCATAACATTCCTAGGAAAGTCCAAATATTGGCTATTACACCCACAAAACACATGTCTAGTACATATGATTGAAATCAAGATCATTCTAATGCAACTTTTGAGGAGAATATCAAGTATATTTTCAAAATCAGTGTTGTATTTTATTGGGCATTGCACATAAAATTCAAAGACTAAACCCGACATGTTATTCTGGCAACAAGCAATTTTTTGAATAATCAGATCCTGAGCACCTTTCTGAGATGCCTGAAGAGTAATAAGTTACAGCAGAATTGCTCTATGTTGACTACTACAAAATTTATAACTCATTCTGTGAAGGTGAAATCACTTGTCTTCCATCTCCTGTTTACATAGAGATGCATCCATTTTTTTCTTTAATTTTAAATAAGCACAGTAATCTCACTGTTTTAGAGCAGTGAAACACTTATGACAAAGCCAATAAGCAATTCTAATAAACAGGTTTTAAACTAAACTTAAATGCAACTTTTGACACTGCATGCAGTTTCAGACTGTGCAAGCCACCAAAATTACATTAACTTCAGGCAAAGTCTGACTTTAGTACTGGAGATTTCCCAAATGCCACTGCAAAGCAATAAGACAGAGTTTGTCTATAGTCTTGATCCCATTGTAAATAAGCAATACTATTCACAGATGTGAGAACATCAGAGCCATAGGCTCGATGAGAACTTGCCTTAATAATCAATGGTTGCCCTCTGTCCCGTAAGGCAATTAAGATGTATGACGCTGAATCTACTTCTAAGGAATAGCACATGATTTGCAACTATTATCTTGAAATTACAGACAAGATCCTTCCTTGCACCCCAGACACTTGTGTCTAGTGCTAAAGACAGCACTCAGGAGGATAAATAAAACCCTCAGATGGCTGACACAAATGCTTCTTTCTTTCTCTCAAACATTTTGCTGCTGAAATACCAGTAAAAAGTAGTTGTGGCTTTGTAACCACTTTTTTTTTTTTTTAAACTGTCCTTTACGTATTATTGACTCGCATAATGTAAATTCTCTTCCAAAACAACACAAGGAGACAGGACCCTGTTATGCACAGCTGCATTAGGATCAGCAGAGAGAGGTGAACTATAAGCAATCTTATCCTTTGTAGTAAAAGAAAATTTTGGTCACATCTATTGGCCAGAATTAAACGCCAGGTTCGGAAAGTTTTAAGTGTACACAAAATATCTTTAAGTGTATGGAAAAAATAAGTGTAAGGCTATCATCAGCCAGTGGCCCTAAAAGACTGAAATACAACATCTACCAAAGGGTAGATGTTCTCCCCATATACTTACCACTTCACAAATATGCCTTTACAGTTCACTCACAGAAAAGCACTTCCAGAAAGAAAGTCATAGTTATACAAAAACAAGACAATGGTAGCAATTTTCAGAATTCAGGAATTTGCAACTTAAACAGACTTGTAACAAAGGCAAACACTATTTGCCTTTGTTGCAGGGTTAGAAATTCAAAGAAAACTAAACATCTTTCTGCACATAAAAGTCAAAGTGCCACCAGATAAGTGAAATACTGGTTTATATTATTCACATGTTCATATCAAGATGTGTTTAAAGTGTAGATGTTAAAAAAAGAAAAAAGGCATCTACCTTCCAACAAAATAAAGAGACAAGTAGTCAAATACTTGTTAAATACAATGCTAACTTTGCAAAAAGGTCAAAGAAAAATAACCTGCAAACCACAGATTTCTTTGAAAAGCTTTTATCAGAATGCAATTTTTTCATTCACAAGTAGCTTTATAGCCATAAGAAGCAGAGTACCCACTCAAAACCAGGCAGATGATAGTTAATACAAAAAAGTGGTGAAAACATGTAAAGAACAGAATTATTAAGAACTAAGATGAAATTAAATTGAAAGACACACTTGATCAGTCTAGGGTTCAGAATGTCACATTCAGTCCTCCTAGCATGGCACAAGCTTTCTCTGTAGTTTTCCAGAAATAACCTGGCACCATGTTTTTTAGGTTGTCGTTGCTTTAAGGCTTTTTATGCTTTAACATATGGATAACATACCTCAGGATATAGCTTCAGGCAACAGCCAAGATAGTGATTACTCGATTCCAAATGATGCAAAACCTATTCTCCATCACTACCTGCACTCTACCATCATATCCTGTGCCTCAGGACCAATACTCCTCTGACTTCATGGTTCACAGATAAGTTAGAAGCAGTTCACAAGATAAGTTAGAAAACACCTAATTGTATTTCTACTGAGTTTAGTCCCTATCATCTTTACTCTTTCATGTGGCTCACCACAAGGTCAGGTGAGCACAGATGGTGGCACAAAGGAAACACTGGAGATAGGCAGCCAATACCTTTAGACAGCAAATAGGGCACTAATCAAGCCAGCTGTATTGCAAAGCCACACCTGAAGCACATAGCTTCCACTGAATTTAACAGGATTCAGTGGGATCTCTAACCAGTAAAACACATATCATGCCTACCTAAAGTTGTTAGATACCTAATTGTCATTAAGATTCTAAGGTTTATTATGTCTGTTCCCAATTTTGTTATTCGTAAAATAGAAACAACAGTATGTCTGTACGTATGCTACTCACTCTGATAGCAGAGAGCACAAAAATATTTCGGGTAAGATTTTAATTAACTGAAAATAAAAAAAAATACAGTGCTATTATGTGTTTGTGTGTATGCATATATAATAATAGTTGCTGTAAACAGAGCCAGACTGACAAATACATTACATCGTTCAGGACTTTTAGCCTAACCTACCTGTAGAACCTTTCAGATTTTCAAGAGCTTGAGACAAATGCAGGTTGAAGGAGAGTCAAACTGGTCCTTAGGTGGATAGATTCACTCCTCTTACTCATCTTAGTTACAAGGACCCAATCTAAAGCTACAAAGAGCACAGTGAATTATTGCCTTGAAGTAACCCCCTGCTTTTTACACCCAAAATACGAAAAGAAGCCATCCTACAAAGTGTCGATTGAAGATACAATTTCAACATTTGTCTATATTGTAATCCAGGTTTGCTTGTTATCAACACAGACACAGCTGTTAAACCTACTTGGATGCAACTCCAGTGGAACCTAGTTGGATATACTTGTTAGTGATGCCCTGAAATATTTTTTACTTCAGAAAATGCACTGTTCTGTAGCACACTCTTCCATTTAAATCACAGCATCATGTATCCTGCACTCACCATTAAGTCCTCTTTATCGGAAACTGTATCATATGCCTCTCAGACTTAAGCCATAGATTTAGACACATTATAATTGCAAGTATATTCACATGCCCATCAAATGACTGGTACTTTCCGAAAGCTCATCTTTATTTTCAGTTCCTCAGCTTCTCTTAAAAAAAAGACAATGACTCTACAAGAGGGTGACTGCATGCAAGCTAGTAATGTTCTTGACAAATTCTGATTCTTCATTAGAGACCAAAGGTTCCTGCATCTAACGAACTGCTGACAATGTTTTGGTTTTCTAACATTCTTACTGCTCCATGGTAAAAAAAAAATCCCAAAGTAAATAAAGATTACTATAACAAAGCAAGTTCCACTTAAACATCCAACACAGCTACCCTAAAAATGAGGACAAGTCAGCCTGAGCTGCCAGTCTTTCTTCATGTGCTATTAGGCGGTCACCGAAAGCCAACACAGATTTAGTGTAACATCAGCAAAAAGAGAGGGAAAAAAAAAAACCCCAAAACCCAAACAACAACAGGGAATGAAGGAGAATGAGTTCCTATTGCAGTACAATGATTTGAATTTATTAGCAATAAAACATAGGTACACATTATAGTTCAATATTAATTGCATTTTTATGCGTTTACAAGCACATGTATTTAGAGAAAAGACAAACAGGGATACTGGCTTAAATTCAACAAGGTTTTCCAACATGACTCATCTCTTCTCCTGCCTGAATATTCCAGGAATTAACTTATCTATGAATTACTGTATAAACATCATGCTTTAAACTAGCAAATTATTTACAAGATACTTTACTTTATGCACGCAGACATTACCATGAAAGTAAAAAATAATAAAAATGTCATATTTTGCACACTGTGCCTCAGTTCCCCAAGTCTGTATTTTCTTTTTGTACCATTTTTTTTGTCTCCTATTTTTACTATAACTTTTTCAGATTGCTGCCATGTGATACATGGCAAAAGTATTTTCAATATACATAGAGATAAGCACACAGGTTTTTATATACATACACACACATATGTATGTGGGCGCATGCATATACACAAACGTGGGAAAAATTATTTCCTTTTCTCTTGAGAAAATGAGTAGAGTTTTTATGTTTTCCAACTGGCACTGAACGGAGAAGCATAGAAAAAGAAAGAAAAACAAATCTCTGGCAGACGGTCTGCTAGATCTATGCCAAACATGGGTTTGAGCAGGATGAACTCCATGTGCTTCTCACCTTATGAAAATATTTATACATAATTTTTCCATAAGCCTTATTTTTGCCCCTGCCATTCCGTGTAAAATTCACATTTGTTCATGTGTTTGAACATACCACTGCAATAAAGAAAGTGTTTGAAAAATTCTGAGTAGGATTACTATTCTGCATTGATACTTGTTCATGTTAGACTGTGCCAATGTTATGGAACGCTGAATATATTTACTGTGACAAGTGATCTAGTCACAAAGCTAAATCTCTAGGGAATGATGATTTTGCCCATCTGTCCAGGACTAGAAACTAGACTGTATGCTTATGCCACAATATTTCATTTTCCATGTGTTAGTCTGAGCATGCTAAAGCTGAATATCTATCACATGCCATAGACAAAAAAAACCCTGCACACTGTTCAGAGGATTTCAAAGTTACAGATAAGGAAAACATGCAGTATAGCTGCAATCATGACACACAACTCTTGTTATAATTTATTGCCAAAATTGTTCAGCATACTGTACACTGTAAGTAAAAAGACTCAACAAGGATACTGAATAATAAATTTCAAGGTAAATGTAATTGTTTTACTGTTCTGAAAACAAACAAAAAAAAGAAGTAGCTTTTTTATTGCAATTAATATTTACAGATTTGTAATATATTTCAGTTGGAACTCAGCTCAACCTGAGTTGAAGACAGTTCTGTTTATGAATATTCTGTTTATTTCCAGTTAGAACATTTGAGGTAATGTCATTTTTTTTTTCCCAGCCTGTTTAACCAATGAGCATCTAACAAGTCAAAAAATTCAATTTTTACTTTAACTGACACAAGTTATGGGCCTTCCCCTAGCTGCCTTGGGAAACCATCAGGAAGGCAAAACTGTTCTCCCACAACCTGTCTGAACCCCAATTCCAAAAAAATGGTTAAATTATATGAGATAATATGAGCTAGGTTAAAACTTGATAGGATAATTTGCAGAGCACATGAGAACATTCCTGAGATAAGAAATAAAAAAAGATTCACTGCAAGTAGAGTAACTGTTGTATGCTTTGCACTTAACACATATAACCTTAGAATCACATGCACATTAATATTCAAACAATGAGGCTTGCAAAATATCTGATGCCTTAAACATCCTGCAGTGTTTCTGAGGCTTCACTAGGGACATATACCCTTGGTATCAAGGTTATGAACATACTGCTAATAGAACAAAACAGGATTACCTTGCTCATTCTCTTCCCATCAGACAAATATACACACAGGCATATATGTAATCCTCGCAAAATTGTCTAGCTCCTATATCAGCTAATTTAACTTTCCTTAAATCTCAAACATTACCTAGTAGCAAGGAAACCAATAGATTTGTCTGGCATAGTTGTGTTCATCTCTACATTTGTAAAATAAGTTTTCATATTCCTAAACTAGAAGAAAAAGATTAATATTATTCTCCCAAATACAGGTCCGTTAGTATTTTATTGTGAAGATAAATACCGAATCCTCTAACAGTCCAAAAGTGCTTCAAGTAATTCAGTTTTGAAGAAGGTCTTAATAATACGTGTAGGAGCATTTTACCTGTAGTAGCAGTAATATTGATCTCACACCATTAAGGTATGCAGCATTTTTAAAACCCATTACCTTCCTGCATATTAGCTCTCACTAGCAGAAAGGACATCACTTTTGCTGTTAACTTCTGGCAGACATCAACACAAAAAGGTAATTCTACTTGCTAGAGTGTCTGCCTGACTGCTTGATAATGTCAATCAATAAGCACAATCACTTTCTTACAGTTATCATAAAACAAGATGTCTGTTACAAATTCAAATACAAAAGTTGTATTTCTGTATTCAAAATATTAATGAGCCTTAAAATACTTACTCATACATTTACTAACACATACTTCATGAATATCAGTAGATAGACTAACCCACTACTTTTTATACTTTATAAAGTAACAGTGGCTGGATAACACCAGAATGGATTTACAACATTGACGGCCAGTGTGTACAGCAGGTCATCACAGACACTACTGAATCATAAAAGAAAGACCTGTCAAGTTTCAGATAAAGCTGGCACTTGATGATGATAAATTATTTACTAAGTGCTCTTGTTGAACCATTAGGGAAATCCTTTCTTCTTCCTTCACCATCCATTCAACTCAAGAAAATACTACATGCCTATTTTAAAACAACACATAGCAAAAGAAAGCACATTTTCAGAACAACAAACAATAATGGAAGTAAATATGAGGATACCAGCTAGGGATAATCCTGTGTTACAAATCTGAAAGTGTTGGGATTTTCATCAGCAATATCAAAATTGTTCAGAATAATGTATCTTGTGAAAGATTATAATTAGGTTAGCAAGGGGACTGGGTGGGTGTAAAAGTATTGAGAATGCACATGTAAAAAAAAAATAAATTTAGAGGCATTGCTGCACCTATGGTATCAATGTTTTTCCTCTGAATTCTTAGGATTTCCTAAGAATGCCAGAAGAATAGCAGTTCTACCTTAGTTTCCAGACAAAATTAGAAGACGGTTAGGCTGGAATACTCAGCATTGCTTTCTTATACCATAGAATTTTGTGCCCTGCCTACCCATTCTTCAAGAACAGTCTTGTTCTACCCTACCAGCTTGCTACTGAAGTCTGAGCTGTGCATGGAGTTACCTAAAGATTTCAAAACCCCCAAGAAATTCAGCTCCACTATCAGTTTGTCTGATATACAGCTGAAACCCAAACAATTCAACTGTGAAACAACATGTTCTAGGTTCACAAAACATCTCTAGCGGTAACTATGGACCCCAAAGGATTTTGGACATGCTCAGTTCAAGCCCCTTATCAAAAGTTGGTATTAACAGAAATATTTAATCAAAAAGTTATATAGGATTTGCCCAAAACAGAAGATGATTTTGAAAATGAATTAGTAATTTGTTATTCTTCAAAGGCAAAAAACAATTTTAAATAGGCTACAAATTTCCCTCACTATAGTAAAACTAACACACCTCAAAATTGCAGCAGGAAACTTTTAAGCTACTCTGGGATAGGGTATAATCTAGTCCACTAAAAACTGAAATATCTTGAAAGCAAACAGTTACATAGCATACAGTATCCATTAATGCATTAATACTACATGAATCCACTACATTATTTCCACCTACTAATATAATTGTTGATAATAGGGTGCTGAGAAATCAATAATTTTTAAATGTCAAAAGAAAAAACAATATCCATAATCTTGCACAATAATTCAAATTTTAAAATAGATCAGTGATACCATAAATTCTGTGTATAGATTTCTAGGCACTCCATTCTTAAATTAGACCAGGCAAGCATACAGTTTCACCTACCAACTTCCCAAGTGAAAAAACCCTAAAAAACCCAAAAAACATACAAATGAAAAAATCACAGAGACAACTTCAGCTGGGGCAAATCTGTTATTCCATTTAAGTCACTGAACCTATGGAAACTTACACCAATACAAGATTCATCTCTGAATAACTGCATGCCTATAATATCTATATGCAGGCAGTTGTTTGGTCTCTAGGCACTAAAATACACACATTATTTACACTGTGTTTTTAACAAATACTTCAGTTGAATCTAAAAAATACAGCTTGAAGAGTAAACTTTAGTTCTTAAAAATCACATACTAGGTCTATTTATTCTAAACTTTGAAGCCCTGTAAGAAAGAGGAAAAGAGATTTTAATATGTACTTGTTGACATTGCCTAGGAACTTTGTCATGATAAATAACAATAATAATGATCAGGATTCCTGTATACAGTAAGCTGAAGCAAGACTTTAGAAAACTTTAGTCCCTTAAAAATACACTTACAAAAATAAACATGTATGCACATCAACCCATTATTAATAACCTCTTTAAAAGGTGCGAAGTTGAAAAAACTGATTTTACCTGTACAACAAGTTACATACAGAACTATTTTTCCCATTAGATTTCAGCATGCTGTAAGATTCTACCTAGTGCCATAATGACCCTAGAAGACATTTTCAGATACTTGGTGAGGGACTGCTATCTTGTTTGGAATGCCAGAATTCACAGTACGGGTGCACTTTTCACCCTAACATCCACCGAGACTTGGCAGCACCATATAACAGTGACAATCTTATCCTAAATAGACAGTTCTAGAAAACAACAGAGTTACCGATCACCTATTAATACAATGCCTGCCTAACTCTGTTCTGCTGAAGGTACGGCATATGACCCCTGGGAAAGATCTTCAAGTCTAATGCGTCAGCCCATGCTGCAGCACACATCTAAGCAATACAAGTTCCTCAAAGAAATTAAAAAACACAGTAAGAACTGTTATTCTTAAAATTCAGTCATCACTGAGTTCCTTATTAAAGGAACAGAAGTAGTATAGATACAAGAAGCTCTTAGTTTTCATCCATTATCTTCATAGGAAAAACTACCTGTTATTTCTGGTACTGACTCTAAACAGAAGGATAATCCTCAGAGAAAAAGTATGTTTTTTCACAAGATCAGGAGTTATAGGAGCTCAGGCCTTACAGAGAATCTGATCCAAAGTCTTCTAACTGTTGATGAACGCTTCTGTAGGCTTCAACGACTTTTCCATCATGTCAGCCCATAATATCACCTTCTATGAAAAAGACTTAGGTTACTAGACACGCTTACGTATAAAAATCAAAGCTCACTTGCACCAAAGGGATTACCTGCTTCCACTCCCTCAGAGGTCAAAGACATTTTCAGCTTTAACAACAAGGTACTCCGATTATCTAGTTCATTAAATACATAGGGGATTTCTTTTTTTTTTTTAATAATTAACATACCTGAAGTTTGATATGATTTCTAGCATCTAATTTACATGGTAACATGTTCGTGTTTTGAATTTCTGAATTACTTCTGTGTGAGAGGTAGACTTTGATAAGTTTTTAATTAAACTGATAATATCACTTTAAAAGCTAAAACACCTAGAGTATAAAGGACACAAGTTATAACAGGTTTCAGAAGGCTTAGCAGCTTTATAAAGCTTGCTTGCTTTGTGGAAGAAACTGCTTTTGTGAAAATGTGTATTTGCCATCTGATTGCTTCTGAAGAACACTTAAAGAAGGTTAGACACCTCTGGCTGTAAGAAGTATTGTGTATTACCATTCCAACAACACAGTTTTGTTCCGTATTTCAAAATGGGAGGGCTGTAAACCTTTCCTACTGAATTAATAGCTCTGCATTTCATGCTCTCTGCTCCTCTCAGAAAGTGAGCTTTGCCTGTGTGTTAGATTCTATGGTATAAAATGACATTTCTACTTAATTACATTGTACTTGCAGTTTAATTACTACAATTATTTAGAAAACAATTGCTAACATCCTAAGAGAGGGCCACCTTTTAAACAGGTGGGTCCCAATCTGGCTCACAAACACTGAAATTAGGCAGTACATCATCTGTGGAATGTTCTACAGGCAACTAAGGAAGGAAGCAACCAAGTAGTTTTCAAAGACAGGAAGAGCCCGTAACTGGGGATAAAGTATCTCCAACAGAAGCCGAACATTCTGAGCTTTTGAACACCTCTGGCAAAATGACCAAGTAACTACAAAGGTTAAAATCTGGCAAGACTCTGACAAGTCTACCTACATGGAAATTTACTAAATTGAACAGTAGAACTGTTTCCTATACGGGAACAGATATCAACCTAAATTAGTAAAATCCCAGAATCAAGGCTTCAGCTGCCACACTAATGATTTTTGAGAATTCCATCAAATTCTCTTCACTGAAGAGAATATAGAAAACCTCAGCTGGCATAGAAAAGCAGATCCATCAAAAGGCACACTGCTGAACATTTTGCCCAAAGTCTCCATCCACATCTTTACCTGATTGACAGAAAAGCTGATTCTTATCAGCTACGCTGGAAGTTAGGCTACTTTTACAACTGACTAGATGTTTCCGAAGCCAAATATCAGACAGCAGTAGCAGGAGACACAGGACTTAGGTCAAAGTCAGGCTGTTTGAGTCAGAGCCAGATACCCGTTCTTTAATCCAGTCTCAAATCTGCATGGCTTACCCCAGAAAGTCCACTGACATCAACATGATTCTATGCAGGGACAAAGTGCAAAATTTTTCAGTGAGCCACAGTGCAGAAAAGATGAATACTGCAATTCTGTCCCTGCTTGAATGAAATATTCAAGGAAGTCTTCTCAATCTCCTCTTAAACCACAATTTAAACACTTGCCAAGCATGAGTTTGACCTCACAGTACTGTATGTTCAACACTGAGAATCTGACACACAGAAGGACAACACTATACTGTTTGTTATGTACCTAGAAAGCAAATCACTATTGTTTTTATATTTTCCCTTGGATCCCTATTTTTATGGCAGATTTCCACTACCTGTGCATTTCAGAGGAAGTATCCTATGACTAAACAACAGAGTGCTTGATTTTACAAATGAAGAAAGTAATTTATTTTTAAGTCCTGCCATTTCTTAAGGAGTACTAAACTGATAGATTAAGAAACCGGAAATTATAATTAAGAACTGGTTTGAAAGGTACTTCACAAAATACATGTATATTTTCAAAAAAAAAATGTTTCCACAGTATAAACGTATTCATTTTGACCTCAAAATGGAAAACTAGTCCGATACCTTACCAGTAACAAAAACACAAGATGAATTCCAAACATTAAACAATTTTACAGAAGTAGATTCAATGCATATTATTTTAGTTTCAGTTATGCTATTTTTCCTCCTGAGAGTTTGTATAAAATGACTATTAACTGGAAGAGTCTGAAAAACATCCCTGCACACATTTTTCTTGCTCCACATCAAAACAAAAATTAAACCTTTTTTGTTTCTTCTGATGAAACAAGTGCAGCCTATATAAGCCCTGGAGTCACGTGTCTTGCTGTGTATTTGAGTATCAAGGCTACCATACCACAGGGATCTTATTTAACTTCATCCTACATATGAAAAATTTTCTGTAAAGCTAAGGCAAACTCAGCAATAGCTCTCCACTTGTATTTAACTTTAAAATCTGCTATTTCTATTTCAGACTGTGAGAAGGGCTTATGTGCTTTAAAACTCTAGCTTTTCCAACTGTAACACCTGGTCCAATAAAAGTTATTACAAGCCTTGGTCTCCTCTACTTCCTTAGACTGTCACGTCAATAGCGAAGTTCCATCCTATACATGCCTTCAAAAAATATCTGAAAATGTTCATTCTCTGAAAGAATCGACTTTAAATTTCATTCATCAGATCATTACCAGCAAGTGGAA
This sequence comes from Gymnogyps californianus, assembly GCF_018139145.2. NCBI lineage: Eukaryota > Metazoa > Chordata > Aves > Accipitriformes > Cathartidae > Gymnogyps > Gymnogyps californianus. The sequence goes on from NC_059482.1 coordinate 8,467,312, forward strand.
GGCAAACTACTTTGTACTCTTCTTTATCTGGTACAGAAACAGTCAAATTTTCTCACTAATACTGTTGAAATTTGTAATAATTTCACTACTTTTCCTCCACTCCCAAGTGAAATACTCATCTGAAATAAGATACCTGAGGTGCACATGCCACATGGTCTTTCCATGGTCATAGCAGAGAAATAACAGTTTGCTGTGTATTTTACCATGTTGTTTGGTTTTTTTTTAATGTTTTGTTTCCCTCAACTCTATTGAAAGGGATTCATACTGCAATCACAGCTCTATTCTCATCTCAGACCAGTGATAACACCTAATTGGCAATTGCTAAACACTGAGGTAATTTATCTCTGTATTTGATGTTATCAGATTTGAAAAACTGAATAACAACGGGATGGGTGGGACTTCTATTTATTGATCATTGAATATATATGTATATTTATAGTATATGTTCTTTTAAAAAGTGTGAGCCACAAATGAGATGCCTGCCTTATTTATCATATCTAACATCTGTACTATGGACATAAACAGGTATACCTTGTTTCGTTTTATTCCCAAAAAAGCATCTTCAGAAATTGGCAGCCTTCAGCATTTCTTTCAATGAACAAAAGTTAAGAGTTCCAACTCTTTATCTCCGGGCTCTGACTAACTAGACACTATTGCAATTAATACATTCTCTTACACAGAGTACTCAAACATCTGCAGAGAAATGTCCCTGCATTGAATATATTCAGGCAGTACTTTATAATATTCTGATCATATATGAAAACATATGAAAGAAATGTTTCTCACAATGCTCACCTGGAGAGGTCCCTATTCAGTTTAATTTTTTCATATAGGAGGACTGTATGTAAATACTAAGCAACCAAGGCTCAAATTCTCAAAGATGAACTAATCACCATAACAGTTTTTACACCCCTAAAACATAGCAAATGCTTTTCAAACAAGTTGCAAACTCAACAAGTGACATGCCTGAAACAGAATTTTAAATCTGTCAAAAATTTGGCAAGTTTTAATCTGTTCTCATCTTTTCTTTTTCATAAAACAAAGTTCTATGATAAGAAAGTCACAGAGAGACTACAGAAAGCAACTCTGCAAACAAGCATAGGAAACCAAACATACTTCAAAAGACTGGCATGGTAATTTAGCTGTTGAACTCCCGTTAACTTCCAGCTAAGAGTGGAGGCATACAAGAAAAATTCTGCATGCTGCTTTCAAAAATGTAAGAGTAGGTGTACTCGTACTCACAACAGGGCTGCAAATGTTTTAGATGTCAAGGTTTCCCACACTTTTTTTTTTTTTGGTAAGTGTTCTTGGAGCCTAAAAAGTATGCTAGGAAATGGCTGAACTGGTATTGAAAAAAATGCTACAAATGTATTCAGAATTCAAACTATTTCTGTGCTACATATAATAAATACTGTGGAAATTTTAAGTTGCTCTTGTTTTATTTAACTTTATTTTCTGCTTTCAGTAACAAGCCTGATCCAAGTCACAGAGGATGACTGAATGGAGATTCTTAAAGGACTGTTGCTATGAGATACTCAGCCAAACTCTCCCAGCACTGGCGAAGTGGATTGTTCAGATAAACACAAAGAAACTTGTGTTATAATTTGAAGTTTCAAATATATAAAAAAAGGCAAGCTGTCTAACTATTTTGTCTGTCAGTGTACTACAGTGCAATATGACACTCAAGGATATGATGACCCTCATATTTAAAACATTTTAAAACAAAAATTGAACTCTATATCCAAGGTGATAATTACCATAATATTATCAAACTACTACTTTCTACTTTGATTTCCTACTATCAACTACTCAATTTACATCTTATACTCTCCCAAGATGCTTGCTATAGCTGAGATTGTTTCATACACTGTTTTCAAAAACTAGCAGGTTTTCTTATTTCCTAGTGCTTGCTTAAAAATTCCCAAGAAAGTAGATCGAGGCAATCTGCAAAGCAAGATAGTCAAGAATTATTATTTTTTTTTTAATCTTAGATAGCATTGACAATCAATTTTTTTCCCTTCCAGAAAAAGACAGTTGCCTTAGTAACAGAAAGCAAATGACAAACTAAGCAACAAATATGTTTTAATGAACTATTTATTTTAAAACAGAAGTTTTTTTAATCTGTACTTATGTTACTACAAAATATAAAACCACTAAATGCATGCTGAGTGGTTATGCATATGGCAGAAAGAATCTTTCCTAGGCAGAAACTCCTGAACTGTCAACCCTAATCTTAAGCCAAGTTTCATGAAAATCTAAGATACTACTGCTGAAAACTTTCTCTTGTTTACAAGTGTGGATCTGAATACACCATGAATTTAAGATTTCTGTCCTTATTTGTAACCTCAACTATCAGTCTTAAATTAAGAATCCTATTGCCAGCGATTTATTCGTATTTTACAAAGGCATCCAAACTTCAGAAACACGTTATTTGTTACATATCACTTTAAATATTGCTATGCATCCCTACAAAAACGGACATAGTAACATGAAATTAATTCAGACACATCCAAATGTCAAAGAAGAACCCATAAAATAGACTCCTTCACATTACAATATTTGAATTGTGGTAAAAGTACCACAGTTTTCCATGGCTTCCTACACTACTAAGATCTTCTTCTAAGGGACTAACGTTAACAAAGCTGTGAAGACTCCAAGAAAAAAGTACACATTTTATAAATTCAGGTGGATTTTTGTTCATTTTCTATTTCAGCAGGGCTTTCTTTTTCCTATCTATAGAGACAATGGCATAGTACTTTTAGAAATGCCTGAGGAGAAATCATTAGTCGTTTAACATTACATAAGAAACTTATCTGCTGCATTTTACCCCTACATGAACATGTGTGGAGAGGTAAATCATGGAGGGATTCAGAGAGATTAAGATAAAGGTTTAGAATGGTGATTCTTATATTAAATAGACAAAAATATTAGTACAAACTAGTAAGCTAGAAAAAAAACATACCAAAAAAACCAGCCAATAAAGGAAGCATGGACCACACAAAAGGTTCCTCCACACACCCATTAGAACTCTCTTTCCTTTCCTTCCACAGTAACATTGTAAAATATCTAAAACTGAGCAAAGTCTGTTTTTCTGTAACACTTTACAGTACCTAGAGCTGGACAAAGAACCATGACTTGGTTAGGAGGAGGTATGTAGCATATGGGATAAAGACAAACCATTTCAAATACATAAATGCAGGCGATACTTTTGTCATGCAGACGAGTTACATGAGACTGCTATGCAAAGGTAAGAATTCTCAAGACATCTTCTGATGTGGATGAACATCAAAGAGGGATTGAGGACACACACAAGAGGTCATCCAGGACTTTTCATGGAAGAAAAATAATGGTTAGCTGGGTTGGAATTTTTGCATTGTTTGTAGGGTTTTTTTTCAGAAGCCAGATAACTCCTAAGGACCCAACATCCCTTCCTTTACATGCTTTTGTGCATAAAGCCCTTTCCCAAGTCACTCACTTCTGACAACTGTATCAAGTCAATAATCCATACCTACTAAGAAGGTATCAAGAACAGTGTAATAAGCACTATATGTTGTTTTGGTAGGGCATTTCTTTCCCTACCAGCACATACTTTTCAATATACAATACAATATAGAGTACAATATACTTGACTGCCAGTATTTTTGTCCAGACTTTGTGTTTATAACTTTCAGAATTACTGTACTATTCATTGGATGCTTGACTCTGCCAAACTACAGTCAAAGTGATCTTAACATGATCACTTAACTTGATGCTGCTAGTAAAGCAGCAGCATTATTAATGTATGACATTTCAACTTGTTTAATTTTTTTTTAATCAGTTGGATGTACAGTGCATTCTTACTGTTCAGTAAATTATTACCCGAATAATTTATTTACGGGCAACAAAAATTCGTGTCTGCCTGTCTAAGAGCTGTTTGTAAGGCTGTAGGGCTTTCTTCATCTTTCAGTATAGAAAATACGTAGCTAATTATAGTGACATCACATATTTAGGGGAAGATATTTTAGCCTAGTCTCATACAGAAAGAAGGCCTAAAAATACCCCAAACACCTCACTTCCCTCTTCCTCCCAATCACTTCTTAATCTACAGGCCAATTTCTTTCTTTTTTTTTTTTTTTTTTTTTTTTTTTTGGAGATGGCAGTCCCAAATAAATGACAGTCATTTAAGTTTCGCAGAAAATAGGATAGGCTGACAGATTATTAAAACCCTTCTTAAGGGACAAAAGGATACAAGAAAACCTACCTAAGAGAGCCCACAAGAAAAGCTTCTGTACGAGGGTGCTCATAATTAAGTATCTGGCAATTCTGCAAGACAAATCCACACAACTCTTCTAGCATTAGTGTTTGCAGGATTATTTACAAGTATTCTTACCTTCATTACAAGAATGCAGTAACATAAGTGCTGAGTATATTAAAAGAGATGGATAGATGTGTTTTGATATGTACGTTGACTTAGGGTTATAAAAATATAAATTTAGTGGTAAGTACAGCCTGGAAAAAGGACTGATGTTTACACTGGTAATACACCAGGAGTAAGTTTCTGAGGCTTAGGATTTAGATTTCAATAAAAATCTCTTTTTATTGTCCTCCTCTGGGAAATTAAATATGCTTTCTTGCTTTAGAAGCTTCAGTAACAATCAGCTAATGCAAACACCTAAAGTTGGATCAACTGACTTTATTACTGAAGCTCCAGAGCCTACATACAACCTGTTACATCTTCACCGACAGCCTTGGGGACACACTAAGTAGGCATGAATTTGTCTGAAGGTCAGGCAGTCTGTCTACGCACCATGGGGACTTCAAGTGACTACCCGAATTACCTTACTTCCTATGCCATTCATCAGCTCACCAAGCTCAAACTAGATGTGGCAATAAAATTGCCCAGTGACCACGGTTACCACTTATTTATGGCAATTTGATTTTGCAAACATAAACCTTATACAGATGGTAGATACCCAGTGCATCAATCACTTCTCATACATCAGACCTGAAGCTCTGCTTGAAAAAAACCTCTACTTTTTTCCCCTGAATAAAAAGGGCGGGGGGGGGGGGGGGGGGCAGGGTGCAACCAAACCTCAGAGTGAAATGGAAGAGTTGTTCCATTCCAACGCCCCAAAAATCCAGTGATTCCTTTGCAGAAAGCTCTCTAATTGTTGTACTGAAATTTAATCATCTGTAAGACCAGACTTGTCAGAAATCCATTGAACAAAGTTGAAAGTAAGAACCTGCCTCCATAATCCAAGCTGCATTAGGTCTGTGCTGAGTCCCAAAGGGGATAATTAGGTTTGCAAGTCTAATCATCCACTGTAATAGAACAGCCTTTGTTCTCACCAAGCAGGTCTTGTTTCAGTTCACCATCTGAGAAATGGGAATATCTGATGTCAATAATCAATTGACGTAAAGAAAACATTTTGCACTTCAAGAACTTCAGAAGTTTTGAAAACAAAGAGTTCTCCTCCTCTCCCCCTGCACCAAATACAGCTATTTGTGAAGAATATTTAAGATTGGCTCTTTGAATCCTAATGATTCAAATGCATCACACAACCAATTACAGATATAAAGTATAGATCACACAGCCTCTCCTTATGTAATATGTAAACAGAATTTATTATGGCTAGATCCGCTGTAAAATTTAATTTAAACTGTGTGTAAATTCTAGTCTACAGTCCGCAGGTGTGAAAAATTGAACAAGCGTATAAACGTTAATGCTACCACCCTTGATACCTCACAGTCTGACCAGGTTTAGTTGGAATGCCAGTAAAAAACAGGAAAACATTTTAATTAAACGCAAGATTTCTCTCTTGGCGCAGACTCCCATACTTCTGCAGCAGAACATCTGCTGGACAGAAACACATGCATATGCACTTTGCTTGATGCAAATGATTTGCTACACAAATTATCTGTACATAAGCATCAAGTCCAACATGTCCCATGCATTTTGTTTTGCAACATGTGCACAATAGATCTCGTGAATTCAGAAAGCATAGAGTTCTTGTGCTCAGTCTAAAGTTGTGAACTGGATTCCTGAATGTCTGTCAGTTTAGCTGGAAATACTGCTCACTATACAAATACCTGAAAACTCTAGACACTCCTTGAACAACAGGTCTCAAAGGAAAAGATCAGCTGCTTGTGGAATTCATTCACAGTATTGATGGGGACAAGAATTTTTAAAATACTACATGGTGTGGGCATTTTTTTAATCTTTAAATTACTCAAATCTTAACAGTCATGATAACTGTTCTCTAAATGAATTCTTTTCTAATGAATCTGGACCACAAGATCTATAGCAAAAAGCCTGAACCGGAAGTAACTGTTGCTCAAAGTTGTTTTATTTAAATGGTTTTTCTATTTCTTTAAGCAAGTTCTTCACTGCTGTAAGAAACATACTGTATATTGATTTTACAGGAATTCTTTGAAAGCAATGCGTTCTTAAAGGTATGATCTCCCCTACCTTTTTATAAATGAGAATATGTATATCCCCCTAAAAAATTTCTTTCTCTCATTAAATGAAAATTTAAAAACAAATAAAAAGAATGTTTGTAATGCATTATACTACTCCTAAATTTCTGCACTTGCACTACAACAATGGATTTTATACTAAATACCCAAAAAGAGGAGAAACCACACATAATGTGCAGAAGATGCCTTCAATAAAGAGCAGGAAAGCAATGACCTGAAGTTTTGGGTGGGTTTTTTCCTTCTGAATTCTTAATAGTACCTCTTCTCCCAACACATCAGTTTCAACACAGCTACTATTCATCAATGGCACACATCAGATACCACACTATCAAGAGTCACTAGTAGATATTTTCAGCCAGCTCAGGTTTCACATTGTGAAAGAAACTTCTTTAAATGGTATTGTGGTGACAAACATTATTATAAAAAAGTCCCATTTTAATTTTAAGATGCCAGAGAATTAGTACTTTTTTTTTATTTACAGAACAGTAAAAGTCAGCACACTTCCTACTGATAACAAAACACATCGTTGAGACAGATCTGCCTCCATGTTTGAAGTCTCTGCATTCTAGACCTTTTTTCCTGAGAAACATAATCTTTAACCAAACTGATTTTCTTGCAACAAGGGGTGTAATTCACCAAACAGAAATCTAGACCTCAATCTAAAAGCATCACAATAGTAAGATGAATTTGGAAAGAGAATGTAGTTCACGCTGCAAATTTTAGATATGATGTTGAAATCTGCATCATTCAGGCATCTGGCTCTGCTACTTTTTTTTAATTGCATCACTTTGTTCAATTTGGGTAGAAGTTTTAATTTTCTTAGCCAATTCAGAAAATCTTTGTTTCTCAATAAACAGAAGACTTTTTCATTGAACAGAAAGGTAAACTGAGAAACACATTTTAGTGCCTAGCACTAGTGATTATAGAAGCCATTATCTGCTTTTTCACTAAGATGTCTTTTGCCTATGCTATTTTAGGCTGTTAATAACACTGAAAGTTGATTGTAGCAAATAACTGCTACTATACATTATCAAACCAAACCCAAAATAATCCACGAAAATGTTTAGAAATTCTCTGCTGCTTCTGAACAACTTGACATGCTCTGTAACTCCGTATTTCTCAGTCTAAGAAATAATTATGTACCCAGTAGATCCTACCCTACTTTCAGCTACCTCTAACCCACAAGTCTGACAGCACTTCCCAGTTCTTCAGTGAATGTGTGCAGCTGGCTGACTTTATGTGCCAGAGTATTTGCTTTATAACCTGGTTCCCCTGAGGTAGAAGATTGCCCACACGGGCCAGAATGAGTCCACGACAGGTCCATAAACTAGACAAGAAGGGACCAAAAAAACCAGTGAACATTACACAACACAACACACCTTCCCTGCACTTTAAATAGGGTATTACTGCAGTGAAGTGCAGTCTCAAGAGAGCACTAAAAAAAAAATATCATAATTGAAATATGTAAATTGTGTAGTTACTAAATCAGATTCTCTTGCCATAACATATCACCTCGTCAGTGTCATTCCATTTGCCCAAACTATGTCAGTCACAAAGTTACTAAGCAAAATCAAAGTAAACTTCATGCACAACTGATACACTAAGATCAGATTGCTTGACTGAAGAATTCTGAAATGTAGCCATACTGCAGACAGCAAACCAAACCTTTGTTTCTCACATTAGGACATTTCCAAAACAACACAATGGTAACCAACATTTTCTTATAAATCAGTTTCAACACATGGATAGCCATCAACTCTCTTCTTCCATTGACTTTCTCCATGGCAAAGGTAGGCACAAAGTATACAAACACGTACGTGACTTTCAACAAACCAAGCCTGCATATCAGCTTGCATATCGTATGTTTTTTCGTTGCTAGGAGCACAAACTCTACAATGTGTTCATGCAACATGGAATTTACAGTTTTAAGTACTAAAATGAATTTTGAAACTGGGATTAGGTCAAACTAGGCAGTATGTCCTAGCCAATACTAGACAGACTCCCTTATAAATTATACATATCAGCACATCTACCTTACTAATTCAGAAAAAATGAAAACACTTCTCAAAAATTCCAATGATAACAGTCAAATCCTCAAATTCCACTGCATTTACTCAGATGAAAGTTCATCACTCCTACCTCAATAACCTAAAAAGGATTACTTCTGCCAACAAGGACATTCCGTTCTACAATCAGGACACATTTTTTAAAAAGCCAACCAATAAGCACAAGAGAATTTTTTCAGTATAGTATTTCTTCTGTCACCACTCTCTAAAATTCAGATGCCACCTCCTCCCCATTTTACTAAACTCATAATCAAAAGCAAACTTTTTGTCAGAACATACCAGAGAGCCCACACTGTAGAAACGCAAAACATGCTAACACATCTACCATCAAAATAATTAGCATAGGAAAAATAAACATTTTCAGATCCTTCATTCTAGAGCTGAATATACTTAATTTGGCCTACCAAATGCCCTCAGGTGAAAATAAACAGCTACTACACTACACTACACAGTTCATTAAGGGGGGGCAGGGGGAGAGGGGAATCGCACTTGCCAGGGGACCTACCAGAAAAAGTCACTCTTGACTCTGGAGTCTCTGTCACAGATACCTTTCAAAGATGAGTCTAGAAACTAAAAATAGTAATTTGGATACCAAAACCACTGACTCAATAGAAAGGACAGTGAAGCTTCACAACCAGTTTCATAAAATTGTAAAGCAACTGTGACTGTACCCTATTCTAGCTAATAAATGAATATTATTAATATTTCCTTACCTACTGCACCCCTCCAGGCAGATCCCCACTTCCTGGGTTGGTGATGCTGATTCAACAACCTCCTCAACTGCAGCAAGTTTTGCCCATTACCCTCTGGGTCCACAGGCAGTTCCTCTTGAACGGTCTTTGGCCTGGCTGGCTGGGTCTCCCTCTCTGCATGGCACGCTCCAGTGGCACCATTCCTACCGCGCCCTGCAGCCTCTTGAAGCTTCCATTTTGTGAGAGTGTGTGTTCAGCAGCTCCCTCGGCAGACAATCTTTCCTTTCGTCCAGGAGGTTCCTGTCAGCAGTCACTTCAAAAGAACATAGCCTAACACAGAGCAAAAGAAAAATTAAACAAACTCCAAATATTTCTGTCACAATCTTTCACTTTTTTAAAATACTTTTTCTTACAGCTTTGAAAAAGCAAAATTGTTCTGTTGCTTACAACTTCTTACAAAAATTTTGTTGGGAAGAACACAAAAGAAATAGGAAAACACAAAGGAAAAGCAAGGAATGAGCTTCCCCGCTCCAGTAAAAGTAAAAAAAAAAAAAAAAAAAAAAAAAAAAAAAAATCTGTTCCAATAATATTTCTTCAGACTATATAAAAAAAATTTTCATCCAGCTCAAACATTTAAGATTACTCAAGTGGCAAGGCTTTGTAGCGTATCACTTGGATTCCTTCTCAGATTCATAGAAGCTGGGAACATTACTGAACATACAAAAGAATCCCATGTAAGAGTGAATCCTCTAACATGTATGAGCTTACCCCAGCCACCCCCTGTCTGATAGAAGGGGGGAAGCTATTAAACAAAAATATTTTGATTTTTCTTTTCTCAAGGCACACATTCTGCATCATCTGTTTGACCCCACATCTATCCCTTCCCTTCAGAAAAAAAAACAGTGTAGCACATAAAAGGTCACTCTTTACAATATGGTCAGTCACTTCAGCACGTCCTAAGCTGACGTCATTTGCATTTTTCCACAGATGGAGTAGTGCAAGCGTGAACAATGTTTTAGATTCACTCTTCATGGAAAATTAAACCTCTGAGGCCAACCTGAAGACTGCTTACCAGTAACACTTGCAAGCTTAGAGCAGTTTTGTTAGCCTGAGGACACTGCTGAAGTGCATACCTTCATGTAGCCCTAGGTTATTTCCAATTCACATACATACCACTGCAAGAGATTCCTAGTAATAATATGAACTACAACTAACATTGTCCATTCCATCTACTGTTCATTTTAAATTTCATGAAAACCTAATCTTACTTGAAAAGCATTACTATGATTAATTCAATATTTCACGTTCTTGAGTCTACATGAAAAAGAACCTTGTTTTGGCACTTGTATATAACATAGCCTTTGATCTATTTATTTTTCTAATACATAATAATTCCCCTCCCTCCCCTCAAAAATAAAAAAAAAGAAAAGATGTAATGAAGCATTCCTTTCCTTCCATAAAACAAATGCTAGGGCTGAGCCACTATATAAGTTTCACCTGTTAAACATGAGGAAGGTATATACAGAACAGCTAATGTCTGGGACATGTATCTCATGGAAAAAAAAAAAAAAAGCAGGATTTTATCAGAAGTTAGAAATGAACCAAAATTCACAACCAATTCTCTAAAAAGGGATAGGTCTCACTTCCCTAGCATAAAAAATAAACATACTGGGAGTTACACAGCATTGAAATATTTAATGCTGTTGAACTGAAATGAGAAAGATACTACTTTTAAGTATTTCATCTTCTATAATAATTTTTCTTTTTACTCTATTCTAAAAAGAAAGAGCTACTTCAATGTTTTAATAAGCAGAAAATATTTTTTAATAGAAAACAGAGTCTATGTTTCAATAACTTTTTTGAAGAGGTTAAAGAGTAGCAAATTTTCTTTTTAAGGAGTAATAAGAAAAAAAAAGCTTTGCCATGGATATGAAACAAAAATATATTCCTCCCTACCCCCTCCAGCTAAACCAAAAGTATTTTAGACTACGTTTGAAAGTGTTTCAAAATAAAAAACAGACACCACGTGTATTAACAATGTAGTTACTCTGTAAATGTTCACTAACAAGAGGCAAAAGTCCAAATGTCTTGGTTCCACCACTCAGTGGTTACTTAAATTAACATCCTCAATGAAGCGGATAGGCTACTTCTATGAACAGCCATGAACTCTTTTTCTCCACTACTGAATGATCTGAACTCCCAGGTGGTCAGTTTTGACCAAACTCTATATTCCTTAAATTGCCAGCTGCAACACTAACTAAAATAAGAAACAATCTGTTATCCTTCAGAAGAAAGGGGAAAGCAGATACGAGTAGAAAACAGAGGCTGTAGGGAGTTATGAAAACCTATTTGAATATTAAAGCTATTGATTTATTTTTTGCTTTGACCCCTCAATCTATGGTTTTATCAGTTTATCCTGCTTTAAATTAAACTGACAGCATAGCACTGAAAATGAGTCACTGAAAGTGGTAAAACTTTGACCTCATAAATCGCAAGTGAGGATGACAGGCTACAAGCTTAGTAGAATCAACTATGGAAATTTTGGTATGGGCAAAATTTTAATTACAAAATTATTGTCTGGACAGAGCATCTCAATGTGTAAAAGCTTGTTTAAACTTTAAGGAATTATCAGAACCACGGCCGATCCATGCGTTCTGGTAGCTGAAGATAGAGCCCAGCCCAGCCCACAACAAGGAGCACAGATGGCTCTGTAAGTCATTCAAGCAGAGAGCTCTACTTCATCCTACATTAAAGCCATCCATAAACACAAATTCAGCAGAGGCAGACTAGAAGTCCAGTACAGAGTTGCCTCAGAGCCCTACACTATCCAATATGCTGTGCAACAGGGATTGCACCCACTGAACCCTCTGAACACGGCTTATAGTTTTGTACAAATCCACACATTTAGGGTACCTGTGGACTTATACAAAAAGTTTGTTTAAATATTCTTAAAACTGAAAGGTCAAACACCAGTTAGAAAAAACAGAAATTAAGGTGGCCTCTTGCACCTTAATTTAGCAAACCTGCACGCATGGAAACAAATAGCTCCTGCATTTATGTGTCCGAGTTGAATTTCCTTTAGTCTAGTAAAAGGTAAAAATCACCTTGAGAAAACATCTCTCATTTCTTTTAGTCTGGTAAAATGCAAAAAAATACATTGATAAAACATCTCTCTCATGCACTAAATCACATTGTTAGAGCCAAGGAGCACAAACAGCTAAACCTCATTTCTTCAGGAAACCAACCTACAATTGGTTGATGACCATGCAATTAGGCGCTTGGGAGTTTAACACTCTTCATTGTTAAGCACTTTATTTTGTAATCTTAAAAATAAATTAATAAAGTTTGCATTTTTTCCCCTTAGGAAGAGACCAAACCCCATCAGTTTCTTGACAGTTTCACCATTATGTGACAGGCACAGGGATCAGCAACCAAGCTGGCACAGGTAAAGCTGCAGCACAGGCACCTACCCTTTGCAGTAACCAACACGAGATGGAGGTTGCCACCAATGTGCAATTGATTTTAGAAAAGGAAGTAAGAGACACTCACAACAGCAGAGTACGGTCACAGGAAGGAAACTAAAACTGTGGGAACAGCAATTCTTACATTTTTTTCAGGTAAGCTTCGTAGCAGCCATCTCCCCACAGCACTAGTTACCCAAAGGCGTAATCCACAGTCAATTCTGCAGTTACTCAGGGAGAGGAACTGTGCAGGATTCACGAGGCAGAGAAAACAAAGGCAAACAAAACACACGAGTGCTACAACACCAGCGCTGGATGACCAGCCTGCCAAAGGCCCTTGAGAAACCAAAGCATTCACCACCTGCACAACAAGAACCACCACCGGCTGCTTCCTCTCTGTCCCTTAGAGTTTCCAGAACATTCTGGGTTGCTAGGCAGACTTCGTCTCAGAGATGCCCACTGTGCACGGCGCCCGCCGTGTTCAACCAATCCCGCTCGGGTTGGGGAAGGCGCGGGTTTTTTCGATTGGTGCATTCGGACCCCTCCTTTCCCATGCCTCACGACCACTGCCCCCGCCCCCCCCGGGCCTTCCGCGCCCATTGTCCGTCGCTTGAGGCAGCGGCGGTGTACCTGCCTTCGCGGCGACGGCCGCTGCCGTTACCGCTCGTGAGGGGAGAGGCAGCGGGGAGTGCCGCTAAAGGAATGTGCCCCGGCTGCTCCCTCTCCGCTCCTCCGCATCCCCGAAGGTGAGACAGAGGAAGGCAGGCAGGAAGGGAGAGGCTGTAGGCATTTGGGGGACGGAGGGATGTAAGCCCCCTGGCAGTGCTGTTCTGCGGGAAAAGCAGAGCATGGAGCAGGGACAGCCTTTGTCACACAGCCTTTTTCCTTTCGTGTCAGCCTGTCATCCCGTTGTGTGGGAACACAGTGCTAGAGGCATGTGCACATGCCCAGCTGCCATGGATTGCTCTTGCTTTTTCTTCTCTGGCTTTTCTCTATGGCGTTTCTGGGGCAAAGAATTTTTATTTTAGGAAAATTCATACAAATGTTAAGATTCCAATGGTACCTCCTAAACAAGAAAGGAGAAAATATCCAGTCCACGTATAAGAAAGATAGTACTTTCAAAGGAAAAGATTGCCTTTTGTCCCTCAACGCAGGCAAAAGCCCACTTTAGGAGCTGCTTGATAAACCTTTTGTCCTGTCTTGTCTCCTACTCTTCTCTCATCCCCAAAATCAGAGAGAAACACGCAAGCTGGAAACCTTTTAACTTACGTAATTGAAACTTGCTGAAGTCAAAACCAAACAGAAGTAGTTTCTTGTAGAGAACAATGCCAGAAAACTTTAATGATAGGTGACTATGTCTTTCCCTGAAGTAGATTTCATCCTGCTGAAAGATGTAGCAGCAATGACAAGTGACCAATTCTCTTAAAGACTTAAAACTATTACTTGAATCCGTGAGGAAAAAAGTTGAGAGAAGGATAAATAGAGAAGGGGAGGAAAATCAGCAGGTGTTAGGGTTAAAGTACAGATCACTTGAGGGGATTGTAACTACTTGGCCTCTAAGTGAAACTTAAAGGGATTTCCAAGGCATTGGTCCCAGTTTTATGTTTGCCCATTAGATGTAAGCTCAATAGACTGTGAAGAAAGGAAGCAGAGAGGCTGTCCAACTGCTTTTTCTATCAGAACAGCAACAGTGGGGTTAAAAGATCAGTACAGCCTTGGGTGGAAACATGGAGTTTATGAAACTAGAGGAATTTCAAACCTCAAGTGAAGTGTATGATTTTTGTCAAATATGCCAGTGCAGAAGATATTATAAGGTAGGGCTTGATCAGGCAATGTGCAGCTCAAGAATGAGGAAATGGCCACGCCACTTCTTGGCTGCTACTCAGTACTGAGAGGACCAGAAGGCAGACAGCTACTCCGAGTTAAGTCAGCCTTCAGACAAACAAGAAATCCGATTCCATCATTCTGCAAACATGCAGCTCTGGGGGTTCACTCTGGCCTGTCCTTTCATATTTGTATCCCTGTAGTTGAATAGTTCAGAGCCACAGAAAAGGGCTCAGTGTAGAGCCATAAGAAGGGGCTCAGTTTCACAGGTAGACTTTTCCTGAAAATTAACAGGGCTTAAGCAATACTAATAGATAGGTAATTGTGTAGTTACAATGGAATCAGCTAATTAAAGTGATGCCAAATGGGAAATATCCACTGTTCTGTTTTGGCAGGCAACACAGAAAAAATTACCCACTGCCTGTATGTATCCCTTAGCCATTTATACCTCTAATTCCAGACCTTTTCTCTGTCTGAATTAAGGATTAAAATCTCTTACGAAAACAGTGTTAACAGGAGAAAAGCAAATGGGAAAACTTAGTTTTGAGATGGCAGTTACATTCTGAAATTAGTCTGGGAAGTGGTATCCTCCCATCCTGATCAGATTTAATCTTTACAGTTCTTCAGCACATGCTTGTTTATGGCAAAGCCCAAGTTTCTTTTCACCAAACAGTGAAGTCAGAAACCAAATTAGAATAAATTAATATTTAATTGCTTTTTATGGTGCTAGCCTTCTAAAACAAGTATGAAGGAGTAAATGGGATTCTGTCCCATCTTCAGACTCAGTATCAAACGTTTACTGAATCAGGGGTACGCAATTTGTTGAGGATTACTGAAGATGCAAAAAAAAAGTAAATTTATCCCGTCTTTTTGCTACTTAGAGAATATTTGGGACAAGCATGGTGCTGTCCTGCTTTCATAGAAAAACAGAAATTATTTGACTGGACAACAGCTCCAATCTCTGGGCTGTGCATCCTACTCATCTCCACTGGTGTGAAAGATGGAGCAAAGACAGAATAGATGAGAAAGCAAAAAAAGTAAAGACATTTATTCAGTAAGTTCACTCATTTTTATGAAATGCTATGGTTTTTATGAAAACATGTTGTCATGCATTTTTGTTATGCAAAAAATTTGAAGTATGATTTTTTTCATCACTTATATGATGGGGAAAGGGAGTGATCACCGTCTGTTTTAACTTGTAGAGTTTTTAGCAGCAAGAACAGTCTCTAGAAATAATATGATGAAATTAAAAAACCCCAAACAAAACAAAAAAGAAATCATTTAGTGAAAGCAGAAGGTATAGGGATAATGTTGAAGAAATACTGGAAATCCATTTTCTCAAACTTTTTAAAGGTAGCCAGACAAGCCATTAGTAAAACTAATGTAAGGCATAATCCTACAATAGCAAAAATGACTACATGACTTAATGCATCCTTTCCATTTTTCTGTCTCCCACAATTCTTTTGATAATCTTATCATTGTGTAACCATCACAAGCAGCATCACCAGAAGTAATGGTTAGCTATTCTCAGACCACACTTAAATTATTCACAGCAGCTATGTTTCCATTTCTCTGACTCATTCTTTTAGAAATAACAGGAAGTAGAAAACATGGAAATGGAAGAGTTATGACATTACATTTTTAGAAAAACAGAAAGCTAAAAATTATCCAATCTATTATTTCTTTTCTCAGCATTGCAAGAAACATTGTCATCTTACTGAACAATGACCCACTGAAGCACTAAAAAAAACCCCCAACACCAGAACTTGCTCAATGCTGGACAGATCCATAGGTTATTTTCTGCTACTCTTTTACAGGAGAAAGGAAACAAGTAAAGATGAAGCTTTGCTAGGAAAGAAACAAGACTACTTTTTAAATTTTATTTTAATATTAATATTAATCAACATCTACGGTAAGAGTACCCCCAAAAGGACAATCTTGGCAGGCACCTTTTAGTGCATCTTGAACAGGAAGAATGCTTTTAAATGTCACACCCCTCCCACCCTCCCCAAATACTTCAGTACTACTTTCTGCTTTAAAAAAAAAAAAAGTTATCAAAAAAAGGATAATAATTTCAATTTATGCTTTTTATCAGAGATCTCCAAGTAATTTACAAAGGTCAGTTTCATTATCCTTACTTTAGGGAAGAGAAGGCTGGGGCACAAGGAGAAAAGTCTTGGCAAAGAGTTCCAGGCAAAGAACAGAATTGAGGTCTGAACCCCAAAAGCCTACACACCAGCTCTCACTACCGTCTAGAAACTGGGCAGGTTTAAAAACAGAACAAGTTCTCCGCAATGCATTTCACTGTCCTCATTATTTTTATTCCTTTTTGATAGTATTATAAAACAAGACTGTAACAAATAAGTAAGTAAACTGATATTTCTAGAAGGTACAAGAGAAGGAGAAGACAACAAACATGACAAGGGGATGGGGACTCTACAGCCCCTGTCTGCCACAAGAGTTTTCCCTCTGTTGGAAGAACTCGTCTAAAGGTTTTGTAAATTGGCTTCAGGGCTGCTCCCCCTTACAGAAATATAGAAAAATACAGGGGAAAAAAGCTTCTAAAAGGATGATCTGGCTCAAGATCTCTATAGTAATAGACTATTGGACAGAATGTCTTACACAATCTTCCAAAAGCAACTCAAAATGACTTGGAAACAAGCCAGCTGGACTGGAAGCTGGCTGAAGAACTGCAAACAAATGGTGATGTTACACATTAATGTATCAAGTTGTCTGCTCAGACACCAGAAAGAGCAGTGTTCTGTCAGGTCTTATTTAAAGCATTGCTCTGCTCTGGAAAGTGACAAGATAAAATGGCACCTTCTTTCTCAACAAATCTGATCTATATATGTATCCAGTCCTATCTAATTAGTGACAAAAGTTTATTCCTATTATTCCTGCAGAGCCAAAATAGTTTAGAGTTAACTGAAGGATATTGCTGCCAGTACATCATTGAAATAGTTTGGTAGGTTCCAGTCAGTTACAGTTTACAATAGGGGTTACAGAGGTCCCACTAGGGGCTTAATTCAGCAAACGGGCTCTTTATTACCAGTAGTAATGCTTGAAATGGGAAAAAAACCAAACCAACACCTGTCTGACTCTTTGAACACAGGCGGAGTTTTCCAGACTGGCAGCCAGCTCCCTCTTCTTGAGGGATAAGTACATTCAGTAAAGACTCACCAAGGTGGAACAGCTACGGATCCCCATAATACTACATTTACCAAGAAACTTCACAGTGAACTGAAATAGCAAGCTTGTTTGTGATTAAAAAGTGGCAAGCTATGGGAGTTCGTCCCCAGGGCTAATGAACAAATGCAAAATGATGACCTAAAAGGGAAGTTAAAAAACCTTCACAAGTTTAATTGGCCTTTAAGCATCATTTCAGAATTTCAGTAATTCTACCCTTGAATCCTCTTAAAATATTTTTAACATTCAATTTCTTAAAGTGTACATAAGCTGCTTTAAACTAGAATTATCTTAAGTGATAAAAAAGAATATACATTGTGTTTGGGCACTCCTTAGCCACAATGCTAGTGAATGTCTTGGAAACAGTATCAAATTCAGCAGGTGGTATTGATCTATCTTAAAATAAACTAAGCTAAATAATAAAATAGTGTAAGCTAAACACATACAACATTAAAGGCTGTAGCATACCACATATAATGGATTTCTTGTGGTTCATGAGTAAGCGTCAAGTATTGACTGCTCAGAATAGAATCTAGCAGAAATTAGGGATGGACAGGAGTCTCAGTAGACTCCAAATGCTAAAATACTGTGAATTTCCAAAAAGTAAACAGGAAACTTCCTTACAAAAGAACGAAATAAAATAGAGTGAGAAATAAAGAGAATAAATTAAACAGTGGTTTCTGGTAGATTTTGATACAATGACTAAATACATCCTAATAGCCATATGGCTGAATTTTGCACTTTAAATCAAGTGACATGCTTACTTCTATTACTTGAAAATTAGTCCTAAAATCAAGATCTTCTTTCAGAAATCCAAAAGACACTGTCAACTTACTCTAAAGAACACCAATTTTCTTAATTATAACTGAAGCCCAGTAAATTCACCTTATTCTCTCACTTTGTTGCTTGTCAGTGCCCATGACAAGAACCGCATGGTATAAAAACAAGTTGTTGTCACTGAAAATCAGTAAATGTGACTAAAGAAACAGATACAATGGGTAAAGATGCTGCAATTTTTATAACTACTTGTCAAGTGAAATCACACTTTAGAACACCTCACAGTGATGTTTTAAATATCTCTACAAATAGGTACTTCCATTGCCTAATTTTTCTCGTTGTTAAGGATTTTTTCCCTAATGTCTGATTTAAATGTTTCCTTTTATGCAGTAATTTCACGCTATTGCTCCTTATTATGCCATTTTCAGCCACTGTCAATAACACAACAGGGATTCTTGCTGCTCAATTATTTGTAGACATTTATGTCCCTATCATAGTCCACCTTTGACTCCTTTTCTCCTGGTTGTGCATATCAAAGTGTGGTTCTGTCTGCAAAGTGTAAAGTGTATATAATGGGATATAGTATTTATCATCCATCATTTGCCTTTGTACCAAAATGATAAAAAATTTGCATGTCAAAAGCCTTTCTCCCACTTCTCCAACTGCTAGAGCAGCAAACAGTCTGGTATCTGAAAGTCAAGCTGTGTTCCTTCTGCTTCAAACATCATCTTTCTAATAAAAGTTCTACAGTAAGACCCAGCTGCAATTCTGCTGATGACACATGCAACAAAATATATACCAGCTCATAGTACCATTGGCTCGACAGTCATAACAGAAGTAAAAACGAGATGCCGCTCAAGTGATTGTGAGTGACTTGAATTAATCACCTGCGACAGAGTGATGTCAGTAGCTTATGCCCAATATCTAGCAGAAGTCTTTCATTTAGATGTAATTTCTGGAGCTTAGCATTGTGTACAAAATATTATCATTCTAGAATGTGGAGTACATAATCTTAAAACTTTTTCACAGGTTTAAAGTAGTGATTCATATTTTGCTATTTTCTATTGAATTGTTTTCCAAAAGTCTTAAAACTGTCATTAAATGTAGTTCCTTCTTTAACATGAACTCTCACTGTGGGATTTAGACAATGTTCTTCTGACATGTGAGGGAAAAAAAGAAAATTAAAAGCTAATCATGAGTTTAACTGAGTAACAGCTTGTTTATTTTAATCCATTTGAGAGGTATCCAGAATTAAACCCCACAGTATAGAACACAGGTCCTTGCATAATCTTTCTACCAGGGTGAAAGTTGCCAGCAGCCATCCACAGCTAGTGTTCAACCCATGACAAAATGGTATTTCTCTTCTATAGGTCTTAGGGGCCCTGCGTTGTCTCCCAAATTTTCCCTTGCACATCAGTGTATTAAAGAACTAGACCTCCTATCCATTCTGTGAGAAACTGTCCTGAACACACGATTGGGAACATGGTAATTTGTGCGATTGTCTAGTCCATGCTAAATATATCAGAAGGTAGGTACAGACCACACTCTTCTTGCAGTGAAAATTCCATGTCCTCCTTGATTTCTTGCCAGTCTAAACATAGATTCATCTTTTCATGGAAGCCCAGAAAAAAAGTCCTAACTTTTGTAGAGCCACTACCCTGACAAAAGCGCTCTCTGCAAATAAGTGGGCTTACATTCATGCTGTGTGATGAATTAGAAAAATTTTATGTAACATTGTATGTCCTGCAGGGCATTTTTTGTATGTTTAGTGTGAATTTAAGCATAAGATCAGCATGTAGGCCTGATGTTGGTAGTGTTATTAGTTACAGAGTCACCAGACTTCTCAAAAATCATTGGCTTTGATTAGATTTGTGAAGTTAGTCTGGCATTGATTAAGGTCATACAGGAAGTAAGTTATTGAAGGTTTGCTGACTTGATTGGACTATGGCACAGATAGTTTAATGCAGATTTCACAAATTACATTTAGTTCTTATGAAAAGTGAGCATTGTTTCATTTGAACTTACAGTATCAGGGTTGGCTCTCCCCTACTCTACCCACCAATGTCTAGCAATATAGACTAAATATTAAAGTGTGGAAAAGTTTGTGGCGTTTTGTTTCGTTTTTAAGTAAGCACTTGGCTCTGGATTCTGTTTCTTTCTGTTTCTTTTCCAGAAAGAGTTGACTGTAAGGAGTTCAGAAGTCCTGAAAGCAGCTTTCTATTTCTCTGCCTATCCATATGCAGTATAAAGAGAGGCCAGAACAAGCACAAAGCACAGTGAGTAACAGAAGAAGCTTTTCTTTGGAGTTGTCTTGATACAAACGTTTTTCAGGCAAAAATGAGGTATTGAAACAAGGGAAAATGATAAATTAGGACTGGACTATGTTTCTTTTGTAAGGACAGAATTTAAAAAAAATGCACAAAAGTGAGGTAAGTTGAAACACACAATGGAGCAATGACTTAGACTTCTGAAAGCAATAAGCAATTTGATTCAAAACAGAACAATTAATAGACTTTGTATGAGAAGACTAATACTTAAGGCTGAAATACCTGAAAAGATTAAGGCAGAAACAGCAAAACATGTAAAATGAAGAGCCCCTGTGATAGTACCTAAAGTGCTTGTACGCTTAAGTTTGTCAGTGCACAACAACATCATTAGGCATGCTAGAAATCTGGTCTACCTATTCTTTAAGAACATTGAACATATGATGCCACAATGTATTTCTTTATTACATCACATCATGCTCAGGCTGACAGGTTATTTGAAACAATTGTACTATTTTCAAAATGCAGAGATGGAAACCTTTCCAAAAGCTATCTTCTCAGATTATTGCTTTTTAAATATATTTAATAAAACCCGTTAGTTAATGGAGACTGTAAATGCACTACTGAGCTACTCTCTATTTGTGGTATTTTAAACTTGATTGAAAACAATTAGCAGACGAGAGAGATGCCTGTGAGCATTCATTAAAATGAGGCTTGTGGATTGTGACTGCTGAATTTCACTGTGCATCTGGAGCTGTTTACACTGATGGCACAGTTTTCCGTCATAATAAAAAAAGGACTGTTCCCTATAAAGGTTATGCTGGCAAAAAATAAAGTGTATTAAATTTTTTCAAAACTTCCCATTGAAAAAGCAGCAGCTTGTTACCCATGGGGAATTTCTATATTGGATGACGATGGCTCATGGACAATTTAATTTGTTGTTTAGATTAACAGCTTGTAAATCCCTCTCCTATAAATAACATGCAGTTGTAAAAGCTGACTGCTAATGAGATGATTGACCCTAAAGGTCATACTGGCAGAATCCCCCATTGTTTGCTTAAGGATATAATTTTCATTTCATCTGACTGAAAACTGACATTCAAGCATAATGCGATGAGAAATTAAACAAAAGTATTGCATTACTGGATGCTATTGTTTTATCTTTGAGAAAAAAAATTGTTAGCTTGGACTGAAATTCTACCAAGGCAGTCAGCTGATGAATATGTGGCTCTCAAATGGACTGTAGGAAGAAATGAATACTCTGAAAAATGTCTAGTGAACAAGTACAGTATCAAAAGCGAGCATGTTCTGAACTTGAACATTCAATTTTATTTTTCATTAAAACGAAGTTCAAATCCAAAACTCATCTCAAAGTGAGATGAGTAGGGTAAGGAGGTTTTATTAAGGTTTTGCTTGTTTTATATTAGAAATTTTTGTTGCTGCCTGCTTTTTTGATATTGAATGGATAGAAGAATCTTAGGCAAGATTTAAACTTAATGCACTAGAGGACGAATAAAATGGACAACAGTCCTAACTTGAAAACGATTAATACAGTAAAAATCTTTAAACTTGCTTAACCTATTCTATGTACACAGTAGTCTGAAAAAAGCACAGAATTAAGTATGAGGCTGCTATGTTACCTTATACTTTCTTAGTATCTACCATAGTAGATGTACTCATATTTCATTCTTTCTTCTGCACTCTGAGTGAAACTCATGCAAAAGAACTCCAAATTAGTCTAACATTGTTTAGCTTCCACCAGCTGTACATCATCTCCAGCATTGCTTGTGTGATTTCAACTACACACAACTCAACAACTGGAGTTGTGAAGAGTCAAATAAAAATACTAACAAAGTTATCTTTTGGGGCAAGATCAAGATCCCTCTTTAACTTAGATTAGCATTAGGAGCTGTCAAAAATTCTAGACATACAATAATGTGTCATTACAAAATAACTACTTGGAGAAGTCTGGTATTTAACTTATTTGCTCCGACGCATCATTAGTTCACATACAGTTTAGTTACCATTTACATATAGGGAATATTTTGGGCTTTTGTGTCAGTGTGCATCTTGAATCATGAATTACTTGGTTAATGTCTAACAGTATACCCAAAAGTGAAATATTTAACAAATACAGGAGAGAACATGCATTACTCCTCTGAGTTAATCCAGTAAGACTAAATAATGTAAATGAAGTGTGCAATACATTATAATTTTCAACACATTAATTTGGGATAATCATGATGATTACATAACCAGCTATCTGATCAAGACACACATGAACAGATCTGTAATAATACCTCAGATACATCAAATATATTGACAGGTATCTCAGTACTTTTGTAAACCTCTGATATCTACTAAGGAAAGCATCTCCACAAGAAATACTGTTAGTATTCATATATCGTTCTTATCAAAACGTTAGTTATATAAAAAGCTCAAAATAATACACCACTTGTAAAAAGTATACTGATTTTACACAAGATAACTTTGTGCATTACTCCAGCTTCTGGGTACACATTTGAAAATTCAAGGTACTTTAAAAGGGCAATCTCTGCCATTTAGTCCATAGCAAACGTAACGTATACTAACAAAAAGACTAAAATTAGCACTAATACTCACAAATCAATCTGAAGAAAATTATAGGCTGTGTGTAGGTAGATGATACCTCATTTTTATATTTATGCATATTCAAAACTTAATAAAAGCTATGTGCTCTACTTGTCCCATTTACATCTCTAAAGGTTCAACAACAGGGTATTCAGGAATTCCAAGGTCTCCATGGCAGTGATATGGGTTGAGCATCTGTTCCCTCTGAATAAAAAGTGATGACCATATTTTTATTCTACTTGGCATTGGTTATCTTTGAGTATAGTCACAGCTCAGCTCTTTATAAGATCTTCACATTCCATCATATTTTCCCCCATTCTTAGAGGAGAAGTGGAGAGGTCATATTAATTGATAGGAAGAAAAAACAAAGGTTGCTTGCTGGACAGAAGAAAGAGTGAGGATTACAACAGTTTTCAGAAAAGATCTGGTTATACCCTTCAGTTTCTGATTAACAAATAATGAAATATTCAAATATCCTTAAGTTTCATTCTACTTTGGAATCCTGCACTGACAAACAAGCAGTATCAGCAAGAATGAGTCATCATCTGCTTAATGTTCCATTCTTAAGCCATTTTATCTTTTTTTTTTTTTAATGAAAGCCAGTTATGCTACTCTGCAGACATCAACCTAATATTCAAGAATTTAGTTTTCCGTGTATATCAGGGCATTTTCTATAGCATCACCTGTTTGTACTCTCCCATAAGATCCATGTTCTTTTTAGCCTACAGCACAGACTTGTACCATCTTAGTTAATACCGATTCAAACAACACAATTTTCTAGTGTAGGGAAGCTGTCAAGGAATAATGAGGTAAACATCATTTATCCACTATAGACCCTACTATTTGTCAGTTTAATGAAATGGAGACTTTTTCAAAGAAATCAAAGACAAGGTAAGTTTTGTGATTTGAAAAAATCCCAAAAGTAGTAGTTAAATGTTAAGCATCTAACACCCAGCCCCACAAAAAGTGATAAAGCATCGCAATGGTAATTCCAATTACAGATGCTTCAGGATTTGCCAGATTCCTGTACACAAACATAGTGTTTAGAGATTACCCATCTAGAATCATTCCATTTTTTTGTCTACTGATCAGCAGCAGGGCTGCTGATTTCCACTGGTATGTTCTCCACATTGGCATTTTGTTTAGAAAGTCTGTAGAGATGCCTTGAATAGTCATAAGGCTATTTTATTAAATGTAATTCCTAGACCCTGTTATCAATTTGCTTCTTAGCTTCCTGGTGTCATGCACAGCCAAGATCACTCATTGTTATCATTCTGTTTAGGGCATTACAGTTCCCTCTCTGAAGACTGCTGCTTATGATTAGCTAGCTAGCACTGGAGCATTCATTGGTGTTTTCTACTAAAAAGGCTAAATTTTTACTCCCCTTCTCAATCACCAAAAAAAGCCACAATCCAAAAACCAAATCTTGGTCTTTGCATGAACAAAGGCTTCACTGCAATGTTTTCAACAGCCAACATCAGTACAAGAAAGATGTCATGCTGTCCACACAACAAAGCTGAAGCTAAATGACAGACCCCATCATCCAAGCAACATTTCACATTACCGCTTGATACATCCAGCCTTTATATATAATTACTTTGCTGATACAAGAGGTAAAATAGTGTTCCTCCATCCTCTTTTCTTTCTCCTTAATAAATTAAAAACTTTCTTATTTAATCCTTTAAAAAAAAAAGAGAAGATGACAAGGAGTTGAGGAGGTTAAGTGGCATGAAACTTGTATTTTGCAGCATAAGACTGCTGAAAAGGGAATTAAATATTTTTTATTTCCTTAGAATTTGTCACAGTTGACACTTCCACTGCTGCAGAAACATGGAAACAAGGTTTTGTGGACTTTTGTTTTGGGGAGAAGAAGTAAAGAGCAGCAGGTGAAAGTATTGCAGGCAAACATACAGGTTTTCACAAAAGGGTAAAATCTATCACTTCTTCCTCACATTTGACTTCCAAAAAGTTTTGTGTTTTCTATCAAAAGGCTAAAAAGTTTCAACTTTGAACAAGTTTCTGAAACTTCACTTGTGAATTTTAATGGAGCACTGATAGTAGTTTCCATTCCTCTGCTATTGTGAATATACTGTATACGTGCCATTTTTCATTCACTAGCCACTTAATTAAGTATCTGCATATGTGTTTGGAGTGATGAACGTGGATGATTGCATTTATGCTAGTACAGGAAACAATATATAGTATGTTTGTTTACACTGTCTAGGAAACCACAAACTGCTATGCATTATATTTATGGCAGAGACTTATGATTCAACAAAGTGCCTGCAAACAATACTTAAATATCTTCAATAAAGAGCAATTGAAATCTTTAAATGACAAGAATTAATTGTTTAATGTTACTGGAGAGCCCAGAAGAATTAGCAACTTACTCTGTAGAACTAATTGTTTAATAAATATGAGAGACGGCAAGGTGCAATGAGAAAGAATTGAACACTGGATTAGTATGACATACTGGTCTTATGATCCTTTGCGGTACCAAAAATTTACATGAAATTCCAAGTCACCAGAGCTTCCCTTTATCCTCCAAAATGGAAATTAACTCACCTTTAACTTCTCTGTCCAATGTATATCTGAAGATGCTCCCATGTCTTAATCATACCAGTCCCTTCCTAGCAAACATTGCACCTCAACAGTTTCATATGGCAGTACTTGTAGACAGGAGTATATAAACAGAAGTACAATAGAAATTTCACTCATATCACAACTGTAGGAATATGATTTCCTTGTGTAAATGCAAGTCAGATCAAGATGGGGGTCATATGCCAGCTGTGTAGGCACATTGATGGTAAGTAGAAGGACCCATCTAGTAAGTTGAGCTTATTTTAGTCACTCCACTCCTACCAGTTGGAAGCACTGCTTTGGCTTATAACAACTCAGTAGAACAGGCAATTTCAGATGCTGATGTGCAACATAGCTGTGCAAATACTGCGAACTGTTCACAGAGCTGTTCTTTGCTTTCTTCTGAAGGAAAAGTGTCTACCAGTTAAATCATACTGCCCATGGTCATTTGGGAGCAAAAGCTGTCCAGCTGTTAGCACTTTTTAGAGTTCAATCTGTTAACTGCTTGTTGCCTGCTGAGGAATGCATGATCATTCTCAGGTCAGAGGTTGGATTTCTAGATCAGAATTGAATACTAAGAAACGTAAAAGAGCACAGTAAAGGCATTTAAGGCTCGAGCATTGTGTATCAATGAGAAAGTATCTGTGGCTAGAATAATTTTACTTTATTCATAGGCTGGCAACACAGGGTAATACTCTGTCTGAAAGAATTGCACAAAGGATTTTATTGGACTAATCGGAGCCCCTGGTGAACAGACCTAATTACTAAACTGCCATGGAAACATCAGCACAGTTCCAGGTGATCGATAACTTTTGTTATTTCCAAAACACAGAGAACAAGGAGAAGGAAATATTTAGATAAGAAATAATGCATAAGTGTGAGGGGAAATTTTATACCTTTAAAGTATGTTGCTCTTTTATGGAACTACTGTTATCTCATCCTTTCATCCATAATCATCATAAAAAGCAAAACAGAAGTCATCTGCAGACATTCTCTTCAGGCCTACTGTTTTCCTTAAAACACTGAAGGAAAAAATGCCTAGGACCTCTTATCATATGGGACAAATAAAATAGCAAACAAGATGAAAGCAAAATTGCTAACGGGGATTGTTACACAGATGTTACCAGGGATCAATGTCCATATGTAGGCATGATTACTCTAGTAGAAATTGAGAAGCAGGATATTAGGCAAACCCAGTGATGTCAGTTCTTTTCACTGGCTTCAGCTGGCTCTGGATTACAACTTCACTTCACTGAAATTACTGCAGATTCACATTGGTGTGAGAAATGGTTAGGAATCTGGATGGATAGTTTATGGAATGTCATTACCTAAAGCCTTCTGGATCATAACTGTTACAAAAAAAGCTCGTCTGTCTAAAAAGCCACCCTGTTTATTTAGTTGACAGCCTGACACATTATGTTGTAATAAAAAGGAAGAGTAACAGGGTTGTCAAGCATATTGCATTTCAAGGATTTGAATGAGAAATCTGCAAACTTTCGTCCAGTTTTACAGAGAATGTGTTATTTCCTTTCACAAGACACACCCTTCCATTTTTTGCCAAGATAAGGCCCCCTGTATTTCCTCCTTGCAACCCAGCTGAGAACAAACCATAATGGCCATTTGTCCAAGATCTCCACCTGTCAAAGCCGCTCATTCAGAAAAGTAGTGCCTTGCTGTGTATGCCAATCAACTTCAGAGCATACGCTCAGCAGGGCCAAACTACCCAAGGGTACACCACACTCACAGTGCGTGCAGCGCAGGGCTAAGCTAAACATCACTGACGTTTAGAATCCTCTCCCCTAGTCCCAGCTCTCTCAGGAACGTGAAGAACTAACCCATAATAAGTACATTTATTCCCTAGCTTGCGGACAGCACATTCCGAATTCAGGGCATGCTCAAATCACTACTTATCTCTATCTGCTTAGATCTAGAAGTACAAACATATCATTGAAATGTAAAATTTCTGAGCATGGGAACAGCAGCCCGTGCCACATGATCTCCACTGAGATTGCTGTAGAGTGAATAAAAGCCAAATTCAAACTAATGTCAGAAAGAAATTATTTTAAACAGAGCAACCTTCATCTTCATTTCATCTCACTGATGTGATGCAGAAAAGGCCTTTTATGAGGGAGGGATGATTCTAAAATTTTTGAAGGTTCATTTCAAAAGCTTTTTGAATGATTATCCAAAGCATCCCTTTGGTATAAAAAGCAGGCCAGAGTAATTTTTTCATCTCTCGAGACTACCATCCCCTTTTGGACTACGTAGAAATGCCTTTCCCACATAGTACTTCCATTCCACTCATAGGTACCTCACAGGAGTACGGAGACATGCAAATTATTAGTTTACAGACCAAAGAAGATCAGGATTTTGAACTGAGTAAGAAATTCTAGATTGGTTAATTTAAAAATATTACTAAGGAATGAGGCAGCTCACTCATCTGAATGTCGAGAAATCATTAACTAATCACACTGACATTAGACTCAATGGAAGGTTCTTGTTCAGTAGAAGATGAACAACATCACAACTACATTAAAAGAAGAGATTGTAATCAAATGACAGAAACATGAAAACTGGTATTTTCTGTTACACTTTCTTCAGTTATAGTGTATTCTGTTAACTTGTTCAAGCTACTGTATAGACTGCTTTAATACAAATGGGAAAGAAAGCTATCCTGGTCTTACAGGACATGCATAGGTTTTAGGTTAAGGTTCCTAGTTTATTACATTTTCTGTGTGGTCTTATACAAGTCCTTTAGCGTCTCAGTTCCTTAATTTGTGCAAGGTGGTTAATAGCACGTTGTTACAACATAGAGGTGTTGTGCAGGTAACTGTTAAAAACCGAAGCATTCAGCTACTACAGTAATGGAAACTAAGAATGTACATTAAAGAGACAGAAGTATACACCTCCCCTTCAATTCTCTTAGACTCTTGATGGAATCAATCTCTCAAGAAAAAATTCTTACAGTGTCTTGAAATCCTAGAATCTCTGAAGTCTGGCTATTAATTAAACTATTAATGTGTTCTTTCTCTGTTCCACTATGGAGGCAAATAATCAGGCTAATGCTTTAGGAACCTCCTGTGAATAACAGAATTTTTTTTTAACCTCCATTATTATTTTGTTTCTCACCAATCTAGTATCATTCGCTCCTTTTTTCCTGCTTTTCTACCTTTCCACTAACCTCAGGCAATATAAGGGCAAATTGCTCATACTCTTTCTTTATTGATGAGATAGACTTCAGAAATTATCTAGCTTGAATGTCACATTTTAATTTTTTTTCAGAGACTCTGTAATTTAAAACAAGTTCATCTTCTGTTCTTTTCACACAGATATCCATAAACACAGTACCAGTTCCTGAAAAGGACACTATTTTGGCACATAAC
Source organism: Gymnogyps californianus (assembly GCF_018139145.2). Taxonomy (NCBI): domain Eukaryota; kingdom Metazoa; phylum Chordata; class Aves; order Accipitriformes; family Cathartidae; genus Gymnogyps; species Gymnogyps californianus. The sequence continues at coordinate 8,496,611 of NC_059482.1, forward strand.
ATGCCTGTTTAAATGAATGAAGTTATGATTAAAAATCACTTATTACCCAGAACTCAAACATACCTCAAAACATGTGATGAACAGACAATTCATCTATACCATACCAAAGGGGGTTATAATTAAAAAATGAACTGACTAAATGGTATTTACCTTAGTAAAATACATGTACCTTCTTGTCAGAAAACAGAGTAGAGGTGGGAGAGGAGAGAATTGGCAGGAGGGTTGATTTTTTGTTTCTGGCCACCCCATATTAAATAAAAAGTTTGGCATGCAACACATTCCACAGGAACATCATCAGCAAAGCACACAGACATAAGTCAGGAATATTTTTTTAGAAAATAGCACATAAAATAAGACAGGCACAGAGTAAAGGGTAATGAGAAATTGACCATTGTTCTGAAGTATCCACTTGGGTACTATATAAATCCTCTTTATTGATCCATGTATTACAATGACAATTCCTACTCAAAAATTCAAGTTATTTATAGTATCATATAACTTCTTTAAGCTTATTGCATATTTTTACAAAACAAAATCTGAAAGCCCTTTTTTCTTAACTCTCAAGAGGAATTAATCTTGCAGGGGACTAGATATTTTATTTCTAATCTTTGCCTTTTGTGGTTTTGATTCTAGTGCCTTTCTTTACTCATACTTATTAATATGTTCAGTATTACAGTGAGAGAGCAGAAAACTCATACTCTGGTCCCCTGATGAGACAGAGTAACACTTTCTGATAAACCTGAACTCATTTAGGCTACATCTAAATAGATAGTCCCAGGAATGCATCCAAGGCTCAGTATCCTACCTCCATATACAGTTCTTCCTCATACAGTGATTTTTATGAAAAGACATTCGAGACTCACAGGGGGAAGGAAACCACTACAAATTTTGGACTTAAAGTTCTAAAACTTGTACCAGCAGGGGATTGGGTCTCAGGAGGTCCCCTCCAAACTAATTTTTTCTATGATTCTATGGAAAATATGAGAATGCTCTCTGGCATCATGCTTCTGTGATAGTCACTGCCTGCTAGACAGCTCTGCAGTGTGGATGCTCATTCCCGGCTCAGTCAGTATTGTCCACAATGTGTGTATCACACTGAAGGATTCATTGGCAATCAAATTCAGGATTAAACCTGTGACTTGAAGAAAAACTTTGAGTTATCTAGCTCTTTTTTAGCAATTATACTAACATTATCAGGATCACTGTAGTTCTCTCCCTAATACATGTAGAAATTAGTGGTGATGGGGAAATCCATCTGTTCTGGAAAATGGTCTCCAAAGAAAAAAAATATTACTACGTTCCTTTGTTGCTGTGAAATTCTACCGAACTGGAAGAAAATAATTTCTTTACCCAATGCTGTTTCTCTGAAATTGACCACTAAGGATGGTTCCTTTTTTAAAAACAAGACAACCTCACATATCTTTCCTTCAGTTTGCAACAGGCAAAGGAGCTGTATAAATATCATCAAATCAAAGAGATGAAATACTGCAACATCAGAAAGAAATACCGTAAGATGTTTGATTGCCTTTCACCTTTGGGTGAAAGGCAATCTGAAATACAAAATTCTATTTAAGGCATAGTGAGATGATCAGACGTATATTATTGCTCAGATCATGTGACTCTGATGATGATTCCTTTTATAACAAGAAAAAATAACGTTGCTTGTGTTGCAGGTAAGAGCAGTGAAGAAAATAACCTGAGTAGGTGTATAAGTTTTCTAATAGTTACCTCACCAGAATAGAAATGCTGAAGAACTGTATAAGCTGGACCAATCCTGTTTGTAACGATTGAATGTCAGGGTGTTAAATGTCCATGTTTGCAGAATCTTTTTCAAAATTTTGATAATTTCTTTGTCATTGTCTCCCATATTCCACACACATACTCTGTCTCATGTTTATAACATATTTGGGAGAAATAAATTCTGGGTTTTTATTCTCATTTATACTGTTTTCTGCTCTGCCACTCATCCCAGAAATCACTACATTCCCAATCTGATTTGGGGTTTACTGCATACACACTAAAAACAATTATACTCAGACTCAGATTGCAACACAGTGATTTGATTATAAGTGACACCTTATGTTTTAGCTGCTCATTCACTTTCAACTCTTGTACATTATTTGAATTCTCACCAGCTGACTGGTACAATTTTGAACATTTTCAGCTTACACTGCACTACAGAATTGTAAAGCCATTGGGTACAGGCATGAAAGTTACAATGATGTATGAGACTGCCAACACAATGGCAGTAGCCTGCAAGTTTGAAGCTTATTCTCTATGTTTGTGTCCTCAGAGAAAATCACTGCAGTGCTGAGGGCCATATTTTGTGGGTTTAAGTGTTAATTAAGTGGTGTATAGGTCTCACTCTGGTTCCCTGCACAGGGGAAGCTTTTACCCTTTGAGCTAGGTGAACTATTCACAGCAGTAATTTTTTTTTTCTTTTTTTCAGCTGTACCCCTTTTTCATCATTAGTCCTTCACAACTTCTAGAAACTTGTTTGAATGTGTTACGTAAAGCATCAAGTGCTATGAATACAAATGACATTCTAGAAGCACTTCTAAGTATTCATAATTTGAATTTCAGCTTTCAAGGAAAAATGTTTAGGTTCCTAGGACAAATATAAAAATGATTGCTACACGCTTACGTGATCAGGTATTAGGTTAGATCAGGATGTGTTGTATTACATCTGACTTAGTGCCTCAGTTTGTTTCTTGCTGACTTTTGTGCTTCACCTTCCACCTAAAAGCAATCAAAACAAATGCCAAAACAAAAATAGGCAAATTAGCCCTTCTCAGTCTACAGCACTCATGCCTGGTGCAGCTGGCACTTGCTAGGACTAAGCAGTTCATTATCCCTTTACTCAGTAGTGCATTCCTGTCCTGGTTTCGGCTGGCGTAGAGTTAATTCTCTTCTTAGTAGCTGGTACAGCATGTTTTGGATTTAGTGTGAGAATGTTGATAGCACACTGATGTTTTAGTTGTTGCTAAGTAGCGCTTATCCTAAGTTAAGGATTTTTCAGTTTCCCATGCTCTGCCAGCAAGTAGGTGTACAAGAAGCTGGGAGGGAGCACAGCCAGGACAGCTGACCCCAACTAGCCAAAGGGATATTCCATACCATGGAACGTCATGCCCAGTATATAAACAGGGGGGAGTTGGCCAGGAGGGGTGGATCACTGCTCGGGCATTGGTCAGCGGGTGGTGAGCAACTTCATTGTGCATCACTGTTTTTTCTTCATTGTTTTTTTTGTTGTTGTTATATTAATTTTCATTACAATAATTATTATATTTTTATTATTATTAGTTAGTATTATATTTTATTTTACTTCCGTTATTAAACTGCTCTTATCTCAACCCATGAGTTTTACTTTTTTTTCCCAATCCTCCTCTCCATCCCACTGGGAGGGAGGAAGGGTAAGCGGCTGTATGGTGCTTAGTTGCCGGCTGGGGTTAAACCATGACAATTCCTTACTCACAGAAATCTCTACAGTAACATATCAGACTGTATGGAGCCCTACACACTTCCTCCTCTACCTTAGTCTACTATATAACAAAAAAGTTGCTTAATTCCCACCCAGAGTTTGTGTGGCTAGGTCCACTCTCTGAAATGCTTATTCAGCCTACTGTTTTGTAGTCTCATATGAAAACAAAAAATTAGGATGAAGAAGCATTTAACAGCATAACACTAAAACCTGGAGCACAATCTCTGTCTTCCCAACTTTTCTCACACCCTGTAAACCTCCTGTTCACTCTGAAGTTCTCACATTTTTTACCTGTCATGATTTCCAACAATTGAATATATCCAAGCTCTCCATGAGGACTACAGCTCCCATAATTCCTTGTTGAAAAATAAATTGATATCAGGCCATCAAGTTTCATGATCCATATGAAAGGACCACTTGCAGCAATAATATGTGTTCTCTTAATAGAAATAATTTTCCAATGACTGTCAGCATATGTATTTGTTTCCACAAAGTATTCCACAAAACACACTGAAAATATTACTGAAGTAAAATGCTGTAGCCACTGCTCAGTTTTCATAAGGAGAAGCAATAGATTTCAGTTTGCAAAAGAGTTGTAGGTATATTGGTCCTTATAATCAGGTTTGAATGATGTAGGAGAAACACAAGAACGTTCAGCAGTAGAGACATGGTTTTCAATGTAAAATGTAACTTTCTATCAAAAAAAAATTACCTGAACTCTCATTATATCATCTCCTGAGTGGAGAATAAGGATTTTATCCGTGTATTCTGTTCCACAATGTAAACATTTGGTGTAGCATTTCTTGGGGCTAAATCCAGCACCCCTTGTCATGCAAAGCTAGCTAGCAGACATTGATTTCAGTGCAAGTACCTTTTGGGATTATTAGAATCTATATGTGGGAAATGAAAATGAAAATTAAAACTAGACTGAATCATTCTGAAAATTTAGGAAAAGATATCTGGGTTTTTTTAATTATTATTTTAAATGTCCGTCTTTTTTCTTTCTATTCTCCACTAGAAGTTGGTTTGTGATAACAAAACTCTTCATTATGTGCTCATTCGACCATCATGATAACATAAGGGGAAGTAAATTCTCAAAATTAATAGATTCTGTTTGTGTCACATTAGTGTTGCAAAAAACCCCACTCACCTAGTTCTTTCATGCATCTTTAAGTGATAAAATTTATTCAGAAACAGAAACTGTGGAAAAACTTGAAAAGCAGTTATCAAGGCAATCACAGGTTCATAAGATAATACTTTTCTTCCCTATCTGGTATTAGCACACTGCCTGAAAGGAAAGGGTTCTTACTAGAGTCTGAGTCAAAAAGCTCTCAAACTGCCACATGGACAAGACCAGACACAATGCTAAATTTAATTAATTAATTAAACAAGCCAAAAGCATTCATGAGGATAGGACAGAAAGAAGAGAGTAATGTAGTCTTCTGCTCTGGTCAGATATTAGGCTGGGTCTATAAAATCATGGGCTGAAAATTTCCTGTTTGTTTTGTACATTATAAAAAAGAACCAGCAGACATTATGACAGTCTAAATAAAGCCCCTTTATCATCAAATGTTACTTTTATTTAAGGAAGAAATATTATATACAATAAAATAAATGGCTGCTGTTTCATGTGAAATAAGATGGTTGGAAAATATCCATTAAAAACCTACAGCATTTGATGATTCATACTTGACCTTTTTCTGCAAGGATTAATTGTATCTCCTGCTCTGTGTTGCAATGACATTTTACCTAACAATACCCTGCCTTTATTTGGTATAACAGGTTATACTGGGTTGCTACAGCTTGAAACAGTTAAGACCTGAAACTGCAGAAGTTGAAAGGAAGCCAGTGCTGAATGGAAGACTGTAAAAGCTGTCTTAATACAAAGACTATATAGCTACATCTGCCCCTCTGTAGATGACAGGCTCTAGGCCACCTTCACCACTTTGCCATGGAACTTACCTGGCAGGAGGCTGGGATAACCCGCTGCCTCGGATAACCTACAAAATAACCATGTGCTTGATAGTTGCAACAAGACCCCTTGGTTGTGTGAAGGAGGGAGGTCATATATATTGCTGAAATAATCTGTTACTTACCTCTAATCAGCTGTCCACTTGCCTGTATCTCACAGCTGAGACACTGGACCAAGACTTTGAATTCAGCTCTGGATTCTGCTTGTGCATGTGTTTTTGAGTACAAAAACCTATTCTTTCCTTGTCCATAGGTTTAAATCATGACATACTTTTTTGATAAAATATAGGAAACTTATTCCTCAACAATGTCTAAAGAGACTGAGGTATTCCCTTGCATGTAAAACTCATACCAACTGCATGTGAATACAGGCGTACCAGTGTATTTGAAAATGGGTCCAAAAGTGGTCACATCTGTGGCTGAAAATGTGGGACTGCTGGAGCTTATTTTATAGGTGATTCAACTGGTTTTGCATTGCTTCCAATTATATAAATCATATTTCAGTTAAAAAAATGCACATCTTTTATTTTCATATTAATTGTTAAAACTGCCAGCTTGTGAAATTTGGCAGAATGAACTGTGTCAATGTTGCCATCAGTGAAAGTTCCATTAACAAAGAAATGACAAAAAGACCCCTCCCCTCCCTCCCCAACATAAGACCTGTTTTAAAATTCAAAAACCAAGCTGTTATGAAGAGCAGGGAATTGCCTTTTTTGCTGTTAAAAAAATATTTTAAAGGTAAAATATCAAGGCTAGACTTAGACCTAACACAAAGACCCAAGTAAGATACAAAATGAGGACCCCTTCCAGAATCATCCATCCTTTTACCATCAGTTATCTATGCTACCTGCCTTCTGTCTTACTGGCTGTTTATTCCAAACTTCACAAATCAGAACCTTTCCACATCAGTAAAGAAACAAATCTATGTGTTCATAAGCACCATGGAGTGAGTCTATATACAGGTATCTCCCACAGAATAGCTGGAACTGTGTTCATTTGATGAATAGGAATTTGAGATGCCAGTATTGGACTTTAAGTAGTTCGTTGGAGTGCACAGAAAAAGAACAGTTCTATTTTGTATACATTGAGGAGGATCTTTCCCTGGATATATGTGGCGTGATGAGAACTCCCTAGAGGAACATCTGCAAGATTTTTATTTTGACAAGACTTTGAGGAGAGGATACTACTGCCCTCATACCATAAATGCTTTCTCCATTCATGTAATAAACCTGATAACCTCTACTCATCCCTTCTGTCTGTCTGTGATCATCACACAGAGTTCATTCAAGCAAGCATCTGAAATAGTGGAAGGAGAAGAAAGGGAATTTTGTAAATTATTACATATCCCCTCTGAAGGGAAGGCTGAAATCTTCATTTTGTTCATTTCACTGGTTTAATTTTTGCAATGTGGGGGGATAGGAGGAGAAAAAAGAAGGAATAGTTGTGTCGCAATGCTAATGAGCACATTTACATAGCTCTGCTAGAAACTGTGCTTCAGCTTGCTTTTATTAGCCATTTTGGAAGATGTCTTAGTTGCAGTTGCACAAAAAGCATTGTCAGGGCTTTTATATTTTCTCATTTAGAATACTATGACATTATTTGGAAAGGGACTAGTTCTGCAGCACATAAGCCAGTATCAGTATTGTATCATACAGCAGCTACACTCATTTTGCAGTGTGATTACAAAACCCATCACAGTGAATTATACAGCAAGTTAAATTGGTTTCCACCTTCTGCAGAGCCAGAATATTATCTTGCACAAATAGTGTACAAATGTAGAAATAATACAAGTCCAACTTATCTGAATGATAGACTACAGAAAGCTTCCACTGCTCACTCTATCTGCTGCTAATGACACCTGCTACATTCTGAAAGCAAACTCTAATAATGGTGAATACTCCCACTTTTTTTTTTCCTTTTACTAAGCTTTAATTTACTAGGACATCCTGCCACTGCTAAAAATTTTCCAAATCTGAAAAATAATTTTTTGAGTAACCTCTTTTCACTTCTCTTGATCAGAAATACTTGTGAATGTGTGTTGCTACTGAACATTCTCTTTATTAACTAAAAAGCACCATGATTGGCTTTAGATTTTTCAGCGTAATTTAAAAGACAGAAACAGTCCTTTGGTATAGGTAAGCCAGACTGTTCACTGTAAGTCTTCCTATGAGAGGTTTTTATATTGCTTCTAGTCACGCTTCTTTTTTTCTTTATGCAGCACTTGAACTCGTTCAAGTAACAATACAGTCCTCTGACTACATCTGAAAAGTCAGCCACTTGCATACAGGTGTTTGTTGGTTTTTTGTTTTGTTTTGTTTTAAACACAAATAGGTTAATAAGAGAGAAGGAAGAGAGCTTGGTGAACTTAACTATCCTGGCCTACCTGTTTGTTTCCAGTCACTGAACACACCAGTTGAAACCAGCTGAAAAAGAGCTATGTGGTCTTAATGAACTTACTTCCTAACATTATGTTCCCAGTATTATAGCTCAGGATAGGTCAACTGGTGGAGAAAGGGGCAGGGAAAAGGAGACAAACTGTCAAATAGCTCAATTAACACTGAAATTATACCCCAAGAAAATCCTATACAGAAACAGACCACCTGCCAAGGTTTCCTCCAGTTGGACAGACCTTGGAGAAGCTTTCTAAGCCAGTTTATCCATTTCTAGAATTCAATGACCATGCAGGCTGTTAAAAAAATTTGCCACACACATATGTAGGTACATACAACTGCATGGATATAGTATAATTGATTTATTTTTCTCTGCATATTAAAATCACCAGATCCATCTCTAGCAGAGCTGTACAAATGAAGTTATATCAAACATACCATTTTGCAGACATTCTGTCTGTTCTCCAGATTGAGAATTGTTACTGCTGCGCTGTGACATAGTTGATGGTATTTAGAGTTGACATAGTGTTAAATGTTTCTCCTGTGATCAGCAACTGCTGATTTAAATGAAAATCTTCAGCCATTTTCTCTCCTGTGTATTTCACAGTCATTTCAAATTCATCATAGACAAAAAGGTATAAATGATACTGGGTAAAAAATGTATTGTGTCTAAACGAGCTTTCCATGATTTGATTTCAAGGTCACAGCACACAAATAGCATATGCTTTCAGTACTGTAAAGGACAACATGTTGAAGACCTTTAGTCATCTGAGTTATAATTAGTAAACATGTACACACATTCACTTCACAGTACTTGCATATTTAAATGACTGAGCTGAATTTTGTGTCTGGACAATGTCCAGGCCAAAAACTTAGAATTCCAGCTTTTATGTGTGGGATGATTTACTTTAGCAGTTCTCACAAATGAGCATGAGACATAGCTAGGTGAAGGCAAGCCAGAATCAATGGGTCTCTAAGGCGCTTGGCACTTGTAAAAGATTTTGAGAATTTAATTATCAAATTTATCAGTATTAATAATTCTAATTTAATGCATTTTCCTTGTCACTTACAATGAGTCAATTGCTAATTAAATGTTGTTGAAAAAGATGAATTACCATTTTACATGCTTAAAAAAAATGTCACTAATATGTCTAAACCTAGATGTGAAATGTAGAACAATATGATTCTAATCCCCCTAAATACTGTTGTTATCCAAAACAATTTTATACTGAATTAATTGCATTGTCAAAAAAGGAGGAAGTACTGGAAAACTGAATGATCAACATTTAACCCTCTAATATGTATTGGCATAAATTTTATATTCAAATTACATGGAATTAATTTGCAGAATAAATCATTTCCCTTTGGTGGGGTAGCAATGACTTCAAGAAATAGCACGTCACTATTGACGTCACAAATTCATAATTTTTTTTCTCCCCTTTGCATTGTAGATATTTGTGTTTAAAACCTGTATAAATGCACCATTTACAGCTATGCCTAGCAGTAGTAGCTACCATCTCTTTTTGACTGACAATGATGAGATTTCTGTCATGCTTTGCCTCTCCTGCAGTGCCAGTGATGGGATTTTTTTTCCTGGAAATCTTATTACTGAATGTGCTGTTGTGGTCTCAGATGGAACTTTCAATCAAAAAGGCAATCAGAAGGTTATCCATTTGTGAGTTTTCCTACAAAAGGGCTTTGCAAAAATCTACAGTATATACTATAACTCATAGTCAGAGCTACTTGCCCTAAACGCTTATGTGACTATAGACAATAATGTGATCCATATCTCACAGCACCTTCCTTTGCTCCCAGGATTGGGATGTAGACTAGAAATTGGCTCAGTCTAAGTTTCGGATCAGACTTTTCCATTTACACTACTACTAGATTTGGCATGGCAATTCAGAATACCCTGGCACTTGGTGCAAGTGACTAGTAAGAATGTGTTTGGCTGTTATTACAGTCTGTTACATAAATACGTTTGATTTCATTGAAACCTTGATGAGTGCTTCTTTTCTATCTTTAGATGACTTCACTGTTTGGTTTATAGTATTACCAAAATTGCTAGATAAAGTTCTTCAGAGGCAATTTTTTTTAAGCCAGTGTAACTTAAATGAATTGGATACTTCATTAATTTCAATAAAATCTTTATAGTACATATAGAAGTGGTGTTAGTGTACTAGTTGTCCACAAACTGTGGTCATTAAAACCAGCCATGCCGCAGCTAAAGCAAAGTAAATGTTTCCATTTTGAAATACAGGCAAAATTGGGGGTGATGCATTAAGACATTTTTGTTTGCAGAACAAACATTACTGAGGAGCTTAAAGAGAGGGGATTGTTTTTACTAGCAATACTTTAATAAAAAAAGTGTGAGGTTATTTTTCAGCATGGCACAGTGAATTAGACACACATAACTCCTGTGGTCACAGGCTGCTGCATATCTAATTCTGCAAACACAGTCAAAAATTGCTTCAAATATTATTCTTTTTTATTTTGACTGTATTCAACTAATAAATAAATGATTTTGAATGAACTACATTCCTCAACAAACTATGAAGTTACTCAGGCAGATTTCTTTCTGCAGTGTACAGGTAAAACTGAAAGAAAAGCAATAACAAGAAAAGTATTTATAAAAATATATTTCACAAAGTAGGAAACAATACAGGAGTTTCTCTGAATACAATACATGGAGTAAATAAACAAACAATAATATAGCTTCAAAACAAAGTAGAAAATTAAAATGATTTGCATGTAATACGTAGTTTTATTATACAATTGCTACTTCTAAATGGCAAGTTTGCATTACAAATTGAGTATGCTTGCAGCTTCTAGTGTTGTTCTTTCTCTGTGTGCAAGAGCCCTGGTGCATCACTATGAATATTATAGAAAAGAAATGCTAATAACATAAGCAGTAAAATGATGTACACACTGGTTCCTGCTCTAATACAGTGGAGAACTATAAGCATGTTTTTTACTGTACTGTGTTATGTGTGGATTTCTAAAAGTCTATAGTTTAAATATTCACATGAACCAGTTTACTTCCAGCTGTTTGTGCTTGTATTAAAAACACCAGGTACTAGATTTATGAAGGAGATATAAAACTGTCAAAAGTTTTCTCTGGGAAAGTTTTATTCCTGCCAGCATTCTCTTAAAATTCAGCTACTGCAAATGGATAGGTTACTGCTTTAACCTGCAACAATTTGTCATTTTTCTTTTCAAAATGTACATGTATTAAACATTCATTATATATAGAAAAAAATCTAACGGATATAATTTAGTTTTCTTTATAATCATACTCTATAGCTTATCGGTCTTAATAAATAAAAGCAGTAATGGACATCAATAAAATATTTATTTCAAAGATTAAACAAATAAATTCGATCTTTAGCAATAAAATCAGCAATTCTTTCATATATGTAAGTCCATCCCCTTTCACAGTTTTTTCTTTCCTTTCAGAAGATGAAGCACGGGATTGATTCTTCTTCTAGAAAAAGATCCTTTTGTCAAGCAAGGTTTTGTAGCCCTGCCTCTGAATCTCTGCACGTTAATAGGATTTATTACCCATCACTGGAATGGATTAAGAACATGTGAATATTTTAAGGCTTGACACAATATTTAAAGATGATATTCAGTCTGTGGTTACGTGGCCAACAATTACCGTATGTACAACGTATGGTCACTGCACAGTAGAAGCCAGTAGGAATTTACAATGCTATTTCTATTCAGCATTGCTAAGAAGACCAAGATATTGCTTTTAACATTTCTGTGGTAGGCTCTTTGTTGGCAATGCAGAAACAAACCATTAGCTTTACACATACTGGCAGGAGCTACTGTTCAACAGCAAAATCCCTGCAAGTCCATTTTCTAAGAAAGCACCGATTTCTTTTTGTTCTTTTCAATTCACTGAAGATAATCAAAGATCCAAATCTCCATCTTCAGAGTGGTCAAGTGAATATCAAATATCCAAAGACTTCTAGACACTCCACATACTTTACTTCACACTCCACAAGACTTAACCTCCTAACATATACTTTTTTTTTTTGGTTCAACATTACAATGTAGTTGATTTTATAGATGACTGGCGCTAAACTTGCCTCTAAAACAAAAAGCCACATTAGTTTTAACTAACAGCAGTGGCCCTAGAATATTACATGATCATTAAGTCAACAGTGAAAAAGTTTGTAATCCACTGTCAAGTTTCTTTGTCACTTTCTCCAACTGAGTAAAGTTCTCCAAGTCTTTTAAAGCGAGGACCCCATTCACTGAGGTAGTCAAAATTCTGATCTGAGTCTGACGTAGAGGACTCCAATGAGCTAAGGGAACCAGCCGCTGACCCTCTTCCTTCATAGCCATAAATCTGGATAGAGTCATATGGTGGAGCTGTGGGATCATTATCAGCTTCATGAAGCCTTACATTAATAAATTCATCAACATCAACACCATTAGGAACAGGTGCAAGACCCTGCCTGGGCATAAATTGAAGATCAGGCTTAATATCCTTACGAGGCAAAAATCCATTAATTCCATCTGGATTTTGCAAAGTTGCAATGTCAAAAGCTTCTGTATCTTCTTCTCCACCTCCTTCATCATCATAGCGAATAATATTTTCCCTCACATCTTCATCATCTTTGATGATTAGAGGCTCATTCTTATGTCTTCTTAGTGTTACAAACAGCACCACAATGACTGCAAGAAAGCATCACAGGCTGATTAGGTAAAAAATTTCCAATCAAAGCACTACATGTTAAGCGCAGTTGTGGAAGGTGATAGGTTGCTTTTTGTGAAAATAAGAGTAATAAGGGTAGTGAAAAGCTAGAAGATGTATAAGTTCAACCCCATCCAAGTGATGAAAATTTGATCAGAAGCTCTGGTTAGTCCTCTAGTTTTCTATTATCAGCTCATATTTACATCTGAAGCTCAATTTTATATAAGCAGTAAGATTTCTCATACTTCCATTTTTGAGCCTCGAATTTACACAACGACTTTTCCGTTTGGAAAAGTTACAAACCTAGGTGAAGTCAAGTTATCATCATTCACTGAACGCTAGTCTATAGTGATCTACATTATGGATGGAGTTTTCCAAAATTAGAGGGTGTTTTTCTGAAAAACATAGCCCTGATGACAGAAGGAAATTGGTGTATTTTTTTTTATGTGTTGCAAAAGCCTCACACTATATAATTGAAAAGAGAATGAGACAGTAAGGGAGAAAGAGAGCGCTTAGATACATCAGTTTCAGAATCATGGACAGATGCATAAAAAGCTCTAAATTGGTTACACTTGTTTCTGTGGCTGAATGCTGAAATCTCAGTGACTGATGTAAATCTCAGTTACAAAGTGAGGCTGCAAAGTGCAGAAATAGGCCTCTTCCTTCACTGTTCTCTCCCTCGCTTGATGTTGTATACAAATTTTGTATGTTTTATTAAAATATACAGTGTCTCTTATCTTGTAGAACTGGAGCGTCTCTTATGCCATTACAATCCAGAATAAACTCATACAAGTCTTAGAAGATACAACAACTCCATTTTCCATCATGTGCAGTATATACTGTGTTCACCTTGCTGCTTAACATACCTGATCTGATTTTTGGTTTCATATTCCATACCTGTTTATTATGTAACTTGTGTGTAAGACTACTTCAGATTGGGACTTTGCTTTATATGCTTTTGTTCAGTTCTTAGTACAGTAGGGATGCAGTCCTGACAGGTCCCTCAGTACTGCTGCACATTACATTGTATTAGATTGTATGTCCTTCTATATAACTTCGTTGCTTACTTACAGCCACCCAGGAATCAGAAAAATTTTGAACACCAGGCTCTGAAATGAATACATACCTAGCAGCAAAATGATGCATGCTAATATTGCAATTAGGGCTCCCATACTGAGTCCAATGGGAAGTATGTATGCTTCAACATTACAGGACTGCACAATACCATCACTGCTGCAACCACAGACTCGAATAGTGAGAGTGCTAGTGCTGCTCATGGGAGGATTTCCACTATCGCTTATTATGATTGGCAGTAGATATACTTCTTGCTTCTGCCGGCTGAATCCACTATGCTTTGCCAATATGCTGAGAGTATTATCTGGAAGAAGGAAAATTTGCATTGTTTCACCACATAGAATAACTGCTAAAACCACAGCTTTTTCTTAATGCGTGCAGAAAACCTCCATACAGACACATATGCACTTTATTATACTCATACCGGTAGCACGTGACACAGAAATCCTTCCCTATTCTGTCGGGCTGCCCATGCCCCAAACGAATAAGTGCAACATATGCATTTTCTTGTGTCATGTGGTATGATCATAATGGCAACCCCTCAATTTCTTCTCTGCATACATCCCTATAGATGTCTTCCCATGATGATTCATCACTGTTTTTCAAGTCACACAGTCATAAAAATTCAACCAGTACAACAAAGAGAGAAATGAAATGTTAAAGTAACCCAAACTTAATAAAGCACATTCATCAATTAAAACAAATGTTCCATGCATTATAAGCACAAATTGCAAAATATTTTGCCCTGCTATAAAAGATTCTTCTTTTTTATTAATGAGCAATATAAAGACAAACAAAGCAAAAGCTGAATGTATTAGAAGTTGTAGGCCTAATTTTCCACATTCTAAACATTTATTGGGCTTCAATGATGAAAACAGAACAAACCAAAACAGAACGTGTCTCCTATGAAGGCAGCCACAGGAAAGGAGTCTAGGACATTCTTACCTCTGCACACATATGCAGATACTTAATTTTAGAAACATATAGAGGCATCTGACTCCATGGCATCCTACCCAGACATAAAGTTACTTCTTATCAGCTCTTACAACGCATGTCAAATATGCAAAACACTTTGATTTATTTACATACTTCAACATTCACTTTAGCTTTTAACTGTTTTATTGTGTGGAACAAAAAAAAATTAATTCAGTGTTATGAGTTATATACTAACAGAGTGCATGTTGACTTGTACTAGTTTGTTTTTTGTGTTCTTTCATCAAAAATAACACCACAAATTAATAAAAAGATTCCAACAGGCACACAGAATAGGAATGTGTGTGTTACTGAGGAATCCAATGACAATTTAAAAATAAAGCTGCACATCATATTTGGGAGAAGGAGATTGTAGCTCCTTTCATTAACCTCTCTTTCCCTGTGCTACCAAAGTTAATTTTCCTGAAGTATCATGAACAAAAGTAAGCCTCCTGATATTTTATGCTATAAAATGGGCACATGCAATCACTAAATGCCACTCCATGGAAGGAAAGAAAATTACTGAGAGTTATGCGGCAGCCATAAGGAAGAGAAGACTTGAAAGACAGGCAGTGTTCACATGACAGATACAACAAAGACCCAATTCTTGAGTTTAAACCAAAAAAAGGTACCTGAAGTGCATGACAACATGTGTATGCATAAACATATAGTGACTGTAAGAAAGCTTTGTATCTACTTTGATCTTGGTACTGGTCAGGTACTCACTTGAAAACATGAAATAGTTTAGAAATGCTTAATTTGTACTAACTGTGATCACCAGGAACATTTCTGACAGCCCATGGTATTTGTGCAGCATGTATCACTGCCCCAACATAAAAGACACATGTATGCTGGAAATAGGCGGCAGTCTATGAAGTACAAAAGACAGAGGAAGATGCAGAGAAGGAAGAAGGGGAAAACATTCATGAAGCCTATACTGTAAAAACATTTTCACATCCAAAAAAGAAAATTTAAAATGCAGTGTTTTATTCTTGAAGTCCTTCTTAGTAAGGAGACATATTAATAAGGAATAAAGGTAGTTACAGAATATAATGATTACAGAATGAAACATTACTAAACTTTATCATGTCCTGAACTTATATCAAGATATCCATCAGTAGATAACTCCTATAGTTAATTCATTACCGCCATAAAACAAAAGATGAAGAAAGATTATTTGATATTTAAGCACATGGGTAATTGTCTCATACAAGAGAACAAAGGCTTGTTTTCCCATTCAGTGACTAAGAAATTGAACTTCAAGTAGTCTCCTTCTGAAGTTCAGGGTCTTTGATTTTGCAGTCTTACTGTATCCCTTCCATGGTGGAATCACCTACCAATCACACTTAGGCAGCCTAGACAGGTTCTTACTATAATTTATATGGCATGTTATGTAACCATTTCAGCATTTCTCATAGCGTTTAGAGCACATAACACATGAAGATCAACCTAAAAATCCACTACTTTATAAAGCAGTATAAACATGGTCACTTCATAATACCTTTGCAGAACAAAAAGGATTCCTAACGATTTTTCTTTCCAGGAATCCTGAGTTTTTATCTATTCAAGTTAGAAACAGTCACATCAAAACGCATGGCACCCTGGAGCTAAATAAATTAGTCTAGTCCTTCCTTGTGCCCTTCTTAAAATTAAAGGAAGCACATGTGTTTACTGAAGATAAATTTCAGATATAAGCTCTTAAGAATTCTGACAACTCAAATAGGACCAAACTCCTTGATGATACTCAGTGTCGTATGTGCCACTATGATGCAGTGGAAAAGTCAAGTATGTTTTAAGTCAACAATTAGCACACATTTAGAATTAAGCAAAAACTGCACTCCTTCTTGGTTGAATGTGTCAGAGATTTAAACACACACGTGTGCAAGTTAAACCACTTCCAGTGTCATACTTGCTCTCTAGCTGAACTGCAAGGAACAAAGGGAAATGTTATATTAGTAAAATAATATTGTAGCTAAGTTTTCCTGAATATCGGTGTGTATAGCTTTACCAAAGTAAGAGTCACTACCACACCTATTGTAATGTGTAAAAGGTACATTTTTAATCTGATAGCATTCTTTTCCTCCTCTGCACCTCCCCATTTTCAAACACTGAAAAATAAATTTATCTGCCTATTTGACTTTCTCCTGCAAAATTAAAAATATTTCAGCATAAGTTGCATCCTTAATTCTTTTGCTTTAACCTTTCAAAGGAGAAAAAAAATACGTGGGGCTCCATTTCCACCTCTTTCTGTCTTTGAGACAAATCCCATTCAGAAGTGTCACATCTGTAGTCATTTATTCAGAACTCCAGAGACTTTTACAGTGCTCTAGAAATCTGTACTGATACAGCCTGTTCCTTCCTATAAGCCTGGCACAGTCCTTCTCTATCCAAGCTGGAGGAAGGGATTGATATGCTGAGCCCTAGCATCCCTGCCCTTTACAGATATGCAAAAGAGGTAAGGCACCTGCTTCAGGAAGAAATTAAAAAAAGAAGCTGCTCTTGTTGGTGACAGCTTCAGATCCCTTCTATCTTTCTGACACACTCACTGCTACTCTGCCTGGTTCAGAAAATTCTAATAAGCCAGAATCAGAGAGTAAAAACAAAGTAAAAAAGGAGGAGTACTGTAAAGAGACAAACAGAAGAGGGCAGAAGAAAACGAGAGGAAGGAGGAGGGATGGAGAAAATAAAATGCCCATTTCTGTCAATCAGTGAAGCTATGCTGAGTATAAGAAACTACCTAGTACCAGCAATGGTTATCAATTCAAGTTTAAAAGATAAGCAAGATACTTGGGACAGTTAGCTGAACTATTTAAGTGTAAAAGAAGTTGTAATGGCTGAATAGTTAGTACTGTGTAAGAAGAGATACAAGACAAGGAGAGAAGAGAATAACAATTCTTTTTTTACAGAGGCTATTTTTTTGTTAAAAACTGCTGTGTTAGACTAAAGTTGAATTTGTTGTGCCTGGAAAGAAACTGGCAAACAGAAGTAGTCAATAGGAAAAGCAAAATGAAATGACCGAATTGTTTTGCCAATGGATGGCAAGTACTCCATTTTGCCTTGGGAATTTTGTTTAGCAACAAATTCCTTCCGCTTCTTTGCTATGTCCTAAAATAAATATACCTTGGTGTTGCTGGAGATGTGACTTGAGTGAAGAACAATGACTCTCTAATTGACATTTTAGTTGGTTCCTAGAACTTGAAAATAAATCCTAGCAGCTGATTAGCAATAAACTCAATTTATCTGATTTGCTTTCTCCTCTCTGTGGACATTCCCCTTACCTGTAGCTGACAAAACAGCAGGAATCTCCTCCAGGAACAACCTCCAGCACTGCTGCATGAATTAACTTGGCAGCAGGTGCTCAGCAGGAGAGGGGACAATCACTTTCCACTCATCTTTCCAATTAACCCACTGATCCTTCATTATAGCGCTGTTCAGGTTATTTATTTATTCATGTTACTTTTAGCAAAACAAGGAAAATTACATGCAGGAAAAAAGAACTCCTCTCCGTTAATAAAGCTCTGAGGTAACCTGCCACAGGCAAAGAGAGACACTAAGTCTTTACCTCCGGTCAGTGAGGTATATTCAGGAGGTCCTTTGACATTCTCAACCAAAATGAGCTTCCCCGAATTCTGTACCCTTGCATGTGGGGAAGGGATTGAAGAAGTTCATTGAAATGGCAGAGTCCAATTAAATGACATTTCACTGATGATGTACCAACTATACGGGACGGACTAGGAGCTATATTCTGTCCTGCAGGCTTAAGGAATAGCGTAAGATAAGTGATCTTAATAATTGTCTTAACTCATCAAAAATTTTTGCATCAGTGTAAGGTCAGAGTAACACAGCTCCAGGAATATATAACTACGATTTAGATCTGGAGCTCATTTTAACCTTTTTTTAAGCATAAAACCAAATCAGTCATTTAGATCACCGGATCACTCTCAGTTTTGGAAGTTTACAAGCACATTTGCAAAACAACCACGAAAGAGACCGTTATGGGAATATCTCCCTCACAGCTGAAACAAAGAATGACAATGCAGAAGGTCTTTACAAGATGTCCAATGTGATTTCTAGACAAAAGTAGTTTGAATAACCACAACTGAGGACATGCTTACAACAGGGCCAAGTGCTTCCTGCAGATTCCCAACTGTTCTCAAGACCCCCTATCTCTTTTGAGGTTCTTGGATGAAAGATTTTGAGAAAAAGTAAATGTAATAATTTTAATACAAAGCTGCTTTTGGATTTGCTGGACATGAGTGACTTTAATGGCATTGACATCAATCTGGATGTGAAATTAGCAGGCAGGAGTCAACTTCTTCATCTTCCACTTTGTACGAGAATGCATGTTGCAATTTTAAGTCAGACAATAAAATGACAGAACAAAAGTAAAAAACACAAGCAATCAGTTTACATCCAAGTGTCATTTTCTCTGCACACATTATTGCAATTCTTTAATTCCCTCACAGTCTCTTTAATATTTTGAGATCAGTGGGCTTCCCTGCTGTGTAACCTTACACCTACATAGCTCTTTTTCTGTCTTTCTTTTTCTATCTCTTTTATAATGTTCTCAGAAAGATCAAATCATTAATGGTATTAAGGACTTTGTGGTAGAAATCGTTATCTATGCTGGATATGTTACTTATGTGAAGAAAGAATTTTAATTGGAAACTTTACAGCTGGAAACACTAGAATGACAGAAATATATGTTTCTTCATGTTTATTAGAGCTATCTTTTTGTGTACAGTTTTTAGTTTAAAACAGATTCTCTGTAATGCAGAGTCCTTTGGCACAAATACAAGAGCAGCAAGAATATCCTTACTGTGATACTCCCTGCTTTTTTTGACAATGAAAAGACAAGGACAGCTCATTCATTTCCTTTCTCAATTCGTAAATGGCATCTATTCTCACATAAAAACTTGAAATAACTAAGTAATTAAGTTATTACCATAAAGGTTTCAGTGGAAACTGCCAAAGTACAGGCAGAAAAAACAAAAGGTACGACATTCTAAGAAATGTTAGTTATATAATATTTAGCAGTCATCTGCAAATGCACTAGAAGAGAACATTCAAGAGAATGCTAAGATAGCATTTCAGCTCTTTGCATAACTATTAATTCATGTACGCGCCACCTGTAATACTTACTATTCAGTACTAGAGACCTTACAATGTTAAACACAGATTTTCAAAAGATCTGTAGTAATACAGATAATAATTTTTGTTTTTCTTCAAAATTCAAACCTAATGACAGAGAAATAGTGGAATATAGGAAAGATTCCAACCCCCATTTTAGAGACTGGGAACTAATAAAGTTGTCCAAAGACACAGAGGTCTCTCAAAAAGTCTCTATGTACGCTCCATGAGCTATAAGCCACACCTTAATCATTATTCTTTTGCATATTTTATCAATAATACATACCTTTCTATGAAAGGATTTACAAATAACACATATTTAGATTGGTAGTATCACACTGCAGAAACAAGACCAATGAACGCAGCCCCAACAGTTCACTATTCGTAGTCCCACATGTGATATCTCTCTGTCAACTCAACTGTTGTGAAATCTTTATTCTTGTTATGACAAAAGCAGTGGGAAAGAATAGTCAGGACCTGCTTTCTGATCTAGCACAAAAACCAGAAGCAGCAACTCAAAGCATACCCTCATCAATGTTCACCTTATAAAAGAACACTATTCATAAGACGGGCCCTGAGCTGAAAAACCGATTTGTATGTTTCAGACTACGCTTAATTACAAGTTAGAAGCACCAGTTTCTTGCTTCCAAAAGAATGCCATTAAAATGCTTTGAGAGATACACCCGTGTTTATGTAAGTCAGTTTTTTGTGTTTCTGCCTTAGGCTGTAACACTTTTTAAAGGAATATCTGATTAAAAGAGAACAATTTTGAGTTTGCATGTTATAAATTTGCCAATCATTAGATGAAAAAACAATCTATTTGTTCATCAGTATTAGTATAACAATTTTGTTTCATGATTAAACTTAGTATTTTCAACATGGATGTATTTATGCACACCAAATACATTTTTTTGAGAACTCATATATGTGTTAATACATATACACAGCTGTGTCGTGTAATATTTTACACATGTACTAGATCTTCCTTGATGACTGTCTCAAACAAAATCCTGTTGAACAGCAGTTTACAAGAAAGACCCTTTGCCTAATCTGTATGGTAAAGGCATAAATGTTCTATTCAAGTAGAAGGCTTATAAAATAATCTGAAAATAAAAAGAGGCCATTTTTATAGTACATTTTGTCTGATTTATGACAGTCAAACCATGTGGGCACTGAAGCATTCACAGGTATTTCAAACTGACCTGCTTTTCATGAATGTCAAAAATTTGTGATGTCTTCAAAAAAGCAGACGGATGACTGCTATCAAATTTGATAGCAGACATCAGGTTCAAAAGAAAAAAGTTTCTGTGCTACAAAAATTCAGCTGACTGATCAAACTGTGTCTCCTGCACCATAGTGAGTCACATGCCATACTGCCATATATAATGGCAATTCACCAAACACTCCTATGACACATTAGCAAACATCTGAATGAATTTTTATTTTTCTAGAGACCTGGACTTTCTGGAATCCCTTAAAACACCAATAAGAACACAGGAAAAAAAGTATGTCATGGGAGAAAATGTACTGATGAGAAAAAGAATTGGAAAATGTCACATATTTTGTATCTTTGATTATTTTTTTCTTTACCAATTGGTCTAAATAATAATGGCTTATGCCAGAATTGAACTGCTGAATCAACTAATGAATAAAAAACCTAAACACATCTCCAGGTCATGTATTCCTTTGCAGAAACAAAAAGTGCTGTTGGGAATTTTGAATCATGCACTTTTGAATACATCACTCTCATATGTTAAAATTTCTTGGAAAAGGGAATAATCATGTAAATACTACTGTGATGCAGAACTTGTAGTAAATAAATTCTTGACAGAATAAGAAAACCCAGACAAATTAACAGCAAAGTGATGGAATAAACATTTCCTCCTACCTTCTTCCTTTGAAAAATGTGAACTTTAGATAATAGTCTGTATAATTTCTAGTTCTATTCCTTTGGAAAAGTCTGAACTTTAGATAATTGTCTCTTAAGTATTCTAAAACTTTTCTTTGACCTTTAGTCCAGCAGAGCTATAATTAAACATATCTATATGGTCACTTGCAGTCTAGCAGCAACTCTTGTATTTTGTACCTTGTTTTTTTAACCCATTGAAGGAAGGACAGAAAATCCCTACTGATGAAATAATGATGTAGAAGCACGCATTAAGCCTGAAACAATACTAGTTTTATTGTTAACGGGGTAGAGAAATAATTAGGACATAGTACCTCCCTCTCTTTTTAATTTACAGATACTTATGGCACATCAAACCAGGAAACTTTGGGCTCTGGGTATGTTTAAGCTACATAGTTACCACAGTTGCCTGAACTGTACCCAACATACCTGATTTTAATCTCACCCACTCTGATGTTATGTCCATTTATCTCTTCTGAATCCCCTGGTGCCAGTTACGATTGACACTCCCATAATCTGAAGCAAATTCAGGCCAGTGAAGATGTAAGATATGCTAAAACAGTACTGGCTTTTGCCTCTCGTTTTTCTCTTCTGTATTCAACAAGCCAGCCACAAACTTGTTTACTAATAATCCCATCGCTTTGACATGCTTTACTTTATTCGGATCACATCACTACATGGCATGTGCATTGAATGTTACATCTGTAAAGTGTAAGAATTAATGCTGGTTGCCAAGCTCTAGTTTAGAAAGAGAGATGAAATGGCTGTCAAATGTGCTTAGCATTAAAAATACATTATTAACACAGCAATTTGCATAGACTGATGGATCATTTTTGAAATCTACATATTCTAGTTAATTCTATTATCTTGTTATTTTAACCAAAAAGTTTCAGAAAGTAATACTGTGTTTTATAATGCTTTGATAAAAATAATGGCTATATTTTGCATTTGAACCAAGAACTTTCCATTACTGTGTTACCAGATTCCAACAAAATGCTGCAAAGATAAATAAAAAAGCCAAAATATCCCAAGGCTTTGCCGTCTGTATTTCTCTTCAGGGATAATGGATTCTTATTCTTATTCTTTCTATGAATGCATACTTACAAGTGCAGTCTAGGAGGTGAAACTAATGAAAGACAGGTATCTAAGCCCCTTAGGTCACTGTGAGATTTACAGTTTTACACATTACATTGATTTGGGTTTCTCTCATGTGTAAAGTTAAATCTCAAGCAGATTCAATGAAATTTATAGTACTTTCGGTAGGGGATGGAAGAGTTCCAAGAATTCCATCCTATGTTCTTTACCTTCCTCACTTCACACACATCCTTCAATTCTTGGGTCTGGAAAAGTTCAGAGTCTTCACGACTATGATGACAATCACAGATGTTTGAAGTGAATCTTTCTAGAATGTAAACTATAAATACTACAGTATGAAAATTAAAACTTAAGCAGGAACATTTTGGTTTTTAAATGTGATGTGTTCTTGGCATTTAAGTGGGTTTCACACTAAGCAATTTAACATCCACTTCTCCATGCCATGATGATTGTCTTTTCTGTTCCAATACTGTATGGAACATATACATGCACACAGTAAGAATTTAAAACAATTTACCAGCAGATTATATAACAGTCCTTTAAAACTGAATCTGGAATCATAGAATCAGAGAATGGTTTGGGTTGGAAGGGACCTTAAAGATCATCTAGTTCCAACCCCCCTGCCATGGGCAGGGACACCTTCCACTGGACCAGGTTGCTCAAAGCCCCACCCAACCTGGCCTTGAACACTTCCAGGGAGGGGGCATCCACAACATGGTTGAATTGGACATAGCAACCATATTGAAGTTTTGTTACAACAGTTAGAGAGGCAAATTCAAGCCATACCAGTGTATTTCTATTATGCTATTACTTTTTTTATAATGTTCACTTTGAAATACAGTGGCAGAAAGCAACCACCAGACTATAAAAAAAACAACCAGCATTTATTGGAATGCCACCTATTTGTACTGGTCTAATAAAGGTCTTGTCAGCACTTCCATTACAAAATGCCAATTTTCAGGGGTTTATAACTCTGACATAACAACTTGCTATGAGAAGAAATTTAGAATGTGTACTCTCTGCCAAAGAGCACTGAAAGTTAAATATGACTTACATTGGCTGAGGCATTTTAAGTCAGAAAATAAATTAAAAAAATTTTTGACATAACATTTTCTTGAGCTGGTGCCACTTAAGAAAAAATGTGGCTTTGATTTTAAAAAGTGCCAGATCCTGCAGTCTTATATACGCAGAACTCCCTTTAACTTCACTGAGAATAATTTCCGTGAGAGAACTGAAAGGAATGCCATTATACATTTTTGTAAATGTCATCAAGAGCTATGTTAGCTTTTTGTAATTTGAAAGACTGAAATGCTATGGTATAAGATTGCCCCTGGGCACACAGGCAGTATGATAATGACTTTTTGAAGACATTCTCATATGCAGATTACATATAACAATAACGATTTGTTATCATCAGGCCATTAATGGCAGTAATTTATACCTCTGTCTTACACCCAAAGTATACACATAATGTCTTATTATATGCATACCTCTCAATGAGAATGTCTCCTGTGGTGAAGACTAAGGGTCATTTGAAATGCAGGGAACAGCAAAATCCATCCAGAGAAGGAATCTCAGTAAGTGAAAAAAACAATTACCTGTCTATAGAGTGGAATAGATTGTATAAACTTTTCAGATGAAACATTCCAGATACTCTTGGGAACATTTCTGCACATCATGTAAACATTACATAGAGAAAGCCTGGCATAGCTCGAAGTTCCAAACTAGCATACACAGTCAGATTACATAGTATACACAGATTAGCATACACAAAAAAACTTCCATGATCATGAAAGAAAACTTAAACAGTCAAAAAGGAGACTAGAAAAAACCAACAGATATTTTGAGAAAGATACACGTTTCCTAACTGGGAAAAAGAAAAGAAAAAAGATTAAGAAAAACAATTTTAATCTAGAAAAAGCTAAGTTTTTATACACAGTTTTGAAGCAAGTAGTTCTGCTAGACAGGCTGCATTAGAACTCTATAAAGTTTTTAGCAAATACATCTTTTGGTCTTGCATGTTAGCAGAAGACAAGCACAAAATAAGAGAAAGTTGATTTGTTACAAAAAATTATTTTTCTCATTTAAAAATAGAAAATAGTAGTACAAAGACAGAAGTTGTAATATTGTGGGATAGATGCAGATGATATAGAAAGAGACGCATGGTGTAGAATCGACTCTAAACTACCTTCCTCTATATTTAGTATTCCAGCTTGTATCAAAGATACAACAATGCTTTTGCTACAGCTGTCATTAGACTGGGCTCCACCATTTCCTTCCCTGAGGTGCAGAATAACTTCTACATGTTTTCTAGCTGGAAGTTTCAGAAGAACCCAAAGAGACACCGTAATGCACTCTTGAAAATCTCAGTCTTTACCAATCCATAGGGAGCTGCTAATAGGTGCCATTAATGTCTTACGTGAGTATCAGATGAATGTTTTAAAAGAACGTCTGTAGTGTATGCATGACACAATGACAGGCACAGTGATTAAATGACTTGTCCAAAATCATACAGGAAACCTGTAACCAAGCTAGACAAAACTATTCTGAACTCCAGAACAGTTCCTTAACCAAAAAACCATCACTCCTGTAAAGTGCTCTTAGATCACAAGGGCTTTAATCTTTATTGGGGTGAACACTGTATAATTTACAGAAGGGTCATATATAATGGATTAAAATGTTACAGAAAGTGACATGACAGAGTTTAGCAAGGTTAGGGAGTGACAAGTTCAAAAAGGCTACATGAAACATTTTTATCTTATTTCTTATTATTTCCTATAACCTCAACTTTAGCTTTAATTTTAGCTTAGATTGAATGAAAGTTTCCTAACAAAACACAAACAAAACCAAAAAGCTCTATGTGTTTTTATGAAAGCAATGTGAAACTGTTATGTCATTTATTACATTCTAAAAACTAAAGAGAAGAAAGTCAGTGTTTGTGTTCAAGATAGTCCAACATTCCATAGAATACAGCAGAGTACTTTCATCAACATTCAGTGATTATTATTGATGCTCCTTTTAAGTTTTACGACTGCAATACCTAACTCCATTCAAAACTCCACAGATAAGACTTTATTCCTGACTTATCTCTTGTTATAGAATCAGATGTATGAAAAAAAATTACTATAGTGTTACAGTTACTGCTCAAGAATGTACATAGCCCTTAGCCCATAGGAAAAGTGAAGTTCACTTACTTGAGCCCACAATTAGTTTAGGCCAAGCTGGGGTGATCTGAGTTTGCTATCTTAATATGGGCAGACAGCTACCACTGCTTAGCTGATTCACTGTAATCTGACTATGCGCCTGTCCATTTTACCTTCGAAAAACCCCACTAGCTCTCCCTCTTCAACACCATCAAGCAGGCATCTGGTCCTTTTCTTGAAGTTCTTCTATTTATCTCTCCCTAACAAGCTGGCTTATTATCTCACTTCAAACAGGGGCCATCTTCACTCCCTCTACAATCAGCACTGATTACCAAGTATGCACATCCTATCATTTTAGGATATGCAAACTCTCTCCTCAAACTGGACAGGTCAACTTACGCGTTTCATTTATTTTCTGCAGTTGGCTCAGCATGCAAGATCTTTGCCTTCAGTAAAATCAAGTACTCTACCTCTTTTCTGGCCTCTGAATGGATTGCCTTCTAGGCATATTTATTATATAAATATTAAATACTAATAATTACATAAATATATGACTAATTACTGGATGCTTGCCAAATAGAATACATCCTAATTAGATAGAATTAAATGAAGACCAACAAAGTGACTCATTTTACAACAGACCACCCATACAAATTACAAAATCAAAAGTTGATGGGAAAATATCATAAGTGTACAAAAAACCCCAACCAACAGAAAAAAAGCTTTGTCTCCCTTATTCCTTAAAGCTTGATGTGAGAAGCTCTGGTCAAAATGATTAAAAATTTCAGATTTCCTTCAGTTTGTCACTGCTATATTTGCTCTTACCAGAGAAATACAGCCCATTCTTCAATAGTCACCTCCTTAAAAGGAGTAAGGAGGAAATGAAAGGGTATGGAATAAATGTGACCACACCAGATAGGTTCAGGAGAATGTATAGACATAGACTTCAGATAATAATCACTGTAATGGTCACCTCATAGGAAGAATGACTGTGATTCCAATAATAATTACTTCCTTCCTGTACACCACTTGTATAATTGGTTCAAAACAAGATGCAAATTGGAACATGGTCTTTGTCTTTTTAATTCACATTATAACATTAGTTGTGCAATAGTTTATCAGACAAGCCTTGAGGCTAAGTGTGAAAAATTAATACCTTCTATTTTAATGGAGGAACCATGTGCAAATAGTCTGTATACTTTGTTATAATGACAAAAGGAGATTTTTACTAATCAAAGGAAAAGTTAACAGCTAATATGTGATGATTCCTGCTTATATTGTTTTCATTTTTAGCCTGTTTAGATTCTTCCTCTAGAAGAGTGTTGGTGTTCTTTTAATCATTACTACAACTGAAACTTTAAAATGGGACTCCTATCTAGTTTCTCATTAATTGACAAAAGAAAAGTACAATTAGAGCAACTACTAAATTGTTATTGCCCCTCAACAGCCTATATTTAGAACATGATAAACCAAAGAAACATTCCATAATGAGAGCAACCAATAAATTTACAAGGAGAAAAAAAAGGAAGAAAAAGTCTTGTGCCATAATTACCAATTAGGTACTTAGGGAGAAAATCCAAATATTCAAAACAAACCAAAACCTAACAATGAGGTGAAAACAGAGGGGGACTTCTTAAGATGCAATATGTCTCTGTCAGGTAATATATTGAGGTGGTGAAGGGGCACAGGCCCTACCAGAACCTTCAGCTTTAGGACATCATTCCTCCTGCTCAGGGAATTAAACCCATTTACAAGAAATCAAACACAGTGCATTGTCCACGAACACTTCCACTACAGGAATTGTTTCTTGCAGAAAACTTGGAGGAATTAGGTCCACCCATGAAACCAGAAGTGGTACTTTGGCAGAAATCTCTTAACAACGTATTTTCAGAGGATGATTAAAAATCTGGAAACTTATCTCCAAGTACTCCATATTCACTTAGTTATCAATACTACTATGCAATACTTTTAAAGTCCCAGAATATAATTATCATGGATGCTATTAGCTTTCAAGGGGTTATGTTTTTAAAGCACTTAGGAAACCTTTGAAAATTAAAGGGCTATTGGAACAACGTTTCATTGGAAGACAAATTCCAGAGAGATGGTACTGCGGATCTTACTGTTGTCCTGATAGCATTTAGTTGAGAAGTTTTGTACTCATTAAGAACAACGCCTTTCTGTCTGCTAAGCAGTTCAGTTTTGAGACCCTAACTGAATGTTTATTTTCCCCATTATGTGTCTGAAATTAAGCCACAGTGAAGATTCAGTTTGTTCTTATCTCTGTTATTTCTTTCATCTATGTTCCATATTATTACTAAAATAGATTTATTTTCACGCTAATTTCCTGACCAAATTCTTTTCCTCTTCTGTTTTGTTTTCATAACCTTTTATCCCTTACTTAGTCTTTTAAAGTCATGGCACTGTTGCTCACTTTTCTTTAGTTTTATTATGAAATTAAAGACATAAACTGGAAAAAGAGAGATAAGCATGTTACACTATCTGAGCACGATGAAACTCCTACAGCAGGAAAATTCACAGCTGTCCAATCCATCTCCTCATCATGAGTAAGCACTGTCATACATATGGTGCACAACACTGACCTCAGATCTTTTTCACTCAGATTGCATCTGGTTCTTA
This sequence comes from Gymnogyps californianus, assembly GCF_018139145.2. Classification (NCBI taxonomy): domain Eukaryota; kingdom Metazoa; phylum Chordata; class Aves; order Accipitriformes; family Cathartidae; genus Gymnogyps; species Gymnogyps californianus. The sequence goes on from NC_059482.1 coordinate 8,525,112, forward strand.
ATTAGTTTGATTTATAAAATGAAACATAATTGATGCCTTGGCAACATTATGTTGCTAGCAGCACAAATAATAAACTAAGAATGGTGAAGTAAAAGTCTCTTCAATCATGTATGCATAATGGCATGCTGCATATATACAGTATTATCCTGTATTTCATCACTCACATTTTATGTTGTTTTGGGCTGGGTCATGTTTACATAAATATCCTGAAATAGTTATGTAACTGTGATTGATTCATATGATTAAAAAAAAGGCACTCTCTGCAAGGATGTGATCCTGTGGAAATCAGTCTTATTTTCCAATGTGCATATACAACTCTTCCGTAGTTGTCTGAAAGTTTGTATTTGTGAGGCTTGGAAAGAAGTCATCACAGCGCTAAACTAAAACAGGACTGAAAGGTTAAACAGCATTTGGAACAGAAGTGCTCCCAGAGAAACACTTTGCCAGCTACAAAACTATAAAAAGTACAGTCGTGCTGGGGAACACAGCAGAGCTGAAGAAGAGCCTAAAGATGCCTAAAAGAGGACAATCGGCTTACCAGATGGCCCCCTCCTTGCTGGTTCATTCATCAGGTTGGCCTGTCCAGTCGAATGAAGACTTGATGGATCACATCTGGCTTAGGGCGGAGGAGAGAGGGAATCTGTCTGGAGCCCTGCATCCTGAATACAGGAGAGGAGTGAATAAGGTTTCAGGTGGACAGAATAGACAGAATGGTCAAAGTGTGGAGGAGCTTGGTAGCTGAGTTAGCCTTTGAAGAGTTGATTCTATTTTTCTGACATTCAGTTTCAGCTAGAGCAGCTATGTGCACCAAGAAGGATTCATCTCTTTAGCCTATCGAAGTGGTGAAAAGCACATAACCATTGTAAGAAGGTGTAAATCATCCAGACAGGACTAAAAAGTATGTTTGCAGAGGAACTGCACTTAGCCTTCACCTGTTCTGTGGTTCTAATTAGAAGGGAGTCCAGAAAGAGCAGTGATCTGCATGCAAGAAGAAAGATGGGAAAGACAGCAGAAGCAGGTGTCAGTGAAGGAAGTGGCACACAAAGGACTGGAGTAGAAAAATGCTGGTTTCCCATCTACATTAATGTAATCTTCACTTCAGAAAATAACATCACATCCTTCTATGCCAGGGACGTTGTTTCAAATCACACTCAATTGATATTCAACGTCAAGGAAAAACAGAACACCAGGGAATAACAGAACATAGTCAATAGTGATGATAGTAAAGAGAGAAGGGGGAAAGGAAGCAGAAAGCTATCAGGTATGAAAGATATATACTGAGAATATTTTCACCGACATTCTCAGACTATACGGGACTAACATTACTGTACCATGGAAAACTGTAACCTTGCTAGGACTGCAAAATGGTATAGTAGAAAGGAGTTGAATATATTACTTCAACTGCAATGTGAAATCATACAATGGAAATGGAAATGCATTCAGTGCCTGGCAAGACAGAACTTCTGAGCATTACTGGAATGTATTGGGGTCCCTTGGTAATATTATCATTAACTTGAAATTCTACCAGTCTTCTAGAATTTGAGAATAGTCTAAAGATGTATAGTACCGATTTCCACCTCACGTTGCTTATCACTTTATCACCAGCAGAAGGGCTCATCTTTTTGAGTCTTTAGACACAGCCTATTACTTCACAGGATGACATTACATCTTAGAATTCTGTCAGATACGTAAATAAGAAAATTGATTACTTTTCCTACAAAGAATGATCTAACATTGAAACTGCTTCGGATCAGAAACTATCAGGTCAATTGTCTAACGACTAAGGATGAAGGAACCCGGGTATAATAAATAAGGAACTGCATTTCCTTTGTTATAAAACCAAATTATTTCAGGGGCTTGACACCACCTAATGCACAACCAGTCGCTCCAGGAAAAGTATTTGCACTAGCAGAATACCGCTTTTCGCATATTAATCGAGTGGAAGCTAGAATCTGTCCTTTCCTTTTTCAGGCCATGATATCCCTGCCTGCCTGCTCCAGGAGTGAGGGAGGTAAGGTAGCATAGTGTTCTCTTGTCACCACACAGCCGGATCGTAATTCTTACATGCTTTTCAGCACACAGACCAAGACACACTTGAGACGTTATTCTTAGAAAGGGACTCGGACCCAGCAGTGTAGTATAACTTGTATATCATAAGTAGAATGTGGTAGTTCAGGCCTGTAAATCACATTTTGTTTTTAACTGAGAAAGGCAAGTATGCATCTGAGTTATAATTAAGAGTTTTCTGAAATATGATTTCATGTCAGAATAGTCTAAATCCACAGGAACTAAAATTTTTCATGGAGCTTAGCTACCTTAACTATCACATGATTTGTTTTGATAAAACTTAGACCCTTCTACTCAGCGAAATATCAACATCTGCTTTATGCTTTCTTGTTTTAACTTCTATAACTTACAATTTATAACATGAGCAAAAAAGAACTTATTGGACAAAATCTTTCAACCACAGTAAAAAGGAAATCATTCAATAATTTTATATTAACCATTTCATTATTAACTATATCATTCATTTAAAAAAAACCCCAATAATCTGAGGTTGTTCTGTTATCCTCAGTTTATAAAAATGTTGAACTTTGCTATTTAAACAGCTCCAGTTTAATGCCATGCTGAGAAAAAGACTGATAGTATGATATTTATAATACGGTTTTTCACACTATGAACACTCCTGGAGAAACATGACATGTGCCTGTGGATGGCAGATTCTGGCACAGAAGTGCCAGATTATAGGTTAGTTTGTGTTTGTTGTTTTTTAATACATTGCAATAATTTATTTTTAACTCTACTGCTTTCACACTGAATGCACCTTGCTATGCAAGTATTCCCTGTGATTTCTGGTGACAAAACTATGCCTATTAAGAGAGATGCTGATCAACGCTGTTTCCTAGATTATGCAGCATATTCTTTTACAATTTTAGATGCAGTCTTCTAGATGTTTTTCCATACCGCTAATATTGACAGACATGGTAGAAAAATATGTACTTACAGGATGCGAGACACATCTCTGATCACCTCACTTAATTTTACTTTTCAAGAAAACCACTAACAAGGATGTGATTTGGTATGTTTTAGAATTGTACTTTAAAGTCTAAATACTGATATATAAAAGAAATGAGGATGATAATTAAACACATTAGAAGTATATAAGCATGTGCTTTCCCTCGAGAACTGCCATTGTGAAACACCCTCTGGCGTAGATGGCAGCTGGGCCACAAAGTTCCCCAAGGCTCTTGAAAAATTGCATGAAACTGCAAAAATGTATGAGGATTTACTGCTCATATCCAAGGGACCATATGGGTGCTGTTATTCTATATGTTCATTGTACATCCATCAAGAAATGATGGGTTTAATGATGTCCTTGATAAGGCAATTTGTACCTGAGGTCAGTGGGTTAACTTTGAAATTGGGCAAACTGGAAGAAGGGCAATGAAATAGCAGTGCCACCTCTTAGCTCTCTGAGGTATATGTTTGGAAAGAAAAGTCAATCAAAAACACAGAAGGAGCTTTAGCTGGCAGCTGAGACAATGGCAGAGAGACTTATCGAGAAATGCAAAAGGAAACCAATTCAGGGAAAGAAACTCATTTTAACACAAGAGTTACTCTTGTGGGAACAAAAGACTCACCCTCCAGGTATGCATTTGACAGATGCTGCTAAAAATATTTTCAGGCAAAAGATGCGGAAAAAATCTGGGAGGTTTTATTACATTAAAAACACAGTGACACACAAGTACTTTCAAAAATGAAGTAGTGCTGATCATTTGTTTTTATTTTTGGGATATCTAAAAGAGAGGTTGCATGTAATTGTCTTTGGCTATTTCTAAATAGTTTAGAAATATTTGTTTATTAATGCTAAACAGGTGATGAGAAATAGCAAATATTTTAAAATAAGATGTGCAATAGTATACAAAGGCATGCAAGCCGGTTAGTGATTGAAGTGATTATACCAGGCTATTTCCTTTTAAATACATGACACATTGCCTATACTTTCAAGGCAGCACAATGAGGACATAAGTGACATTAAACTTGCTAGATGGAAAGAACAAAAGAAATGGACATTTAAGCATGAACATTCTTGGAGCTATTATAGGTATCGTAAGTATAATAGACTAAGCATGGCTGAGAATAAATATTAAGTTCATTATAGAGAACCAACAGAACAGTTCATCACTGAAGTATATATAATGCTTCAATTTAAAAAGAAAAAAACCCTCTTTACTATGTACTCACTAAAATCAGTTTGGCCCACATTCAGCGCTCAAATCACCAGATGGACATTGAATATTTTGGGGAGAGGGGAGGCTGATTACTTGTGAGGCTGTTGGACTTCTGCAGGAACACAAACACATGCCATTAAGATGGTTCTCTTAACCCAAAGATAAGGCTTGCCCATGCCAAGCAACCCTGTGATTGCTTCTACTACATAAGCCCTAGTAAGAGGTATGTAATATCACATTTATACAGTAGAGATGCACCATTTCTTCTGTCAGAAGAGTTACTGCATCCAAAGGCACTGCAGAACAATTGATTCGGGGTTTATTCCATTAGGAAACAGAATTTGGCATAAGAAAAATGGAATAGCAATGGAAACATCTTTTGGGAAAAACTTTAAGTCTCTTTACTTTATGGCAAAGATGTATTTGCTAGTTTTTGAAAGTAAAAATTACATTGGCAGCATATCAAAATGTTTACATCTGTGAAAATGCTTTTATCACAAAATTCTGTTCTCACTTGAACAACCTAAGGAAACCATGAGAACATTAGGAATTCAATGCTGAAAACAGGTATTGCTGTGAGCGTATTGTTTGGGATGCAGGAGACGATCCACGTACTGGCATTAGATTTTAGGTAACGCTTTGTGAAGACCACTCACCTGAAAAAAGACTGTCAACAAATGCTAATTCCATTTCCAGAGGTCTCATTTCAATTTACTGGTGCCATGACAGTACAAAATCCTTATCAGTTGTCTGAATTCCTGTCAGTTTTTTGTCATTTATTGTGATCCTACACCTTTTTGGAAGGGTTAATTCCATTCAGCTAAGGAATCTACAACACATTGCTAAAGTGTATCAACACCTGTCTAAACATCACATATTTTCATCTGAAGTTTTAGGGGGTTTCCGGTTTGAAGTTTGTCAGAAACACTACACAAAACATTTATTTTCATTTTTCCCATTTCTGCTCCTATGCAGAAACCCAGCACAAAGACGTGTGAAAAGTAAGTGACCAGACAGTCAGTCTATATGAGTTTATGCAGTCAAGGATTTGGTATGTCAGGGAGTCACAGGTTTTGTCACCAGGACTAACATAGAAAACATTACATGATTTTCATGTTGCATTAACTTCTTATATATTTCTTACACAATTTTATTATTTCTCTTGTGAAGGGATAAAGGTTTATGCATCTGGTAATCTAAATGATCGGTGTTCCTTGCATTACAGTTTGAGAAAGTAGGATTGCTTTACTTCGGATTATCAGCAGCTGCCCATTTAGCCAAGGCACAAAGCCTAAGAAAAACTACTCAGTAACAGATATTTGAGCTGGGAAAAAACCAGAAAGAATAAGAGATATGAGAAATAAAGATTTCTAAGAGATGATCTACAGACATTCAGTGAGATGTATGATGACATTTAAATTTACGGTTTTACATTACTTACATCAGAAAGGCACTACAGCCTCTGCAGTTTTGGGCATCCTGTCTACAGAAGGGATTGTAAATATGCAAATTTAACAGACCAAACCGATAAAGAATACTGGCATATCATTTCAAGGAACAGATTCTGCTGTGATCACAGGACAATTTCTATAATACATAACATAATCTTAGGAGAAGTGGGATTTTTTTGTGGTTTCTGATGAAGATACACTGTTGTGTCACTCAGTTAAACATATTTGGCAATAACAACGTAGCGGATCATAATATTTGTAGTACATTTGAGCAGCACAGTTAATTACTGAAGTATCATGTGAACTTGCCTTAGGGCAATCTGGAAAGTTTAAACAATAGAACTAGCCTGTAGGCAACAAACTAAATTAATTAATGGTTATGCTTATGTTCCATATAGCAAGAGAAAATTCCAAAATACATGCATCTTATATATTCTTTAGTATGAGGGACAGAAACAGAACATCACAGCTTTCTTCCCATGGCAGATGCCAAATTGCATTTTTTGCATACTAGTGCCACCAGATCAGATAACGTCATTACTTTGTGAAGTAGAGAAATAATTACCAAATGCCACAATGTTATCTAAAGCACAAAAGAAGAATCCAAAAGGGTAATATCATTTCACAAATGCTCTTGAGGAGGGGTACTTTTGTTTATCTCTGCACTTGAGAGAATTTTGGAGAAAGGCAAGATATGAAAAATCATTTAAATAAAGGAAAAAAATTACTAATTCTAGTAAATAAAAGATTGGGTTTCTGTATTAGGTTTCCAGAGAAAATGCAATCCATTTATAATATCCGTAAGATGACAGCATTTCTTCAGCAGCCATCAAGGCAGTCTCTGCCACCTTGAAGAATTTACCAGGGCCAAGAATATGGGAGGAAGTTGCGGCTGAGGTCACAGTCAGGAAGATGTCAAGGATTTTGCTCACCAATATGAGGAAATGTTTTTCTGTTCCAAGCCTGAGTTGTGCACTGATCTGATCCTCAGAAACGCAACTCTCCAGAAATGAGAGTAGGGTTTATTATAGACATTTTCTTACACTGCTTCTAATAAACCATACCAAACTGGATTTTGGACAGCCCAGACACTCATTAGTACAGCTAAGGAGAAATTTGACTTGTGAGTTCAGGTTTTTTAGGAATACTGGATTTTTTTCAACAAGAATAATCACTCATGCTTATCTAGCCGATATATGCAAAACAAAGTCATGGTCAAGTTCATTGTTTAAGTGGCATAACTAAATAAAGACTTACTAAAGATCTGTGATGTTTAAATGACATGAAACCTCATCTCAACCAAATTATACCCTGATTCTGGCTTTGACAGGAATATTTGCTTCCTGTGGGAGATCATGTTCTAGCATCAACCATTGACTGCATCCCTGGCTGAGCAATCTTGATAGAAAAGGATGGTATGCATAGTTGGAATTTTATTCTTGGATACTGAAAGATTAAATCAGAAAAGTCTCTTCAAGTGGATTTTTAATTTCAAGATATTTCAGTTGGTTGTTTTAAGAGGATTTACGCATTTAAGTGATTCAAATGCATTAAAAACTGTGTAAAACTGAGTGGCAATGTTGTAACAAAATAGGACTTGTTTTTCTAAACCATGTTATATAGAAAGGTTCCTCACTCCCAACTCGGATCAGGAGTCATTTTGCCGTTGGCTCTGACTGGGAGTAAGAGTGGGTCTTAAATGGGTAACAGATTGGAAGGACAAGACTAATTAGTGATGTGAGCTAAGTATTTAAACACGAAGAGGAATGCTAAGACCTTTTTTACTTTGCCATGCTGTGTAAAGCAAACCACCTCCCATTTAGAATGCTTAATTCAATTTGCGTTGCACTACTGATGATTATGAAATGCATTTTGAAGAGGTTTGTTTTATCTTCTCCTGTAAGTGCAGAAAACGTACAAAGACTTATTTCCTACATGAAAGTACAAATATAAGTAGAGACACCCTTTGTGAATACTATAAGAGAAAAACATATGTAATGAAAAGAAAAATTCAGGATATATTTAAGCAGATTTAAGAATTTAGGTTTTTATAGTATCATTTAACAAAATGGTGCCATCATTCTTCTTGGTTGGAACAGCTAGAATAAAAAATGAAAACAGCGTTTTCTTTTTATTTGACATTTCATGTATTACTTTTACACTCATGCACATACATCTCACACTTACATCTTCCTATTAGTAATGGACTAAATAGGGATTTCCTTCATTATCGTTTCAAATCAGAGAAAGAAGAGACTGAATTTGACTAAAATTCCTTACAGGGTAGTGTTTTATTTAAAAAAAAAAAAAAAAAAAAAAAGCCAAGATGGAAAAACTTTGCTGAATATTCAAGTAAGTACTAATACATAAAGCACTATTTATAGCATTCTTGTTATCATTCCTAGCTCTTTCTCACATGACCTTCAAATATATCAGTGTGCCAAAGAAAAGGATCTGTGTGCAAAACTGTATTGCTCAACAATATTAAATGGGTCTTTTTCCATCACGCATGAAATTCCACTTCTATAGTGCTACAAAATGACATTATGCCCTTCCAGAAGTGCTCTAAAGCATGGTGATACAAAGTGCCCTTCTGGGCTTTGCTGATCTAGCAGATTTCTCTTTCTAGTAAAAGTGCCTAACTGAAATACTTTGGAACCTTTATACACACAACGAACAGGCTTACAGGGTGTTTCCTTTGGGGGATTTAGTAGATACTTAATTTTATGCTCCCATCTATATCCTGTCAGCATAGGATCAACATTTGTTTATCAACATAGTTTCAGATTTTCATCTTACAGCATATGTCTAGAATTTCAAATTAATAGAAATATAACAGGCAGTAAATCCATCCTTTCATTTTATTTAAGCTAGTGAGCTGTCTTCTGGATCTAAATTCAGTATTCATTTTACTTTCTTCTTATCTACTGTAAAGATATTGGAAATAGCTTAAGAGATATATGAAGGTACCATTAAACTGATTATCTACATTGTAATTGCCCAAGGGACAAACTGGTAAAGTAACTGGAAGTCAACAGAGCAATTCAAAACTAAGTTGTCAGATACACATTATATGCATTTTGTATTTACCTTCATTTTTCTTGATGGTGAAATTTGGATTGTTGACCATTTCAGGGAGAAGACTGTACAGGAAATAATGCCCATTTTTAGGATCATCTTTGTCAACAGCACTGACAATCTGAATTACCTACAACAGAAAATGCTCTCATTAAGTATTCACACTCACACACAGTATTGAAAAAAACATTTCATTCTATTGGACACATTCTCATTTGTCTACATGCCAGATTAAAAATGCTAATTTATAATCTTGCAAGGCTTTTGCAGACCTTAGACTTAAAGTCTGGGGAACAGGGACTGTATCTGGCCCACTTAAACTGTTTCCAGAACAAGGAGGCAGAGAATAAGGAGAGACAGGTACATAACAGAGGCCAGCAAAAACTGCTGCTGATTTAGGCAAGTAATAAATTATTCAGCAATAAAGAAGAAGGAAAACTGTGTTTCAGAAACACTCATGATGCCTATGGTAGTCTTTCATTCAGATAGCCATGCTTCACACTGGATGAAAATGTATCATCTATCTTTAATCCTTTCTCCTTTCCCCCACCACCATTTTTTACTTCATTGAATAATTTTTTTTTTTTTAATTAACTTTTGGTGTGAAGTTTTATACGATAAATAATCTAATCAGAAAAAAAAAAGAAAAATATCTAAGGCTATATTTAGATTTTTTCCTTAATTTTAATAAACCCTCAGTTATTCCTGTACTAGGAACATAGGTTTGTTTTAAAATATCATTATTAACAAATGATTCACAGAATAATGCAGGATACTAAGGTTAGAAGAGGAGAGAGTGTTTGGATAAGCTGAATAACTTTGAATAATCGAATAACTTTGTATGAAGCACCTCATAAGATTTATGTGACCAACTACAGTATCTGCAGTATCTCCATTTACCTCTTTTACCTCCAATATTACTCAGAAAGATACTGCAGTTGATCATCTTCAAATCATACAAAACTGCATAGGAATATGAAAGGAAGAAACATTATTTTGAAATAATCAGGAGGTTTGAATTTGTTTTTAATATTTGATGCAATTACTTTTGATTCCAAGTATTTTCCAGAGAAGTAGAAACAAAGACAACTATGGATCCAGATCCTGCACTCAGAGCTGAATTTCAGTAGTAGTTAGCTCATGCTAGATGAGGTTTATAAGAAATTTAATGAGAATTATTGACCTTTCCCATGTCCGTTGAATTCAATAACATTTTTGTCTTATGTAGTTATTTTTGTAATGCCTAAAGCAACTGACCAATAGCTTCCTGGACAATTAAATTCAGATTAGGAATCACTACAAATTTCATTTTTAAAGAGTAGACTAAAAAATGGAAACAGGGCCTGATGCTGTCCAAATTCATAGACTTATACTTTAAATTTTCAAAGCTTCACTAACAAAATGCTAATAACTAATATTTTATACTGGTTTTACTGCAAGCAAAAGGACTATCAATCTGGTTATGTTACGTATACAGTAATAGTCAATATCCCATTCTTTCTTCTATGTTCAAGAGTCAAAGAAAGAATAAAATCTTACTAGATAACCACAAGGAGCAACATCAAAACATATTTGAAATTATGTATGTAAAAAGATGTTTGAGCAGGTGTTGATACAGGCATACATAATTTGTAAGACAACCTAGGAAGGAGTTTAAGACCATTAATTCCTTGCCTAATCATATTCTGGAGAGGTCAGATTTATTATCAAAAATCTACTGAAAAAGTTTTAGATTGTTTAAATACCACATAAACAGATTCTTTTTTTTTGATAAGTATATCTGCCAAGGTGGAAACTTGACTGATATGATTTCAAGCACATGTATTAGAAGAGATGGACAAAAAAAGGCCTAACATAGCTTTGGCTTAAAGAAGTAGGTCTCCAATTTAACAGCTGCATAATAGATCCTAGAGAGCTACGCAGTGTGAAAAAATATAAACAGCTGAAAAATATATAAGCAGATGTTACCTGTCCCACTGCAGAGATGGACCCGTTTACAGATGTGGAACATTTTCAGCTATCTCTTTGCAGAGGTGTAAGGTACTAAACTATCGATGTGTGTTGGGCCCAGGGCTGGACTAGGTACTAGTAATTCTGCATCACACGTAAGAACAGTTTAGAATGGAATCCTGAACAAGTATCTTTAGACAGATGTATTTTATGATTGTTCCATTTTTCAAACACTGCTAGAATGGAAAAGCAATAGGGAAAAAGGATAATGGCACAGTGAAGTCTGGAAGGTCAACTGCACATAATAGGTGCAGTTTAGCAGATGGTTATGCAATTTTATCTCTACTGGCTACAAAACTGTTAATTCTTTCCAGCATTATGTAAGAGAGTTGACTGTAAAAATTCTCACTGTCTCCAGGTTTTCAATTAATATACCTGACACCAGTAGCCAAGAGCATTGGTAATATTGGTTTTCAGCTCACATAAAATTTATGAAATAGGCTTAGAATATCATCTAGATTGGAAATTTTCAAGAAATAGAAACCGGGCATATTCTTTCTCCTTTTTTTTTTTCCCCAGGAACTATAGATACCTCTTAATGTCCTATAGAATTCTTTCTTATATTTCAGTTCTTTCCATCCATTCCCTTCATTGTTTACCAAATCATTCTTTCTCTGAAAATGCACCGAAAATTATATGCAAAAGACAGGCTTAGTGGAATACTACATTTGTTGTGTTACATGCACACATCAAGGAATTAAGAGTTAGTGTTCCCATAGCAACCTTATTTCTTTGTGCGTTTGCGTTAAAATAAGCTCTTAAAAAAAAAAAAGAGCGTAACATATATACAGTGATACAAAGCTGCTGTATCTTTTACTCCATAGGGGTGAGAAAAGTCCAGTAATTCTCATTACCACATTTTTATTAGTATGCTGAGGAGCATACTTCATTGCTCAGTGTTGTGTGATCATGTAATGGAACACTATTGAAGTAATTCTCCAACTCTTTAATTTGTGGTTCATAACACAGTAGCGAATCTTCCAGGGCTGACCTGCCTTACCTATCACTACAGATGTTTTTTCTTTCCTAGTAATAACATGCATAACAAAGGTGTTCCATATAACAAAATTGGTCAATACTAATAATAAAGAAAACAGGAACTGATTTTTTTCACTACATATCCATAAGCACTACAGTGAAAGTTAATAACCCTTTGGCTGTTCAATCTTGAAATTTCTGAAATTCTTCCATGTAAAATTTCAACTTTGATGTTGTATTAAAAATTCAGGCATATATTTGATTCTGTACATATATTTAGTAGAAACATAGTAAACCAGCATATTTTGCTTAACAGGCAGCTCTGGATTGAGATTAATAGTTAAACGATCCCCTATGACAACTCGGCATTATAGTCTGCAGGTTTGTATTGCATTTCTACAAAGCCACATATGCCTGAAATAATATTTATGAAAGATTACCAGTATAATCATAATGAATAATGTAGAAGGATAAATAGCAAAACAAAGTTCTTATCAATGTATCATAACTATCTATGTGTGATACTGTTTAAAAGCCTTTCCCTGCAATGCAACTTGTTAACCTTAGAATGGTGCCTTATCATTAGTAACCTGTTCCCTACTTTCATTAAAACTGTTCTTCCAACTCTGAAAAAACTTTTGCAGTTACATTGGTGTTCATGGTTATTTCTGAATTACTTTGCAGCTTCATAATACTATAAGCAGTACACTCATCACAGTACAATTTTAACTTTGCCTTTTCAGCTAGAGCCAGCCCTTTACTGCTAGAACCTGCATTTTGCCATTTGAACGAGCTTTGACTATTCAGAGACAAAGACCTAGCTGAAGATTTCTTCCATTAGAAAAAGACAATTCTATTAGGAGAACTGAATAAAATAGAGACAAATTGTGAAAGACTGGAGGAACATGGTATTCAGTTTTATATTGCTCTAGTTTGAACACTGGCTTGAGTGTCTTGATACATCATTGTCTGCACTACATAAGTGTTTGAAAATTTTGTAGCTTTGTTTTGAGCAAACAGCACTTCACTGGAAAAGTCTGGGTATGGACTGGGGAACAGTGAGTGAGGCACTTTTCTTACACAACAATACAGATGTTCTGTTCTAGGAGCATGGGAAAATAATTTAGCTGGGCTGGAGAACAATCAACTGTACAGCTATAGCCAGCAAAACCGTGCATGTTCTGGCTTTAGGAAGTGGAATTATGCAAAAAAAGGAATAACAGAGAAAGGCATGAGCTGGTTTATGGTTTGCTTAGAGGTACTGTAACAGTAGGTTCAAATCTTTTTTTTTTTTTTTTTTTTTCTCCCTTCCCTAAGACTGACAAAAAACATTTCTGGCAACTTTCTGTTGTTTGTAAAAATGTGCAAGGAGCACATAAATTTGTGCATGGACAAATACATTTCCTCCTCCTCTCCCTTTGCTCTCCTACTAGCTGTAGTACCTCTACTGTTAGAGGTAGGTTAAAGCAAAGAAAATGCATCTGGCAATGTTATACATCAACAGTTTTTAATACATTCTGTCACATCACCAGCAGCTGCACTTGCCACTTGCAATTATATCAGAACCCAAAATAGAACACTTAGAAACTGAACTGGAATAGATGGTTCAATATATTTAGGGGCTGCAAATAAGGTTTCATAAAAGGTTCAAATGTAATCTCCCTTACGGTAATTCAAATTTGATTTAAACTTAGATTTAAGTTGAACTGCAAATGTAAATAGACTGGAACACCATAACACAATTGCGCCTTTCCTGCAAATGTAACATTCAAGTTTAAACTTTGGAGAACTATCCAAATTAGGCTTTTGCTACTATGTAAAAGAGTATTGTCTTCATAGCTGAGACATATTTAATTTTTTTAATTCCACATCTTGACTGATTAATATGATTTCTTCCAAAATTTGAATATAGAATAACACGCATAAGAAAAACCGATCAGGTAGCATAGATACTAAAATCTTTATAGGGGCAAATAATTTTTGAATGACGACTTAAATTTAGAACCTAACCTTGGTGACTATTCTGGACTGGTTACTGTTCCAATAATGTTATTTGTTTAAAACACAGAATAAATTGCAGGATCAGTGCCACCTCATCCATGCTGACAGCCAAATATTTAATAACCATCTGTAAAGTTCACACAAGGATTCATGCTCAAGAGTGACATCTGCCATCAGATCAAGAGTGTAAGAGGTGATGGTAAGATGAAGAATATCATGGTTTAATGAAAGTTTTCCATCAGTGCTTAAACAAAAGCCTCTTCTACTAGCTGACTCTTAATCATCTCATTTATTGTTTTATTCCAGAAAGAAATGCGAACATTTTTCACCATCTCTTAAACCACCTGAAATTTGATAGCAATACCTAGATAAAGCAACATAGCTTTCTGATTTCAGGGAAGCTTACTGAGCCCTGAATAAAGGTAAACTCATTAGAATTTAATATATCCTAGAAAACGTAACTACTCAGCATCTGAAATCCACCCTGAGCTAAACAGAAATCCACTCTGAGCTAGAAGAACTTAAATACCAACGGTAACATAACTGTCTGCCCATAAGGGCACATTTCAATAATCTGCTTTTCAGTGGTTAGAGAGAATTCTCATTTCTTAAATGACGCATTTTTGACACCTTTTTAGTAAACAAAAAGGGGTGTTAGAAGTCAAATCATCTTCTGTAACAATCCAGTCTTGGCAGAGGTAGGTTGTCATATACTACTACATAGGTTGTCATTTAATACTACTAAAAGCAAATAATTTCTAACTCTACTGTCAGGTAACTTTCTTTGGAGAATAGTGAATTTAATGCCTAACACCCACATGAGACACAGGAATAGCTGGATTAACAAGACTAGTGTCATGCTGTCAGCTGCTGTTTATTTAAATAAAATGTCACAATCTAGAAATAAATTAGAAAGTTTAAAAACAGTGAATTGTTGTAACATACAGTGTTTCTCAAGCTGGACAAAAGTTAAATCTCATTTACACTGCGTTACTTTCTAAAAGTCTGTACATTTTCTTGAATCTTGTCATTTATGTGGCATATGAGATATTCTCCCCTATTTCTGTACATTTGTCTTTCAAAATGGATGCCTTTTAAGAAATCTGTTTCATTTTCTTTGAAAAAGGCTATCCAGGTTAAATCTTGCTTCTGATACCTTGCTATGTTTATTTCACCTTGTAAAGTGTTGTGCAAATTCCTTTGCCAATTCTTTTATTTCATTAAATCAAGAATGAAATAACCTGTTAAATCTTTTTTTTTTTTTTGTGAAGTATAATGAAAACTTGAACTCCACTTCTCCAACACCCCATCCCTCTTTAGATACTTTAAATACAGTTACAATTTACTTGACTTTCCATCAAGTTCTGGCTTGCTTTCTTGTTTTTTCCCAATTGTCATAGGAAAGTAAGAACTAAACAGATAGAGATTATAACTGAGATATGGGTAAGGGGAAATGGTTTTATTGTTTTAAGTGTTTCTTTTAAATTATACCTGGGCCCAGCTGCAGTATAGTTCAATAACAGAAATGGAATTCAGATTGGATTATACTTTTACCTATTAACACACATGAACCTATGAAGTGATGAGCTCCATTAAACAGAGTGGAAACAGTGGGAGCTGAAAGACACTCAGCATTTTTTCTGTCCCAAGATACCTACCCTTAATTTAAAACCTATACTTTAAAAAACATGTATGTCCATATATAGAGAGATGTACCACAGAATACGATCCTAGGTTTATTGTAAATGAATGTTAAGAGTTGTTAGCATAAACACATAGCCACATATTTTGGGAAGAAAGGTAAGATGGCAGGGAGAAACTGCACCCCATTCTCACACACCGAAGTACACAACATAAAAACATCGAGATACTTACTTGTCCAGGCTTCCCATTCTCACATAAAAAGGCTTCACGCTCTGATGCAAACTCAGGAGCGTTGTCATTTACATCAAGAACTTTGATAGCAACGGGCACCCGGGACACTTGACTGTGGTTCCCTAAGAAAAGAAATCAAAGCATAAAAGGTAAACATATTTAATTTGGGACTGATGCATAAATGCTTACATAGTAACCATACTCTTCCTGTCTTCTGTCCTTGCTTAATTAGGTTGTCGTATCTGTAATGGATCATAGAGTTGGAGCATGAGATAAAGAAGAATGGCCAGTATTTTATGGTTGAAAAGAATAAATAGATCCCTATTGCAAACAGCATTTGTTGGAGATTAGCTCAATGAAGACCTTTCTTGGACTAAATTGGTAAGATTTTTCTTTGATGAAGTTTGTATTGTTTTATTGATAAAGTCCATTATACATGGAAAAGGGAAGGCTGTAAACAACATAGATTTATTTCTTAATTTATCTTTGGCAGAGCACAAAGCATTTTACTCTATTAGTTGTTCTGACTGCACATCTATTACTTCTTCATTACAAATACGATTAATGTGGAGACCAACATTGTGAGAAAGATAGATGGTAGATTGACATAGGCAAAGCTAGACAGTACTTTGGACTATTAAAGCACTTTGATTCATCTGCCACTGACCAAAAATATGACCTGTGAACTTCTTTCTTCACTGAAATAAAGCCTTTTTTTATTTAGAGTATCGAGCTATTTTGCATAAAAGTGTTTATCACTGTAAAGAGTTGAATAGCCTTGTTAAGCTGTAAGGAAAGAAAAGCTAAACCAACAGTTCGCATTCTACTTTGAACAGATTTCACAGTCAGTTTCTAGCATCCTTCCTTCAACTCAGTATAGCTAATTTATTTTAAGAGACTATTTATAAATATTTTAGATTATTTTTCCCCAAAGAGCAAAAACATGAATTCAGTTTAAACTGAAGTGACCAGCTGATCTGGAGAGTTTAAAAAACTGTTCTATAGCACATGTCAATACTAGTTTCAAAATCCATCTTAGTGAGTATTATTTTACAACCATAGTATTTTAGCTTGTTTATATCATCAACATTTTGAAGAACTGCATACTGTGTGAATTAAACTCTGGGTCTGACTTGTAACTGAACTATGTGCTTTTGCCTAAATTATTACTGCAGGCAAGTCTGCGTATCAACTTCCTCACAGTTTTTGTGACAGCTTAGCAGCTGTCCAAAGCTGTCATCAGTCCATGTGGATTCTGTCCTCTGGCAACACAGAACTGGCGTAGGGGAAGGCAGGACAGAAGTTCCTATTGCTTGGTATTCAATGTACCTCTCATAACAAATGTCTACAAAGTAGAAGTACATCAGGCTCCACCAGTGAGCAGGTAGCAACTGGTGGCAGCCCTACAAGTGGTAGAGATGATTAAAGGAAGAATCACTATATACACTGTGTTTTTTGTGTTTCCATCAAAGTTAATTGTGTTGTGACCTAATCAAACTCTACCTCTTGTATCTTTTTTTTTCCTTGTATGCTAAAGACAGCCATAATTTTTGAGGCTCCACCTATAAATCTAAATGTGTAAATTTCCATTGGTCTACTAACATGACTTTGAAATAGCATAAAAATAACTATTTCAAAAGACACAAAACCAGACTATCACCAAATGTACTAGTGCTGTAAACAAAGGCTTTATGTTTGCTGAATAGCCTGAAATATTAAAATTCTACCTGTATAGGATATGCAAGATTACAAGACATCAGACTTTAAATGCTTCCTATTTGAAGGAGTCAAAAGTTTTAGTTCAGAAAGAAACACAGAAGAAAAAGAAACCCCCACCAAAATA
This sequence comes from Gymnogyps californianus, assembly GCF_018139145.2. Taxonomy (NCBI): domain Eukaryota; kingdom Metazoa; phylum Chordata; class Aves; order Accipitriformes; family Cathartidae; genus Gymnogyps; species Gymnogyps californianus. The sequence goes on from NC_059482.1 coordinate 8,542,580, forward strand.
TTGTAAGAGTAGCATGTCCATTTTGCATCATATGATCTTACTTATTAACAGGCGAGGTGAACACTTATGCCGTGAAATAATAATGTATTTGAAATCAAATAAAAGTTAATATGCAAATCATGAATCCCAAACATTTTAAACACTTTTTTTTATCTTAACTTGATAAAAATACAGACAATGAATCTTGAGCTTATCAGAATTCTCAGCACTAGTGTCATATTTAAACACTAAAGATTTACTTTTATCTAAATTAATGAAATGATGGCAGTTCAAATTTTTAAGACATTACAGAGAAATGTAATTAATTAGATAAGCTTCTAAAGAAATTATTCACGTCCCTTGTGACTGCCCCCAAAATGTTTGTCTTTCATCAGAAATACAAACATTAAATTTAAAGATATTATAATTAGAAACTTGATGAGAACTCATTTAAAAAATTAATTTACTAAACACAAGAAAGACCCAACTGGCTTGGAAATCTCCAGACAAGGGGATATCCACTGCCTATTAGGGTTCTTGTGACTATGGTAAAATTTATTGTTGAGAGAGAGAGAGAGAGAGATGGAGAGGGAATTTTATCTCCTGCTTGTACTGCCCACCACGCTGAATACAATGCATTATTTTGTCATTGCAAACTTTCAATGAAAATTCATTTTAGGCTAAGTGTTTTCCCTGTAAATAAAAATCACCCTAAGCATACCTATTCAAATAACTTAATGAATTCTCACTAAGCAAATCCAGATTTCACTCGTAGATGAAAACACTGTCAAGATAAAATAGTTTAATCTGTCCATTTTTATACTTCTAATGTCTGCGAACTTCTCAGTGGTAAAACACGTACACAGAGGATGTCCCTCTCAAGTTTAAATCCGTCTCTGTTGGCAACGCCCAATATCCTTCAACTAAAAGTAGAAAGTGATTGAAGTGGATCCACTCCAATCCACAGAGTGCACAAACTGTTACATTTGCATGGGCAACTGTCCTTCATGAGGTTGGCCTTCATACTGATTAGTATTCAACGTTCAGAACTTTTCCTCATTTGTATGAATGGAGAGTCAGTTCTTTCTAAACTAGTGACAAAACTGAGTTTTAATTACTGGAGGCTTTTTGTTTAGTTTGGTTTTTTTCCCAATGAACCACCCAGTCAACAGAATTAAGGGAGACTGAGTCTTCTTGCATGTACCAGTGTCGTGGTTTAACCCCAGCCAGCAACTAAGCCCCACACAGCCGCTCGCTCCCTCCCTCCCGGTGGGATGGAGGAGAGAATCAGAAGAGTAAAAGTGAGAAAACTCGTGGGTTGAGATCAAGACAGTTTAATAGGTAAAGCAAAAGCTGCACACGCAAGCAAAGCAAAACAAGGAATTCATTCACCACTTCCCATGGGCAGGCAGGTGTTCAGCCATCTCCAGGAAAGCAGGGCTCCATCACATGTAACGGTTACTTGGGAAGACAAAATGCCATAACTCTGAACGTCCCCCCCTTCCTCCTTCTTCCCCCAGCTTTATATGCTGAGCATGATGCCATATGGTATGGAATATCCCTTTGGGCAGGTGGGGTCAGCTGTCCCGGCTGTGTCCCCTCCCAGCTTCTCGTGCACCCCCAGCCTGCTCGCTGGTGGGGTGGGGTGAGAAGGAGAAAAGGCCTTGACTCTGTGTAAGCACTGCTCAGCAACAATGAAAACATCGCTGTGTTACCAACACTGTTTCCAGCACAAATCCAAAACACAGCCCCATACTAGCTACTGTGAAGAAAATTAACTCTACCCCAGCCAAAACCAGCACAACCAGGTAGATAGTAAGACAGATTGCTTAAGTTCCAATCAATTATCTTATGCAAAATCATAAAAGAGTGTAAAGTTAGAGACCGTCTCTCTAAGGAACAAACTGAATTTGTAAAAGCTTCATCACCTGTATTTATTGTAATGTACAGTTTAAAAAGACCTACCTTGAATCTTGCAATACAAGTATATCATTAGGACTGTCACTTGAGAAGCAATGGCTTGGTTTGAAAATTTAGCACACTGAGGTGCAAGATTAAAAAATATTGAGAAAATTTCCACTAGTCTAGTTTATCAAAACTCTTTTCAGAGTAAGGCTGCACAGAAGGACTTAGTTTTTAATTTCAAATACATTCAATTGGTCATCTGTGGACACCACTGCCACAGCACAGCATGTAGCTATAAGAAACACTCATGCAAATTGTGTACATAATTTCCTAGTACAGCTCTTTTATGTCTCCGCTGAAGTCTCAATTACTACCCACAGTTCTAAGATCCAGTAGCCTGCTGTAGATGAGCGCAGCACACACACAAAGAAAGGAACATCTAGACAGATATAAGGAAAGGATGACTCAATGTAAAAATAACTAGTGGAACTTACTAGTGATAATAAATAAATTTCCAAAAATAATGGAAAGTCCAGCTGAGTTTAGAAATGCGTATGAAAGGTTTACAAGAATTATAATGACCTAAAAAGTTCTTCTACTTTTCTCACCAGTTCTCAAGATTCTATTGGAACATTAAATGCTTGAAATACACACCTTGCTGGTACTCATCTTTGAGTAACATACCCATTGAAACTTACTCAGGATTAAAAAAAGGCTGCAGAGTTTGATACAAAAATGAAGAGGTAGATGAGATAATCAAAGTCAAATCTTAAAAAACCCCATTATCAAGCCATTTAGTGTCTCCAAACCTGACCTTTTGGAGGCTACAGACCCACGCCAGTTCTTATTGTGACCACATTTTTTCCTTCCTGAAAAACCCTACGTATCTGAGATGTGCATGTATCACTGGAAATCTGTAATGCAAAGCACTAAGCATTGTTAGCATTGTTACTGCATGCAGCAAGTAATACTAGGAGTAACTAGAGCTTATAAATCAAATTTTTGGTCTTGTGCCATAACTAACAGAACATAATGCAGCTATTCAACTCCCATAAACACTTAAACACTGTCTTTCCTTGACAGATACACATACAAGTGGTCTTAAAGAGCAGTGGTCTTTAAGAAAGAGAAGTATTGGCTGCACAAAATGAAGTTCACCATTTAACTCAAAGAAATACAGTTTAATCCATTTTTCCTTTATTTAATTAAATCACCCAAAAATCACTTCAAGGTTCTCTTTAAAAAGTCATAAGCTGTCTTGCATTTTAACTAAGTACCTGAAGAAGAAAGTAGACTCCTAGAAAATAACACATCTTTTATTATTATCATCATCACCATGTGGCTTGGAAATGGCTATTTCATGCTTCTCTGATTCAGTGAAACTTCTACTATAATAATATCTTAAAATTAGAAGTAGAGGAAATCCTAGTTCTAACAGAAATCAAAACAAAATCTGAATCACTGACTGAATAAAAACAACAGCACTTGTTTTACATCCCTTATATTTCAAACTTATTAAGTTGTATTTTAACAGATCCATTCCCCATGACTTTATCGAGCTTTTATCTGATGACTTGACTAAGATAATCTACATGCAGGACAAGTTTATTTCTCCTGTTAGGGTTTATGTTGTTGTTTTCTTTTTGCAATCCTTTACCTATATAACACCACAGCTTATAACAATTTTTTTGCCATATAAAACTGACAAATCTAACTTCAAGAATCCTGAGAAACAGAGATGCTATTGTGAAACTGAAGTGTTATTTATGTTGAAGTTTAACTATAGAAATCACACACTGCCGCAAATACTGTGTTCACTTGTCTGAAGTGTTGTGTAATGATCTGATTCAAGAGAGACTGAGTGCCTGAAACTGACTCTGAAATTGTCAGGAGAAGACATCAGTAATTGGCAATATTTCTGATAAAAATAGCAGAACATAAGCTATTTCTGAATTAGGATAAAATTCAAGCAACCAAACAGGATTGGTCATCATGAAGCTTTAGATCCCCCCTGAAATTCTTGTATTTTATATATATAAAGATTTATATAAAGAGATATATATATAAAGGATGAGAAAATACTAAGAGTCGTGGAATATCTATAAAATAATGTAAACATATCAGTGCATAGCAGAAAGGCTTCTGTACAAGTTGCTCAGACAAGAAACAAACACTGCTTCAAAATTAGTGTTCCATTTATATTTATTTCAGCACACTGGAACATATTAGAGGAGTACAGATTGCAGCGAGTCTCTGCGTGTACATGTGTGTGGGAGGGAGGCAGAAAGAAAAAGATGTGAAACATATTTCTCGGGTTTGTTCCTTAAGTCATTCTTTGGGAGAAAAATAATAATGGAGTGGGAAAGTTTTGTCTCCTTTCAGTGGATCACCCGGTTTATTTTATTACGGTCTCCAGAAGAAAGATGAACAAGTCAAGAGCAAAGCTATGTTATGTTCTATTTTTATTTCCTCACTGATAGACTGTCACAAGTTTAAACAAAGACTCGCTCAACATTTTCCACCTCTTTCATTTTTGTCCACTTTTCTACCTCTCATTGCCATGAAAAAGATGTCAGACTCTTGCAAAATGCATGCTTCCACAGGCATGGACAAATGCAGAAGAACCATACATACCTGCTAACCAGGTGGAGTGTGAGGAGTGTATTTCGACTGCATATCTTGGAAAGGAGGACAAGGAGGAGGGGAAACTGAGGACAGACTACATTTTCAAGTCCTTGACTTCAAAGCTGAATTTGTAGTTAAGAGATTTCCAAAGTTCAGCAACTCCGTCTGAAAGGGGCGACTAAGATAGGCCACATACCTACCTTTA